>NW_026292794.1:0-300000 GCF_023091745.1 Budorcas taxicolor | reverse complement strand
TCACCGGCTCGTCTTTCACGCCGAGGATCGGCTCACACCAAGGTGGCACGGGCAAAGCCCTGTGGGAAAGCCTCGTGGGAAAGCCTCGAGGGACAGCCTCGAGGGAAAGCCACAGATCCCTTGATCCACGTGACAGGAAGCGTGACACTATTGCTGCAGCTCGGGAGGAAATCACACGTGCATGCCCCCACTCGAGACGAGGCCTGACTCCCCTGGGGAGACTCAGAAGCACCCCAAGATCCATGGCAACACTGGAGAGGAATCCTCAGGTTCCGGCCCCGACTCCACACAAGGACGGAGGCCCCGGCATGGACGGGAGAGGAATCCCGAGAGGTCCCCTAGCAACTCGCATGGGGACTGGCCTTTCCTGAGGCCACCAGAGCGGGTCCCTGAGGTCCCCGTCGTAACTCGAGAAGACCTGCCGCAACTCGAGAAAATCCAGGAGGTTCTCCCCTCCATGCCAGATGAGGCCCATTTCCGCTGAGGCGTCTCGAGGCTGATCACACCTCCCCTCTTGAACTTCGAAAGGGTCCTTCACACCCTTGGTGCAAATCAAGAAGTTCCCCGACCTAGGCGTCTCCACTCTAGAGGAATCACGAGGGTCCCGCCCACATCCAGAGGAGCCCCGTTTCCGCCTCGTAGCTCGAGATGAGGGATCCTTTCCCTGCTTCGTCGGGAAAGAGTTCCCGGCGTTCCCGTCGCATCTCAAGAGGAGGCCCTCTCAACAGGAACGGAGAGAGGAACTCCAGGGTCGTGCCACCATTCCAAGAGTCCCCCAGATGTCTCAGCCCATTCCAGAGGAACCTCTTTTCCCTTCACCGGCTCGTCTTTCACGCCGAGGATCGACTCACACCAAGGTGGCACGTGGCACAGCCCTGTGGGAAAGCCTCGTGGGAAAGCCTCGAGGGACAGCCTCGAGGGAAAGCCACAGATCCCTTGATCCACGTGACAGGAAGCGTGACACTACTGCTGCAGCCCGGGAGGAAAGCGCACGTGCATGCCCCCACTCGAGACGAGGCCTGACTCCCCTGGGGAGATTCAGAAGCACCCCAAGATCCATGGCAACACTGGAGAGGAAGCCTCAGGTTCCGGCCCCGACTCCACACAAGGCCTGAGGCCCCGGCATGGACGGGAGAGGAATCCCGAGAGGTCCCCTAGCAACTCGCATGGGGACTGGCCTTTCCTGAGGCCACCAGAGCGGGTCCCTGAGGTCCCCGTCGTAACTCGAGAAGACCTGCCGCAACTGGAGAAAATCCAGGAGGTTCTCCCCTCCAGGCGAGATGAGTCCCATTTCCGCTGAGGCGTCTCGAGGCTGATCACACCTCCCCTCTGGAACTTCGAAAGGGTCCTTCACACCCTTGGTGCAAATCAATATGTTCCCCGACATACCCCACTCCACTCGAGAAGAATCACGAGGGTCCCGCCCACATCCAGAGGAGCCCCGTTTCCGCCTCGTAGCTCGAGATGAGGGATCCTTTCCCTGCTTCGTCGGGAAAGAGTTCCCGGCGTTCCCGTCGCATCTCAAGAGGAGGCCCTCTCAACAGGAACGGCGAGAGGAACTCCAGGGTCGTGCCACCATTCCAAGAGTCCCCCAGATGTCTCAGTCCATTCCAGAGGAACCTCTTTTCCCTTCACCGGCTCGTCTTTCACGCCGAGGATCGACTCACACCAAGGTGGCACGTGGCACAGCCCTGTGGGAAAGCCTCGTGGGAAAGCCTCGAGGGACAGCCTCGAGGGAAAGCCACAGATCCCTTGATCCACGTGACAGGAAGCGTGACACTACTGCTGCAGCTCGGGAGGAAAGCGCACGTGCATGCCCCCACTCGAGACGAGGCCTGACTCCCCTGGGGAGACTCAGAAGCACCCCAAGATCCATGGCAACACTGGAGAGGAATCCTCAGGTTCCGGCCCCGACTCCACACAAGGACTGAGGCCCCGGCATGGACGGGAGAGGAATCCCGACAGGTCCCCTAGCAACTCGCATGGGGACTGGCCTTTCCTGAGGCCAACAGAGCGGGTCCCTGAGGTCCCCGTCGTAACTCGAGAAGACCTGCCGCAACTCGAGAAAATCCAGGAGGTTCTCCCCTCAAGGCGAGATGAGGCCCATTTCCGCTGAGGCATCTCGAGGCTGATCAGACCTCCCCTCTGGAACTTCGAAAGGGTCCTTCACACCCTTGGTGCAAATCAAGAAGTTCCCCGACATACCCGACTCCACTCGAGAGGAATCACGAGGGTCCCGCCCACATCCAGAGGAGCCCCGTTTCCGCCTCGTAGCTCGAGATGAGGGATCCTTTCCCTGCTTCGTCGGGAAAGAGTTCCCGGCGTTCCCGTCGCATCTCAAGAGGAGGCCCTCTCAACAGGAATGGCGAGAGGTACTCCAGGGTCGTGCCACCATTCCAAGAGTCCCCCAGATGTCTCAGTCCATTCCAGAGGAACCTCTTTTCCCTTCACCGGCTCGTCTTTCACGCCGAGGATCGACTCACACCAAGGTGGCACGTGGCACAGCCCTGTGGGAAAGCCTCGTGGGAAAGCCTCGAGGGACAGCCTCGAGGGAAAGCCACAGATGCCTTGATCCACGTGACAGGAAGCGTGACACTACTGCTGCAGCTCGGGAGGAAAGCGCACGTGCATGCCCCCACTCGAGACGAGGCCTGACTCCCCTGGGGAGATTCAGAAGCACCCCAAGATCCATGGCAACACTGGAGAGGAATCCTCAGGTTCCGGCCCCGACTCCACACAAGGACTGAGGCCCCGGCATGGACGGGAGAGGAATCCCGAGAGGTCCCCTAGCAACTCGCATGGGGACTGGCCTTTCCTGAGGCCACCAGAGCGGGTCCCTGAGGTCCCCGTCGTAACTCGAGAAGACCTGCCGCAACTCGAGAAAATCCAGGAGGTTCTCCCCTCCAGGCGAGATGAGGCCCATTTCCGCTGAGGCGTCTCGAGGCTGATCACACCTCCCCTCTGGAACTTCGAAAGGGTCCTTCACACCCTTGGTGCAAATCAAGAAGTTCCCCGACCTAGCCGTCTCCACTCGAGAGGAATCACGAGGGTCCCGCCCACATCCAGAGGAGCCCCGTTTCCGCCTCGTAGCTCGAGATGAGGGATCCTTTCCCGGCTTCGTCGGGAAAGAGTTCCCGGCGTTCCCGTCGCATCTCAAGAGGAGGCCCTCTCAACAGGAACGGCGAGAGGAACTCCAGGGTCGTGCCACCATTCCAAGAGTCCCCCAGATGTCTCAGTCCATTCCAGAGGAACCTCTTTTCCCTTCACCGGCTCGTCTTTCACGCCGAGGATCGACTCACACCAAGGTGGCACGTGGCACAGCCCTGTGGGAAAGCCTCGTGGGAAAGCCTCGAGGGACAGCCTCGAGGGAAAGCCACAGATCCCTTGATCCACGTGACAGGAAGCGTGACACTACTGCTGCAGCTCGGGAGGAAAGCGCACGTGCATGCCCCCACTCGAGACGAGGCCTGACTCCCCTGGGGAGACTCAGAAGCACCCCAAGATCCATGGCAACACTGGAGAGGAATCCTCAGGTTCCGGCCCCGACTCCACACAAGGACTGAGGCCCCGGCATGGACGGGAGAGGAATCCCGAGAGGTCCCCTAGCAACTCGCATGGGGACTGGCCTTTCCTGAGGCCACCAGAGCGGGTCCCTGAGCTCCCATTCGTAACTCGAGAAGACCTGCAGCAACTCGAGAAAATCCAGGAGGTTCTCCCCTCCAGGCGTGATGAGGCCCATTTCCGCTGAGGCGTCTCGAGGCTGATCACACCTCACCTCTGGAACTTCGAAAGGGTCCTTCACACACTTGGTGTAAATCAAGAAGTTCCCCGACCTAGCCGTCTCCACTCGAGAGGAATCACGAGGGTCCCGCCCACATCCAGAGGAGCCCCGTTTCCGCCTCGTAGCTCGAGATGAGGGATCCTTTCCCTGCTTCGTCGGGAAAGAGTTCCCGGCGTTCCCGTCGCATCTCAAGAGGAGGCCCTCTCAACAGGAACGGCGAGAGGAACTCCAGGGTCGTGCCACCATTCCAAGAGTCCCCCAGATGTCTCAGTCCATTCCAGAGGAACCTCTTTTCCCTTCACCGGCTCGTCTTTCACGCCGAGGATCGACTCACACCAAGGTGGCACGTGGCACAGCCCTGTGGGAAAGCCTCGTGGGAAAGCCTCGAGGGACAGCCTCGAGGGAAAGCCACAGATCCCTTGATCCACGTGACAGGAAGCGTGACACTACTGCTGCAGCTCGGGAGGAAAGCGCACGTGCATGCCCCCACTCGAGACGAGGCCTGACTCCCCTGGGGAGACTCAGAAGCACCCCAAGATCCATGGCAACACTGGAGAGGAATCCTCAGGTTCCTGCCCCGACTCCACACAAGGACTGAGGCCCCGGCATGGACGGGAGAGGAATCCCGAGAGGTCCCCTAACAACTCGCATGGGGACTGGCCTTTCCTGAGGCCACCAGAGCGGGTCCCTGAGGTCCCCGTCTTAACTCGAGAAGACCTGCCGCAACTCGAGAAAATCCAGGAGGTTCTCCCCTCCAAGCGAGATGAGGCCCATTTCCGCTGAGGCGTCTCGAGGCTCATCAAACCTCACCTCTGGAACTTCGAAAGGGTCCTTCACACCCTTGATGCAAATCAAGAAGTTCCCCGACCTAGCCGTCTCCACTCGAGAGGAATCACGAGGGTCCCGCCCACATCCAGAGGAGCCCCGTTTCCGCCTCGTAGCTCGAGATGAGGGATCCTTTCCCGGCTTCGTCGGGAAAGAGTTCCCGGCGTTCCCGTCGCATCTCAAGAGGAGGCCCTCTCAACAGGAACGGCGAGAGGAACTCCAGGGTCGTGCCACCATTCCAAGAGTCCCCCAGATGTCTCAGTCCATTCCAGAGGAACCTCTTTTCCCTTCACCGGCTCGTCTTTCACGCCGAGGATCGACTCACACCAAGGTGGCACGTGGCACAGCCCTGTGGGAAAGCCTCGTGGGAAAGCCTCGAGGGACAGCCTCGAGGGAAAGCCACAGATCCCTTGATCCACGTGACAGGAAGCGTGACACTACTGCTGCAGCTCGGGAGGAAAGCGCACGTGCAAGCCCCCACTCCAGACGAGGCCTGACTCCCCTGGGGAGACTCAGAAGCACCCCAAGATCCATGGCAACACTGGAGAGGAATCCTCAGGTTCCGGCCCCGACTCCACACAAGGACTGAGGCCCCGGCATGGACGGGAGAGGAATCCCGAGAGGTCCCCTATCAACTCGCATGGGGACTGGCCTTTCCTGAGGCCACCAGAGCGGGTCCCTGAGGTCCCCGTCGTAACTCGAGAAGACCTGCAGCAACTCGAGAAAATCCAGGAGGTTCTCCCCTCCAGGCGTGATGAGGCCCATTTCCGCTGAGGCATCTCGAGGCTGATCACACCTCACCTCTGGAACTTCGAAAGGGTCCTTCACACCCTTGGTGCATATCAAGAAGTTCCCCGACATACCCGTCTCCACTCGAGAGGAATCACGAGGGTCCCGCCCACATCCAGAGGAGCCCCGTTTCCGCCTCGTAGCTCGAGATGAGGGATCCTTTCCCTGCTTCGTCGGGAAAGAGTTCCCGGCGTTCCCGTCGCATCTCAAGAGGAGGCCCTCTCAACAGGAACGGCGAGAGGAACTCCAGGGTCGTGCCACCATTCCAAGAGTCCCCCAGATGTCTCAGTCCATTCCAGAGGAACCTCTTTTCCCTTCACCGGCTCGTCTTTCACGCCGAGGATCGACTCACACCAAGGTGGCACGTGGCACAGCCCTGTGGGAAAGCCTCGTGGGAAAGCCTCGAGGGACAGACTCGAGGGAAAGCCACAGATCCCTTGATCCACGTGACAGGAAGCGTGACACTACTGCTGCAGCTCGGGAGGAAAGCGCACGTGCATGCCCCCACTCGAGACGAGGCCTGACTCCCCTGGGGAGACTCAGAAGCACCCCAAGGTCCATGGCAACACTGGAGAGGAATCCTCAGGTTCCGGCCCCGACTCCACACAAGGACTGAGGCCCCGGCATGGACGGGAGAGGAATCCCGAGAGGTCCCCTAGCAACTCGCATGGGGACTGGCCTTTCCTGAGGCCACCAGAGCGGGTCCCTGAGGTCCCCGTCGTAACTCGAGAAGACCTGCCGCAACTCGAGAAAATCCAGGAGGTTCTCCCCTCCAGGCGAGATGAGGCCCATTTCCGCTGAGGCGTCTCGAGGCTGATCACACCTCACCTCTGGAACTTCGAAAGGGTCCTTCACACCCTTGGTGCAAATCAAGAAGTTCCCCGACATACCCGTCTCCACTCGAGAGGAATCACGAGGGTCCCGCCCACATCCAGAGGAGCCCCGTTTCCGCCTCGTAGCTCGAGATGAGGGATCTTTTCCCGGCTTCGTCGGGAAAGAGTTCCCGGCGTTCCCGTCGCATCTCAAGAGGAGGCCCTCTCAACAGGAACGGCGAGAGGAACTCCAGGGTCGTGCCACCATTCCAAGAGTCCCCCAGATGTCTCAGTCCATTCCAGAGGAACCTCTTTTCCCTTCACCGGCTCGTCTTTCACGCCGAGGATCGACTCACACCAAGGTGGCACGTGGCACAGCCCTGTGGGAAAGCCTCGTGGGAAAGCCTCGAGGGACAGCCTCGAGGGAAAGCCACAGATCCCTTGATCCACGTGACAGGAAGCGTGACACTACTGCTGCAGCTCGGGAGGAAAGCGCACGTGCATGCCCCCACTCGAGACGAGGCCTGACTCCCCTGGGGAGACTCAGAAGCACCCCAAGATCCATGGCAACACTGGAGAGGAATCCTCAGGTTCCGGCCCCGACTCCACACAAGGACTGAGGCCCCGGCATGGACGGGAGAGGAATCCCGAGAGGTCCCCTAGCAACTCGCATGGGGACTGGCCTTTCCTGAGGCCACCAGAGCGGGTCCCTGAGGTCCCCGTCGTAACTCGAGAAGACCTGCAGCAACTCGAGAAAATCCAGGAGGTTCTCCCCTTCAGGCGTGATGAGGCCCATTTCCGCTGAGGCATCTCGAGGCTGATCACACCTCACCTCTGGAACTTCGAAAGGGTCCTTCACACACTTGGTGTAAATCAAGAAGTTCCCCGACCTAGCCGTCTCCACTCGAGAGGAATCACGAGGGTCCCGCCCACATCCAGAGGAGCCCCGTTTCCGCCTGGTAGCTCGAGATGAGGGATCCTTTCCCGGCTTCGTCGGGAAAGAGTTCCCGGCGTTCCCGTCGCATCTCAAGAGGAGGCCCTCTCAACAGGAACGGCGAGAGGAACTCCAGGGTCGTGCCACCATTCCAAGAGTCCCCCAGATGTCTCAGTCCATTCCAGAGGAACCTCTTTTCCCTTCACCGGCTCGTCTTTCACGCCGAGGATCGACTCACACCAAGGTGGCACGTGGCACAGCCCTGTGGGAAAGCCTCGTGGGAAAGCCTCGAGGGACAGCCTCGAGGGAAAGCCACAGATCCCTTGATCCACGTGACAGGAAGCGTGACACTACTGCTGCAGCTCGGGAGGAAAGCGCACGTGCATGCCCCCACTCGAGACGAGGCCTGACTCCCCTGGGGAGACTCAGAAGCACCCCAAGGTCCATGGCAACACTGGAGAGGAATCCTCAGGTTCCGGCCCCGACTCCACACAAGGACTGAGGCCCCGGCATGGACGGGAGAGGAATCCCGAGAGGTCCCCTAGCAACTCGCATGGGGACTGGCCTTTCCTGAGGCCACCAGAGCGGGTCCCTGAGGTCCCCGTCGTAACTCGAGAAGACCTGCCGCAACTCGAGAAAATCCAGGAGGTTCTCCCCTCCAGGCGAGATGAGGCCCATTTCCGCTGAGGCGTCTCGAGGCTGATCACACCTCACCTCTGGAACTTCGAAAGGGTCCTTCACACCCTTGGTGCAAATCAAGAAGTTCCCCGACATACCCGTCTCCACTCGAGAGGAATAACGAGGGTCCCGCCCACATCCAGAGGAGCCCCGTTTCCGCCTCGTAGCTCGAGATGAGGGATCCTTTCCCGGCTTCGTCGGGAAAGAGTTCCCGGCGTTCCCGTCGCATCTCAAGAGGAGGCCCTCTCAACAGGAACGGCGAGAGGAACTCCAGGGTCGTGCCACCATTCCAAGAGTCCCCCAGATGTCTCAGTCCATTCCAGAGGAACCTCTTTTCCCTTCACCGGCTCGTCTTTCACGCCGAGGATCGACTCACACCAAGGTGGCACGTGGCACAGCCCTGTGGGAAAGCCTCGTGGGAAAGCCTCGAGGGACAGCCTCGAGGGAAAGCCACAGATCCCTTGATCCACGTGACAGGAAGCGTGACACTACTGCTGCAGCTCGGGAGGAAAGCGCACGTGCATGCCCCCACTCGAGACGAGGCCTGACTCCCCTGGGGAGACTCAGAAGCACCCCAAGATCCATGGCAACACTGGAGAGGAATCCTCAGGTTCCGGCCCCGACTCCACACAAGGACTGAGGCCCCGGCATGGACGGGAGAGGAATCCCGAGAGGTCCCCTACGAGAGGGCCCCTAGAACTGGCATGGGGACTGTCCTTTCCTAAGGCCACCAGAGCGGGTCCCTGAGGTCCCCGTCGTAACTCGTGAAGACTTGCCGCAACTCGAGAAAATCCAGGAGGTTCTCCCTTCCAGGCGAGTTGAGGCCCATTTCCGCTGAGGCGTCTTGAGGCTGATCACACCTCACCTCTGGAACTTCGAAAGGGTCCTTCACACCCTTGGTGCAAATCAAGAAGTTCCCCGACATACCCGTCTCCACTCGAGAGGAAAAACGAGGGTCCCGCCCACATCCAGAGGAGCCCCCTTTCCGCCCCGTAGATCGAGATGACGGATCCTTTCCCTGCCTCGTCAGGAAGGAGTTACCGGCGATCCCGTCGCATCTCAAGAGGAGGCCCTCTCAACAGGAACGGCGAGAGGAACTCCAGGGTCGTGCCACCATTCCAAGAGTCCCCCAGATATCTCAGTCCATTCCAGAGGAACCTCTTTTCCTTTCACCGGCTCGTCTTTCACGCCGAGGATCGACTCACACCAAGGTGGCACGTGGCACTGCCCTGTGGGAAAGCCTCGGTGGAAAGCCTCGAGGGAAAGCCACAGATCCCTTGATCCACGTGACAGGAAGCGTGACACTACTGCTGCAGCTCTGGAGGAAAGCGCACGTGCATGCCCCAACTCGAGACGAGGCCTGACTCCCCTGGGGAGACTCAGAAGCACCCCAAGATCCATGGCAACACTGGAGAGGAATCCTCAGGTTCCGGCCCCAACTCCACACAAGGACTGAGGCCCCGGCATGGACGGGAGAGGAATCCCGAGAGGTCCCCTAGCAACTCGCATGGGGACTGGCCTTTCCTGAGGCCACCAGAGCGGGTCCCTGAGGTCCCCGTCGTAACTCGAGAAGACCTGCCGCAACTGGAGAAAATCCAGGAGGTTCTCCCCTCCAGGCGAGATGAGGCCCATTTCCGCTGAGGCGTCTCGAGGCTGATCACACCTCACCTCTGGAACTTCGAAAGGGTCCTTCACACCCTTGGTGCAAATCAAGAAGTTCCCCGAGATAGCCGTCTCCACCCGCGAGGAATCACGAGGGTCCCGCCCACATCCAGAGGAGCCCCGTTTCCGCCTCGTAGCTCGAGATGAGGGATCCTTTCCCTGCTTCGTCGGGAAAGAGTTCCCGGCGTTCCCGTCGCATCTCAAGAGGAGGCCCTCTCAACAGGAACGGCGAGAGGAACTCCAGGGTCGTGCCACCATTCCAAGAGTCCCCCAGATGTCTCAGTCCATTCCAGAGGAACCTCTTTTCCCTTCACCGGCTCATCTTTCACGCCGAGGATCGACTCACACCAAGGTGGCACTTGGCACAGCCCTGTGGGAAAGACTCGTGGGAAAGCCTCGAGGGACAGCCTCGAGGGAAAGCCACAGATCCCTTGATCCACGTGACAGGAAGCGTGACACTACTGCTGCAGCTCGGGAGGAAAGTGCACGTGCATGCCCCCACTCGAGACGAGGCCTGACTCCCCTGGGGAGACTCAGAAGCACCCCAAGATCCATGGCAACACTGGAGAGGAATCCTCAGGTTCCGGCCCCGACTCCACACAAGGACTGAGGCCCCGGCATGGACGGGAGAGGAATCCCGAGAGGTCCCCTAGCAACTCGCATGGGGACTGGCCTTTCCTGAGGCCACCAGAGCGGGTCCCTGAGGTCCCCGTCGTAACTAGAGAAGACCTGCCGCAACTCGAGAAAATCCAGGAGGTTCTCCCCTCCAGGCGAAATGAGGTCCATTTCCGCTGAGGCGTCTCGAGGCTGATCACACCTCACCTCTGGAACTTCGAAAGGGTCCTTCACACCCTTGGTGCAAATCAAGAAGTTCCCCGACCTAGCCGTCTCCACTCGAGAGGATTCACGAGGGTCCCGCCCACATCCAGAGGAGCCCCGTTTCCGCCTCGTAGCTCGAGATGAGGGATCCTTTCCCTGCTTCGTCGGGAAAGAGTTCCCGGCGTTCCCGTCGCATCTCAAGAGGAGGCCCTCTCAACAGGAACGGCGAGAGGAACTCCAGGGTCGTGCCACCATTCCAAGAGTCCCCCAGATGTCTCAGTCCATTCCAGAGGAACCTCTTTTCCCTTCACCGGCTCATCTTTCACGCCGAGGATCGACTCACACCAAGGTGGCACGTGGCACAGCCCTGTGGGAAAGCCTCGTGGGAAAGCCTCGAGGGACAGCCTCGAGGGAAAGCCACAGATCCCTTGATCCACGTGACAGGAAGCGTGACACTACTGCTGCAGCTCGGGAGGAAACCGCACGTGCATGCCCCCACTCGAGACGAGGCCTGACTCCCCTGGGGAGACTCAGAAGCACCCCAAGATCCATGGCAACACTGGAGAGGAATCCTCAGGTTCCGGCCCCGACTCCACACAAGGACTGAGGCCCCGGCATGGACGGGAGAGGAATCCCGAGAGGTCCCCTAGCAACTCGCATGGGGACTGGCCTTTCCTGAGGCCACCAGAGCGGGTCTCTGAGGTCCCCGTCGTAACTCGAGAAGACCTGCCGCAACTCGAGAAAATCCAGGAGGTTCTCCCCTCCAGGCGAGATGAGGCCCATTTCCGCTGAGGCGTCTCGAGGCTGATCACACCTCACCTCTGGAACTTCGAAAGGGTCCTTCACACCCTTGGTGCAAATCAAGAAGTTCCCCGACCTAGCCGTCTCCACTCGAGAGGATTCACGAGGGTCCCGCCCACATCCAGAGGAGCCCCGTTTCCGCCTCGTAGTTCGAGATGAGGGATCCTTTCCCTGCTTCGTCGGGAAAGAGTTCCCGGCGTTCCCGTCGCATCTCAAGAGGAGGCCCTCTCAACAGGAACGGCGAGAGGAACTCCAGGGTCGTGCCACCATTCCAAGAGTCCCCCAGATGTCTCAGTCCATTCCAGAGGAACCTCTTTTCCCTTCAGCGGCTCATCTTTCACGCCGAGGATCGACTCACACCAAGGTGGCACGTGGCACAGCCCTGTGGGAAAGACTCGTGGGAAAGCCTCGAGGGACAGCCTCGAGGGAAAGCCACAGATCCCTTGATCCACGTGACAGGAAGCGTGACACTACTGCTTCAGCTCGGGAGGAAAGCGCACGTGCATGCCCCCACTCGAGACGAGGCCTGACTCCCCTGGGGAGACTCAGAAGCACCCCAAGATCCATGGCAACACTGGAGAGGAATCCTCAGGTTCCGACCCCGACTCCACACAAGGACTGAGGCCCCGGCATGGACGGGAGAGGAATCCCGAGAGGTCCCCTAGCAACTCGCATGGGGACTGGCCTTTCCTGAGGCCACCAGAGCGGGTCCCTGAGGTCCCCGTCGTAACTCGAGAAGACCTGCCGCAACTGGAGAAAATCCAGGAGGTTCTCCCCTCCAGGCGTGATGAGGCCCGTTTCCGCTGAGGCGTCTCGAGGCTGATCACACCTCACCTCTGGAACTTCGAAAGGGTCCTTCACACCCTTGGTGCAAATCAAGAAGTTCCCCGACCTAGCCGTCTCCACTCGAGAGGATTCACGAGGGTCCCGCCCACATCCAGAGGAGCCCCGTTTCCGCCTCGTAGCTCGAGATGAGGGATCCTTTCCCTGCTTCGTCGGGAAAGAGTTCCCGGCGTTCCCGTCGCATCTCAAGAGGAGGCCCTCTCAACAGGAACGGCGAGAGGAACTCCAGGGTCGTGCCACCATTCCAAGAGTCCCCCAGATGTCTCAGTCCATTCCAGAGGAACCTCTATTCCCTTCACCGGCTCGTCTTTCACGCCGAGGATCGACTCACACCAAGGTGGCACGTGGCACAGCCCTGTGGGAAAGCCTCGTGGGAAAGCCTCGAGGGACAGCCTCGAGGGAAAGCCACAGATCCCTTGATCCACGTGACACGAAGCGTGACACTACTGCTGCAGCTCGGGAGGAAAGCGCACGTGCATGCCCCCACTCGAGACGAGGCCTGACTCCCCTGGGGAGACTCAGAAGCACCCCAAGATCCATGGCAACACTGGAGAGGAATCCTCAGGTTCCGGCCCTGACTCCACACAAGGACTGAGGCCCCGGCCTGGACGGGAGAGGAATCCCGAGAGGTCCCCTAGCAACTCGCATGGGGACTGGCCTTTCCTGAGGCCACCAGAGCGGGTTCCTGAGGTCCCCGTCGTAACTCGAGAAGACCTGCCGCAACTGGAGAAAATCCAGGAGGTTCTCCCCTCCAGGCGAGATGAGGCCCATTTCCGCTGAGGCGTCTCCAGGATGATCACACCTCACATCTGGAACTTCGAATGGGTCCTTCACACCCTTGGTGCAAATCAAGAAGTTCCCCGACATACCCGTCTCCACCCGCGAGGAATCACGAGGGTCCCGCCCACATCAAGAGGAGCCCCGTTTCCGCCTCGTAGCTCGAGATGAGGGATCCTTTCCCTGCTTCGTCGGGAAAGAGCTCCCGGCGTTCCCGTCGCATCTCAAGAGGAGGCCCTCTCAACAGGAACGGCGAGAGGAACTCGAGGGTCGTGCCACCATTCCAAGAGTCCCCCAGATGTCTCAGTCCATTCCAGAGGAACCTCTTTTCCCTTCACCGGCTCGTCTTTCACGCCGAGGATCGACTCACACCAAGGTGGCACGTGGCACTGCCCTGTGGGAAAGCCTCGTGGGAAAGCCTCGAGGGAAAGCCACAGATCCCTTGATCCACGTGACAGGAAGCGTGACACTACTGCTGCAGCTCTGGAGGAAAGCGCACGTGCATGCCCCAACTCGAGACGAGGCCTGACTCCCCTGGGGAGACTCAGAAGCACCCCAAGATCCATGGCAACACTGGAGAGGAATCCTCAGGTTCCGGCCCCGACTCCACACAAGGACTGAGGCCCCGGCATGGACGGGAGAGGAATCCCGAGAGGTCCCCTAGCAACTCGCATGGGGACTGGCCTTTCCTGAGGCCACCAGAGCGGGTCCCTGAGGTCCCCGTCGTAACTCGAGAAGACCTGCCGCAACTGGAGAAAATCCAGGAGGTTCTCCCCTCCAGGCGTGATGAGGCCCATTTCCGCTGAGGCGTCTCGAGGCTGATCACACCTCACCTCTGGAACTTCGAAAGGGTCCTTCACACCCTTGGTGCAAATCAAGAAGTTCCCCGACCTAGCCGTCTCCACTCGAGAGGATTCACGAGGGTCCCGCCCACATCCAGAGGAGCCCCGTTTCCGCCTCGTAGCTCGAGATGAGGGATCCTTTCCCTGCTTCGTCGGGAAAGAGTTCCCGGCGTTCCCGTCGCATCTCAAGAGGAGGCCCTCTCAACAGGAACGGCGAGAGGAACTCCAGGGTCGTGCCACCATTCCAAGAGTCCCCCAGATGTCTCAGTCCATTCCAGAGGAACCTCTTTTCCCTTCACCGGCTCATCTTTCACGCCGAGGATCGACTCACACCAAGGGGGCACTTGGCACAGCCCTGTGGGAAAGACTCGTGGGAAAGCCTCGAGGGACAGCCTCGAGGGAAAGCCACAGATCCCTTGATCCACGTGACAGAAAGCGTGACACTACTGCTGCAGCTCGGGAGGAAAGCGCACGTGCATGCCCCCACTCGAGACGAGGCCTGACTCCCCTGGGGAGACTCAGAAGCACCCCAAGATCCATGGCAACACTGGAGAGGAATCCTCAGGTTCCGGCCCCGACTCCACACAAGGACTGAGGCCCCGGCATGGACGGGAGAGGAATCCCGAGAGGTCCCCTAGCAACTCGCATGGGGACTGGCCTTTCCTGAGGCCACCAGAGCGGGTCCCTGAGGTCCCCGTCGTAACTCGAGAAGACCTGCCGCAACTGGAGAAAATCCAGGAGGTTCTCCCCTCCAGGCGAGATGAGGCCCATTTCCGCTGAGGCGTCTCCAGGATGATCACACCTCACATCTGGAACTTCGAATGGGTCCTTCACACCCTTGGTGCAAATCAAGAAGTTCCCCGACATACCCGTCTCCACTCGAGAGGAATCACGAGGGTCCCGCCCACATCCAGAGGAGCCCCGTTTCCGCCTCGTAGCTCGAGATGACGGATCCTTGCCCTGCTTCGTCGGGAAAGAGTTCCCGGCTTTCCCGTCGCATCTCAAGAGGAGGCCCTCTCAACAGGAACGGCGAGAGGAACTCCAGGGTCGTGCCACCATTCCAAGAGTCCCCCAGATGTCTCAGTCCATTCCAGAGGAACCTTTTTTCCCTACACCGGCTCGTCTTTCACGCCGAGGATCGACTCACACCAAGGTGGCACGTGGCACATCCCTGTGGGAAAGCCTCGTGGGAAAGCCTCGAGGGACAGCCTCGAGGGAAAGCCACAGATCCCTTGATCCACGTGACAGGAAGCGTGACACTACTGCTGCAGCTCGGGAGGAAAGCGCACGTGCATGCCCCCACTCGAGACGAGGCCTGACTCCCCTGGGGAGACTCAGAAGCACCCCAAGATCCATGGCAACACTGGAGAGGAATCCTCAGGTTCCGGCCCCGACTCCACACAAGGACTGAGGCCCCGGCATGGACGGGAGAGGAATCCCGAGAGGTCCCCTAGCAACTCGCATGGGGACTGGCCTTTCCTGAGGCCACCAGAGCGGGTCCCTGAGGTCCCCGTCGTAACTCGAGAAGACCTGCCGCAACTGGAGAAAATCCAGGCGGTTCTCCCCTCCAGGCGAGATGAGGCCCATTTCCGCTGAGGCGTCTCGAGGCTGATCACACCTCACCTCTGGAACTTCGAAAGGGTCCTTCACACCCTTGGTGCAAATCAAGAAGTTCCCCGACATAGCCGTCTCCACTCGAGAGGAATCACGAGGGTCCCGCCCACATCCAGAGGAGCCCCGTTTCCGCCTGGTAGCTCGAGATGAGGGATCCTTTCCCTGCTTCGTCGGGAAAGAGTTCCCGGCGTTCCCGTCGCATCTCAAGAGGAGGCCCTCTCAACAGGAACGGTTAGAGGAACTACAGGGTCGTGCCACCATTCCAAGAGTCCCCCAGATGTCTCAGTCCATTCCAGAGGAACCTCTTTTCCCTTCACGGGCTCGTCTTTCACGCCGAGGATCGACTCACACCAAGGTGGCACGTGGCACAGCCCTGTGGGAAAGCCTCGTGGGAAAGCCTCGAGGGACAGCCACGAGGGAAAGCCACAGATCCCTTGATCCACGTGACAGGAAGCGTGACACTACTGCTGCAGCTCGGGAGGAAAGCGCACGTGCATGCCCCCAGTCGAGACGAGGCCTGACTCCCCTGGGGAGACTCAGAAGCACCCCAAGATCCATGGCAACACTGGAGAGGAATCCTCAGGTTCCGGCCCCGACTCCACACAAGGACTGAGGCCCCGGCATGGACGGGAGAGGAATCCCGAGAGGTCCCCTAGCAACTCGCATGGGGACTGGCCTTTCCTGAGGCCACCAGAGCGGGTCCCTGAGGTCCCCGTCGTAACTCGAGAAGACCTGCCGCAACTGGAGAAAATCCAGGAGGTTCTCCCCTCCAGGCGAGATGAGGCCCATTTCCGCTGAGGCGTCTCGAGGCTGATCACACCTCACCTCTGGAACTTCGAAAGGCTCCTCCACACCCTTGGTGCAAATCAAGAAGTTCCCCGACCTAGCCGTCTCCACTCGAGGGGAATCACGATTGTCCCGCCTACATCCAGAGGAGCCCCGTTTCCGCCTCGTAGCTCGAGATGAGGGATCCTTTCCCTGCTTCGTCGGGAAAGAGTTCCCGGCGTTCCCGTCGCATCTCAAGAGGAGGCCCTCTCAACAGGAACGGCGAGAGGAACTTCAGGGTCGTGCCACCATTCCATGAGTCCCCCAGATGTCTCAGTCCATTCCAGAGGAACCTCTTTTCCCTTCACCGGCTCGTCTTTCACGCCGAGGATGGACTCACACCAAGGTGGCACGTGGCACAGCCCTGTGGGAAAGCCTCGTGGGAAAGCCTCGAGGGACAGCCTCGAGGGAAAGCCACAGATCCCTTGATCCACGTGACAGGAAGCGTGACACTACTGCTGCAGCTCGGGAGGAAAGCGCACGTGCATGCCCCCACTCGAGATGAGGCCTGACTCCCCTGGGGAGACTCAGAAGCACCCCAAGATCCATGGCAACACTGGAGAGGAATCCTCAGGTTCCGGCCCCGACTCCACACAAGGACTGAGGCCCCGGCATGGACGGGAGAGGAATCCCGAGAGGTCCCCTAGCAACTCGCATGGGGACTGGCCTTTCCTGAGGCCACCAGAGCGGGTCCCTGAGGACCCGTCGTAACTCGAGAAGACCTGCCGCAACTGGAGAAAATCCAGGAGGTTCTCCCCTCCAGGCGAGATGAGGCCCATTTCCGCTGAGGCGTCTCGAGGCTGATCACACCTCACCTCTGGAACTTCGAAAGGGTCCTTCACACCCTTGGTGCAAATCAAGAAGTTCCCCGACATACCCGTCTCCACCCGCGAGGAATCACGAGGGTCCCGCCCACATCCAGAGGAGCCCCGTTTCCGCCTCGTAGCTCGAGATGAGGGATCCTTTCCCTGCTTCGTCGGGAAAGAGTTCCCGGCGTTCCCGTCGCATCTCAAGAGGAGGCCCTCTCAACAGGAACGGCGAGAGGAACTCCAGGGTCGTGCCACCATTCCAAGAGTCCCCCAGATGTCTCAGTCCATTCCAGAGGAACCTCTTTTCCCTTCACCGGCTCATCTTTCACGCCGAGGATCGACTCACACCAAGGTGGCACGTGGCACAGCCCTGTGGGAAAGACTCGTGGGAAAGCCTTGAGGGACAGCCTCGAGGGAAAGCCACAGATCCCTTGATCCACGTGACAGGAAGCGTGACACTACTGCTGCAGCTTGGGAGGAAAGCGCACGTGCATGCCCCCACTCGAGACGAGGCCTGACTCCCCTGGGGAGACTCAGAAGGACCCCAAGATCCATGGCAACACTGGAGAGGAATCCTCAGGTTCCGGCCCCGACTCCACACAAGGACTGAGGCCCCGGCATGGACGGGAGAGGAATCCCGAGAGGTCCCCTAGCAACTCGCATGGGGACTGGCCTTTCCTGAGGCCACCAGAGCGGGTCCCTGAGGTCCCCGTCGTAACTCGAGAAGACCTGCCGCAACTCGAGGAAATCCAGGAGGTTCTCCCCTCCAGGCGAGATGAGGCCCATTTCCGCTGAGGCGTCTCGAGGCTGATCACACCTCACCTCTGGAACTACGAAAGGGTCCTTCACACCCTTGGTGCAAATCAAGAAGTTCCCCGACATACCCGTCTCCACCCGCGAGGAATCACGAGGGTCCCGCCCACATCCAGAGGAGCCCCGTTTCCGCCTGGTAGCTCGAGATGAGGGATCCTTTCCCTGCTTCGTCGGGAAAGAGTACCCGGCGTTCCCGTCGCATCTCAAGAGGAGGCCCTCTCAACAGGAACGGCGGAGGAACTCCAGGGTCGTGCCACCATTCCAATAGTCCCCCAGATGTCTCAGTCCATTCCAGAGGAACCTCTTTTCCCTTCACCGGCTCGTCTTTCACGCCGAGGATCCACTCACACCAAGTAGGCATGTGGCACAGCCCTATGGAAAGCCTCCTGGATAAGCCTGGAGGGAAAGCCTCGAGCGAAAGCCACAGATCCCTTGAACCTCGTGACAGGAAGCGTGACACTACTGCTGCAGCTCGGGAGGAAGGCGCACGTGCATGCCCCCACTCGAGACGAGTCCTGACTCCCCTGGGGAGAGTCAGAAGCACCCCAAGATCCATGGCAATATTGGAGAGGAATTCTCAGGTTCCAGCCCCGACTCCACACAAGGTCTTAGGCCCCGGCATGGACGGGAGAGGAATCCCGAGAGGGCCCCTAGCAACTCACATGGGGACTGGCCTTTCCTGAGGCTAACAGAGCGGGTCCCTGAGGTCCCCGTTATAACTCGAGAAGACCTGCCGCAACTCGAGAAAATCCAGGAGGTTGTCCCCTCCAGGCCAGATGAGGCCCATTTCCGCTGAGGCGTCTCGAGGCTGATCACACCTCACCTCAGGAACTTCGAAAGGTTCCTTCACACCCTTGGTGCAAATCAAGAGGTTCCCCGACATACCCGTCTCCACTCGAGAGGAAACACGAGGGTCCCGCCCACATCCAGAGGAGCCCCGTTTCCGCCTCGTATCTCGAGATGAGGGATCCTTTCCCTGCTTCGTCGGGAAAGAGTTCCCGGCGTTCCCGTCGCATCTCAAGAGGAGGCCCTCTAAACAGGAACGGCGAGAGGAACTCCAGGGTCGTGCCACCATTCCAAGAGTCCCCCAGATGTCTCAGTCCATTCCAGAGAAACCTCTTTTCCCTTCACCGGCTCGTCTTTCACGCCGAGGATCGACTCACACCAAGGTGGCACGTGGCACGGCCCTGTGGGAAAGTCTCGTGGGAAAGCCTCGATTGAAAGCCTCGAGGGAAAGCCACAGATACCTTGACCCACGTTACAGGAAGCGTGACACTACTGCTGAAGCTCGGGATTAAAGCGCACGTGCATGTCCCCACTTGAGACGAGGCTTGACTCCCCTGGGGAGACTCAGAAGCACCCCAAGATACATGGCAACACTGGAGAGGAATCCTCAGTTTCCGTCCCCGACTCCACACAAGGACTGAGGCCCCGGCATGAACGGGGGAGGAATCCCGAGAGGTCCCGTAGCAACTCGCATGGGGACTGGTCTTTCCTGAAGTCACCAGAGCGGGTCCCTGATGTCCCCGTCGTAACTCGACAAGACCTGCGCAACTCGAGAAAATCCAGGAGGTTCTCCCGTCCAGGTGAGATGAGGCCCATTTCCGCTGAGGTGTCTCGAGGCTGATCACACCTCACCTCTGGAACTTCGAAAGGGTCCTTCACACCCTTGGTGCGAGTCATGAAGTTCCCCGACATACCCGTCTCCACTCGAGGGGAAACACGAGGGTCCCGCCCACATCCAGAGGAGCCCCGTTTCCGCCTCGTAGCTCTAGATGAGGGATCCTTTCCCTGCTTTTCGGGCAAGAGTTCCCAACGTTCCCGTTGCATCTCAAGAGGAGGCCCTCTCAACAGGAACGACGATAGAAACTCCACGGTCGTGTCACCATTCCAAGAGTCCCCCAGATGTCTAAGTCCATTAGAGAGGAACCTCTTTTCCTTTCACCGGGTCGTCTTTCATGCCGAGGATCGAATCACACCAAGGTGGCACGTGGCACAGCCCTGTGGGAAAGCCTCGTGGAAAGGCCTCGAGGGACAGCCTTGAGGGAAAGCCACAGATCCCTTGATCCACGTGACAGTAAGCGTGACACTACTGCTGCAGCTCGCGAGGAAAGCGCACTTGCATGCCCCCACTCGAGACGAGGCATGACTCCCCTGGGAAGACTCAGAAGCACCCCAAGATCCAAGGCAACACTGGAGAGGAAGCCTCAGGTTCCGGCCCCGACTCCACACAAGGACTTAGGCCCCGGCATGGACGGGAGAGGAATCCCGAGAGGGCCCCTAAATCTGGCATGGGGACTGGCCTTTCCTGAGGCCACCAGAGCGGTTCCCTGATGTACCCTTTGTAACTCGAAAAGACCTGCCGCAACTCGAGAGAATCCAGGAGGTTCTCCCCTCCGGCAAGATGAGGCCCATTTCCACTGAGGCATCTCCAGGCTGATCACACCTCACCTCTGGAACTTCGAAAGGGTCCTTCACACCCTTGGTGCAAATCAAGAAGTTCCCCGACATACCCGTCTCCACTCGAGAGGAATCACGAGGGTCCCGCCCACATCCAGAGGAGCCCCGTTTCCGCCTCGTAGCTCGAGATGAGGGATCCTTTCCCTGCCTCGTCGGGAAGGTGTTCCCGGCGTTCCCTTCGCATCTCAAGAGGAGGCCCTCTCAACAGGAATGGAGAGAGGAACGTCAGGGTCGTGCCACCATTCCAAGTGTCCCCCTGATGTCTCAGTCCATTCCAGAGGAACCTCTTTTCCCTCCAACGGCTCTTCTTTCACGCAGAGGATCGACTCACACCAAGGTGGCACGTGGCACAGCCCTGTGGGAAAGCCTCGTGGGAAAGCCTCGAGGGACATTGTCGAGGGAAAGCAACAGATCCCTTGATCCACGTCACAGGAAGCATGACACTACTGCTGCACCTGGCGAGGAAAGCGCACGTGCATACCCCCACTCGAGACGAGTCCTGACTCCCCTGGGGAGTCTCAGAAGCACCCCAAGATCCATGGCAACACTGGAGAGGAATCCTCAGGTTCCGGCCCCGACTCCACACAAGGTCTTAGGCCCCGGCATGGACGGGAGAGGAATCCCGAGAGGGCCCCTAGAACTCGCATGGGGACTGGCCTTTCCTGAGGCCACCAGAGCGGGTCCCTGAGGTCCCCGTCGTAACTCGAGACGACCTGCCGCAACTGGAGAAAATCCAGGAGGTTCTCCCCTCCAGGCGAGATGAGGCCCATTTCCGCTGAGGCGTCTCGAGGCTGATCACACCTCACCTCTGGAACTTCGAAAGGGTCCTTCTCACCCTTGGTGCATATCAAGAAGTTCCCCGACATACCCGTCTCCACTCGAGAGGAAACACGAGGGTCCCGCCCACATCCAGAGGAGCACCGTTTCCGCCTCGTAGCTCGAGATGAGGGATCCTTTCCCTGCTTCGTCGGGAAAGAGTTCCCGGCGTTCCCGTCGCATCTCAAGAGGAGGCCCTCTCAACAGGAACGGCGAGAGGAACTCCAGGGTCGTGCCACCATTCCAAGAGTCCCCCAGATGTCTCAGTCCATTCCAGAGGAACCTCTTTTCCCTTCACCGGCTCGTCTTTCACGCAGAGGATCGACTCACACCAAGGTGGCACGTGGCACAGCCCTGTGGGAAAGCCTCGTGGGAAAGCCTCGAGGGACAGCCTCGAGGGAAAGCCACAGATCCTTTGATCCACGTGACAGGAAGCGTGACACTACTGCTGCAGCTCGCGAGGAAAGCGCACGTGCATGCCCCCACTCGAGACGAGGCCTGACTCCCCTGCGGAGACTCAGAAGCACCCCAAGATCGATGTCAACACTGGAGAGGAATGGTCAGGTTCCGGCCCCGACTCCACACAAGGTCTCATTTCCCGGCATGTATGGGAGAGGAATCCCGAGAGGGCCCCTAGAACTCGCATGGGGACTGGCCTTTCCTGAGGCCAGCAGAGCGGGTCCCTGATGTACCCTTCGTAACTCGAGAAGACCTGCCGCATCTCGAGAGAATCCAGGAGGTTCTCCCCTCCGGCGAGATGAGGCCAATTTCCACTGAGGCGTCTCGAGGCTGATCACACCTCACCTGTGGAACTTCGAAAGGGTCCTTCACACCCTTGGTGCAAATCAAGAAGTTCCCCGACATACCCGTCTCCACTCGAGAGGAAACACGAGGGTCCTGCCCACATCCAGAGGAGCCCCGTTTCTGCCTCGTAACTCGAGATGAGGCATCCTTTCCCTGGCTCGTCGGGAAAGAGTTCCCGGCGATCCCTTCGCATCTCAAGGGGAGGCCCTCTTAACAGGAACGGCGAGAGGAACTCCAGGGTCGTGCCACGATTCCAAGAGTCCCCCTGATGACTCAGTCCATTCCATAGGAACGTCTTTTCCCTTCACCGGATCGTCTTTCACGCAGAAGATTGACTCACACCAAGGTGGCACGAGGCACAGCCCTGTGGGAAAGCCTCTTGTGAAAGCCTCGAGGGACAGCCTCGAGGGAAAGCCACAGATCCCTTGATCCACGTGACTGGAAGCGAAACACTACTGCTGCAGCTCGCGAGGAAAGCGCACGTGCATGCCCCAACGCGACACGAGGCCTGACTACCCTGGGGAGACTCAGAAGCACCCCAAGATCCATGGCAGCACTGGAGAGGAATCCTCAGGTTCTGGCCCCGACTCCACACAAGGTCTTAGGCCCCGGCATGGACGGGGGAGGAATCCCGAGAGGGCCCCTAGAACTCGCATGGGGACAGGCCTTTCCTGAGGCCACCAGAGCGGGTCCCTGTGGTCCCCGTCGTAACTCGAGAAGACCTGCCACAACTCGAGAAATTCCAGGAGGTTCTCCCCTCCAGGCGAGATGAGGCCCATTTCCGCTGAGGCGTCTCGAGGCTGATCACACCTCACCTCTGGAACTTCGAAAGGGTCCTTCACACCCTTGGTGCAAATCAAGAAGTTCCCCGACATACCCGTCTCCACTCGAGAGGAATCACGAGGGTCCCGCCCACATCCAGAGGAGCCCTGTTTCCGCCTCGTAGCTCGAGATGAGGGATCCTTTCCCTGCTTCGTCGGGAAAGAGTTCCCGGCGTTCCCGTCGCATCTCAAGGGGAGGCCCTCTCAACAGGAACGGCGAGAGGAACTCCAGGGTCGTGCCACCATTCCAAGAGTCCCCCAGATGTCTCAGTCCATTCCAGAGGAACCTCTTTTCCCTTCATCGGCTCTTCTTTCACGCAGAGGATCGACTCACAGCAAGGTGGCACGTGGCACAGCCCTGTGGGAAAGCCTCGTGGGAAAGCCTCGAGGGACAGCCTCGAGGGAAAGCCACAGATCCCTTGATCCACGTGACAGGAAGCGTGACACTACTGCTGCAGCTCGCGAGGAAAGCGCACGTGCATGCCCCCACTCCAGACGAGGAATGACTCCCCTGCGGAGACTCAGAAGCACCCCAAGATCCATGTCAACACTGGATAGGAATCCTCAGGTTCCGGCCCCGACTCCACACAAGGTCTCAGGCCCCGGCATGGATGGGAGAGGAATCTCGAGAGGTCCCCTAGCAACTTGCATGGGGACTGGCCTTTCCTGAGGCCAGCAGAGCGGGTCCCTGATGTACCCTTCGTAACTCGAGAAGACCTGCCGCAACTCGAGAGAATCCAGGAGGTTCTCCCCTCCGGCGAGATGAGGCCCATTTCCACTGAGGCGTCTCCAGGCTGATCACACCTCACCTCTGGAACTTCCAAAGGGTCCTTCACACCCTTGGTGCAAATCAAGAAGTTCCCCGACATACCCGTCTCCACTCGAGAGGAAACACGAGGGTCCCGCCCACATCCAGAGGAGCCCCGTTTCCGCCTCGTAGCTCGAGATGAGGCATCCTTTCCCTGGCTCGTCGGGAAAGAGTTCCCGGCGATCCCTTCGCATCTCAAGAGTAGGCCCTCTTAAGAGGAACGGCGAGAGGAACTCCAGGGTCGTGCCACGATTCCAAGAGTCCCCCTGATGTCTCAGTCCATTCCAGAGGAACCTCTTTTCCCTTCACCAGCTCGTCTTTCACGAAGAGGATCGACTCACACAAAGGTGGCACGTGGCACAGCCCTGTGGGAAAGCCTCTTGTGAAAGCCTCGAGGGACAGCCTCGAGGGAAAGCCACAGATCCCTTGATCCACGTGACTGGAACCTAACACTACTGCTGCAGCTGGCGAGGAAAGCGCACGTGCATGCCCCCAATCGAGACGAGGCCTGACTCCCCTGGGGAGACTCATAAGCACCCCAAGTTCCATGTCAACACTGGAGAGGAATCCTCAGGTTCCGGCCCCGACTCCACACAAGGTCTCAGGCCCCGGCATGGATGGGAGAGGAATCCCGAGAGGGCCCCTAGAACTCGCATGGGGACTGGCCTTTCCTGAGGCCAGCAGAGCGGGTCCCTGATGTACCCTTCGTAACTCGAGAAGACCTGCCGCAACTCGAGAGAATCCAGGAGGTTCTCCCCTCCGGCGAGATGAGGCCCATTTCCACTGAGGCGTCTCCAGGCTGATCACACCTCACCTCTGGAACTTCCAAAGGGTCCTTCACACCCTTGGTGCAAATCAAGAAGTTCCCCGACATACCCGTCTCCACTCGAGAGGAAACACGAGGGTCCCGCCCACATCCAGAGGAGCCCCGTTTCCGCCTCGTAGCTCGAGATGAGGGATCCTTTCCCTGCCTCGTCGGGAAAGAGTTCCCGGCGTTCCCTTCGCATCTCAAGAGGAGGCCCTCTCAACAGGAACGGCGAGAGGAAAGTCAGGGTCGTGCCACCATTCCAAGAGTCCCCCTGATGTCTCAGTTCATTCCAGAGAAACCTCTTTTCCCTTCACCAGCTCGTCTTTCACGCCGAGGATCGACTCACACCAAGGTGGCATGTGGCACAGCCCTGTGGGAAAGCCTTGGGGGAGGCCTGGAGGGAAAGCCTCAGATCCCTTGATCCACGTGACAGGAAGCGTGACACTACTGCTGCAGCTCACGAGGAAAGCGCACGTGCATGCCCCCACTCGAGACGAGGCCTGACTCACCTGGGGAGACTCAGAAGCACCCCAAGATCCATGTCAACACTGGAGAGGAATCCTCAGGTTCCGGCCCCGACTCCACACAAGGTCTTAGGCCCCGGCATGGACGGGAGAGGAATCCCGAGAGGGCCCCTAGAATTCGCATGGGACTGGCCTTTCCTGAGGCCACCAGAGCGGGTCCCTGAGGTCTCCGTCGTACCTCGAGAAGACCTGCCGCAACTCGAAAAAATCCAGGAGGTTCTCCCCTCCAGGCGAGATGAGGCCCATTTCCGCTGAGGCGTCTCGAGGCTGATCACACCTCACCTCTGGAACTTCGATAGGGTCCTTCACACCCTTGGTGCAAATCAAGAAGTTCCCCGACATACCCGTCTCCACTCGAGAGGAAACACGAGGGTCCCGCCCACATCCAGAGGAGCCCCGTTTCCGCCTCGTACCTCGAGATGAGGGATCGTTTCCCTGCCTCTTCGGGAAAGAGTTCCCGGCGATCCCGTCGCATCCCAAGAGGAGGCCCTCTCAACAGGAACGGTGAGAGGAACTCCAGGGTCGTGCCACCATTCCAAGAGTCCCTCAGATGTCTCAGCCCATTCCGGAGGAACCAGTTTTCCCTTCATCGGTTGGAATTTCACGCCGAGAATCCACTCACACCAAGGTGGCACGTGGCACAGCCCTGTGGGAAAGCCTCGTGGGAAAGCCTCGAGGGAAAGCCTGGAGGGAAAGCCACAGATCCCTTGATCCCCGTGACAGGAAGCGTGACACTACTGCTGCAGCTCGCGAGGAAAGCGCACGTGCATGCCACCACATTAGACGAGGCCTGACTCCCCTGGGGAGACTCAGAAGCACCCCAAGATCCATGGCAACACTGGAGAGGAATCGTCAGGTTCCCGCCCCGAATACACACAAGGTCTTAGGCCCCGGCATGGACGGGAGAGGAATCCCGAGAGGGCCCCTAGAATTCGCATGGGGACTGGCCTTTCCTGAGGCCACCAGAGCGGGTCCCTGAGGTCCCCGTCGTAAGTCGAGAAGACCTGCCGCAACTCGAGAAAATCCAGGAGGTTCTCCCCTCCAGGCGAGATGAGGCCCATTTCCGCTGAGGCGTCTCGAGGCTGATCACACCTCACCTCTGGAACTTCGAAAGGGTCCTTCACACCCTTGGTGCAAATCAAGAAGTTCCCCGACATACCCGTCTCCACTCGAGAGGAAACACCAGGGTCCCGCCCACATCCAGAGGCGACCTGTTTCCGCCTCGTTGCTCGAGATGAGGGATCCTATCCCTGCTTCGTCGGGCAAGATTTCCCGGCGTTCCCGTCGCATCTCAAGAGGAGGCCCTCTCAACAGGAAAGGCGAGAGGAACTCCAGGTTCGTGCCACGATTCCAAGAGTCCCCCTGATGTCTCAGTCCATTCCAGAGGAACCTCTTTTCCCTTCACCGGATCGTCATTCACGCAGAGGATCGAATCACACCAAGGTGGCAGTTGGCACAGCCCTGTGGGAAAGCCTCTTGTGAAAGCCTCGAGGGACAGCCTCGAGGGAAAGCCACAGATCCCTTGATCCACGTGACTGGAAGCGTAACACTACTGCTGCAGCTCGCGAGGAAAGCGCACGTGCATGCCCCCACTCGAGACGAGGCCTGACTCCCCTGGGGAGGCTCAGAAGCACCCCAAGATCCATGGCAACACTGGAGAGGAATCCTCAGGTTCCGGCCCCGACTCCAGACAAGGTCTTAGGCCCCGGCATGGACGGGAGAGGAATCCCGAGAGGGCCCCTAGATTTCGCATGGGACTGGCCTTTCCTGAGGCCACCAGAGCGGGTCCCTGAGGTCCCCGTTGAAAGTCGAGAAGACCTGCCGGAACTCGAGAAAATCCAGGAGGTTCTCCCCTCCAGGCGAGATGAGGCCCATTTCCGCTGAGGCGTCTCGAGGCTGATCACACCTCACCTTTGGAACTTCGAAAGGGTCCTTCACACCCTTGGTGCAAATCAAGAAGTTCCCCGACAAACCCGTCTCCACTCGAGAGGAAACACGAGGGTCCCGCCCACATCCAGAGTAGCCCCGTTTCCGCCTCGTAGCTCGAGATCAGGGATCCTTTCCCTGCCTCGTCGGGAAAGAGTTCCCGGCGTTCCCGTCGCATCTCAAGAGGATGCCCTCTCAACGGGAACGGCGAAAGGAACTCCAGGGTCGTGCCACCATTCCAAGAGTCCCCCAGATGTCTCAGTCCATTCCAGAGGAACCTCTTTTCCCTTCACCGGCTCGCCTTTCACGCCGAGATTCGACTCACACCAAGGTGGCACGTGGCACAGCCCTGTGGGAAAGCCTCGTGGGAAAGCCTCTAGGGAAAGCCTCGAGGGAAAGCCACAGATACCTTGATCCACGTGACAGGAAGCGTGACACTACTGCTGCAGCTCACGAGGAAATCGCACGTGCATGCCCTCACTCGAGACGTGGCCTGACTCCCCTGCGGAGACTCAGAAGCACCCCAAGATCCATGTCAACACTGGAGAGGAATCCTCAGGATCTGGCCCCGACTCCACACAATGTCTCAGGCCCCGGCATGGATGGGAGAGGAATCCCGAGAGGGCCCCTAGAACTCGCATGGGGACTGGCCTTTCCTGAGGCCAGCAGAGCGGGTCCCTGATGTACCCTTCTTAACTCGAGAAGACCTGCCCCAACTCGAGAAAATTCAGGAGGTTCTCCCCTCCGGGCGAGATGAGGCCCATTTCCACTGAGGCGTCTCCAGGCTGATCACACCTCACCTCTGGAACTTCGAAAGGGTCCTTCACACCCTTGGTGCAAATCAAGAAGTTCCCCGACATACCCGTCTCCACTCGAGAGCAAACACGAGGGTCCCGCCCACATCCAGAGGAGCCCCGTATCTGCCTCGTAGCTCGAGATGAGGCATCCTTTCCCTGGCTCGTCGGGAAAGAGTTTCCGGCGTTCCCGTCGCATCTCAAGAGGAGGCCCTCTTAACAGGAACTGCGAGAGGAACTCCAGGATCGTGCCACGATTCCAAGAGTCCCCCTGATGTCTCAGTCCATTCCAGAGGAACCTCTTTTCCCTTCACCGGCTCGTCTTTCACGCAGAGGATCGACTCACACCAAGGTCGCAGGTGGCACAGCCCTGTGGGAAAGCCTCGTGGGAAAGCCTCGAGGGAAAGCCACAGATCCCTTGATCCACGTGACAGGAAGCGTGACACTACTGCTGCAGCTCGAGAGGAAAGCGCACGTGCATGCCCCGACACGAGACGAGGCCTGACTCCCCTGGGGAGACTCAGAAGCACCCCAAGATCCATGGCAACACTGGAGAGGAATCCTCAGGTTCCGGCCCCGACTCCACACAAGGTCTTAGGCCCCGCTATGGACGGGAGAGGAATCCCGAGAGGGCCCCTAGAACTCGCATGGGGACTGGCCTTTCCTGAGGCCACCAGAGCGGGTCGCTAGGTCCCCGTCGTAAGTCGAGAAGACCTGCCGCAACTCGAGAAAATCCAGGAGGTTCTCCCCTCCAGAGGAGATGAGGCCCTTTTCCGCTGAGGCGTCTCGAGGCTGATCACACCTCACCTCTGGAACTTCGAAAAGGTCCTTCACACCCTTGGTGCAAATCAAGAAGTTCCCCGACATACCCGTCTCCACTCGAGAGGAAACACCAGGGTCCCGCCCACATCCAGAGACGCCCTGTTTCCGCCTCGTTGCTCGAGATGAGGGATCCTATCCCTGCTTCGTCGGGCAAGATTTCCCGGCGTTCCCGTCGCATCTCAAGAGGAGGCCCTCTCAACAGGAAAGGCGAGAGGAACTCCAGGTTCGTGCCACGATTCCAAGAGTCCCCCTGATGTCTCAGTCCATTCCAGAGGAACCTCTTTTCCCTTCACCGGATCGTCATTCACGCAGAGGATCGACTCACACCAAGGTGGCAGGTGGCACAGCCCTGTGGGAAAGCCTCTTGTGAAAGCCTCGAGGGACAGCCTCGAGGGAAAGCCACAGATCCCTTGATCCACGTGACTGGAAGCGTAACACTACTGCTGCAGCTCGCGAGGAAAGCGCACGTGCATGCCCCCACTCGAGACGAGGCCTGACTCCCCTGGGGAGACTCAGAAGCACCCCAAGATCCATGGCAACACTGGAGAGGAATCCTCAGGTTCCGGCCCCGACTCCACACAAGGTCTTAGGCCCCGGCATGGACGGGAGAGGAATCCCGAGAGGGCCCCTAGAAATGGCATGGGGACTGGCCTTTCCTGAGGCCACCAGAGCGGGTCGCGAGGTCCCCGTCGTAAGTCGAGAAGACCTGCCGCAACTCGAGAAAATCCAGGAGGTTCTCCCCTCCAGAAGAGATGAGGCCCTTTTCCGCTGAGGCTTCTCGAGGCTGATCACACCTTACCTCTGGAACTTCGAAAAGGTCCTTCACACCCTTGGTGCAAATCAAGAAGTTCCCCGACATACCCGTCTCCACTCGAGAGGAACCACGAGGGTCCCGCCCACATCCAGAGGCGCCCTGTTTCCGCCTCGTTGCTCGAGATGAGGGACCCTATACTTGCTTCGTCGGGCAAGAATTCCCGGCGTTCAGGTCGCATCTCAAGAGGAGGCCCTCTCAACAGGAAAGGCGAGAGGAACTCCAGGGTCGTGCCACCATTCCAGGAGTCCCCCAGATGTCTCAGTCCATTCCAGAGGAACCTCTTTTCCCTTCACCGGCTCGTCTTTCACGCAGAGGATCGAGTCACACCAAGGTGGCACGTGGCACAGCCCTGTGGGAAAGCCTCGTGGGAAAGCCTCGAGGGACAGCCTCGAGGGAAAGCCACAGATCCCTTGATCCACGTGACAGGAAGCGTGACACTACTGCTGCAGCTCGCGAGGAAAGCGCACGTGCATGCCCCCACTCGAGACGAGGCCTGACTCCCCTGGGGAGACTCAGAAGCACCCCAAGGTCCATGGCATCACTGGAGAGGAATCCTCAGGTTCCGGCGCCTACACCACACAAGGTCTTAGGCACCCGGCATGGACGGAAGAGGAATCCCGAAATGGCCCCTAGCAACTCGCATGGAGACTGGCCTTTCCTGAGGCCACCAGAGCGGCTCCTTGAGGTCCCCGTCGTAACTCGAGAAGACCTGCTGCAATTCGAGAAAATCCAGGAGGTTCTCGCCTCCAGGCGAGATGAGGCCCATTTCCGCTGAGGCGTCTCGAGGCTGATCACACCTCACCTCTGGAACTTCGAAAGGGTCCTTCACACCCTTGGTGCAAATCAAGAAGTTCCCCGACATACCCTTCTCCACTCGAGAGGGAACACGCGGGTCCCGCCAACATCCAGAGGAGCCCCGTTTCCGCCTCATAGCTCGAGATGACGGATCCTTTCCCTCCCTCGTCGGGAAGGAGTTCCCGGCGTTCACGTTGCATCTCAAGAGGAGGCCCTCTCAACAGGAACAGCGAAAGGAACGTCAGGGTCGTGCCACCATTCCAAGAGTCCCGCTGATGTCTCAGTCCATTCCAGAGGAACCTCTTTTCCCTTCACCAGCTCGTCTTTCACGCAGAGGATCGACTCACACCAAGGTGGCAGGTGGAACAGCCCTGTGGGAAAGCCTCGTGGGAAAGCCTCGAGGGACAGCCTCGAGGGAAAGCCACAGTTCCCTAGATCCACGTGACAGGAAGCGTGACACGACTGCTGCAGCTCGCGAGGAAAGCGCACGTGCATGCCCCCACTCGAGACGAGGCCTGACTCCCCTGGGGAGACTCAGAAGCGCCCCAAGATCCATGGCAACACTGGAGAGGAATCCTCAGGTTCCGGCCCCGACTCCACACAAGGACTGAGGCCCCGGCATGGACGAGAGAGGAATACCGAGAGGTCCCCTAGCAACTCGCATGGGGACTGGCCTTTCCTGAGGCCACAAGAGCGGGTCGCTGAGGTCCCCGTCGTAACTCGAGAAGACCTGCCGCAACTCGAGAAAATCCAGGAGGTTCTCCCCTCCAGGCGAGATGAGGCCCATTTCCGCTGAGGCGTCTCGAGGCTGATCACACCTCACCTCTGGAACTTCGAAAGGCTCCTTCACACCCTTGGTGCCACTCAAGAAGTTCCCCGACAGACCCGTCTCCAATCGAGAGGAAACACAAGGGTCCCGCCCACATCCAGAGGAGCCCCGTTTCCGCCTCGAAGCTCGAGATGAGGGATCCTTTCCCTGCTTCGTCGGGAAAGAGTTCCCGGCGTTCCTGTCGCATCTCAAGAGGAGGCCCTCTCAGCAGGAATGGCGAGAGGAGCTCCAGGGTCGTGCCACCATTCCAGGAGTCCCCCAGATGTCTCAGTCCATTCCAGAGGAACCTCTTATCCTTTCACCGACTCGTCTTTCACGACGAGGATGTACTCACACCAAGGTGGCACGTGGCAGAGCCCTGTGGGAAAGCCTCGTGGGAAAGCCTCGAGGGACAGCCTCGAGGGAAAGCCACAGATCCCTTGATCCACGTGACAGGAAGCGTGACACTACTGCTGCAGCTCGGGAGGAAAGCGCACGTGCATGCCCCCACTCGAGACGAGGCCTGACTCCCCTGGGAGACTCAGAAGCACCCCAAGATCCATGGCAACACTGGAGAGGAATCCTCAGGTTCCGGCCCCGACTCCACACAAGGTCTTAGGCCCCGGCATGGACGGGAGAGGAATCCCGACAGGGCCCCTAGAACTCGCATGGGGACTGGCCTTTCCTGAGGCCACCAGAGCGGGTCGCTGAGGTCCCCGTCGTAACTTGAGAAAACCTGCCGCAACTCGAGAAAATCCAGGAGGTTCTCCCCTCCAGGCGAGATGAGGCCCATTTCCGCTGAGGCGTCTCCAGGCTGATCACACTTCACCTCTGGAACTTCGAAAGAGTCCTTCACACCCTTGGTGCAAATCAAGAAGTTCCCTGACATACCCGTCTCCACTCGAGAGGAATCACGTGGGTCCCGCCAATATCCAGAGGAACCCCGTTTCCGCCTCGAGGCTCGAGATGAGGGATCCTTTCCCTGCTTCGTCGGGAAAGAGTTCCCGGCGTTCCCGTCGCATCTCAAGAGGAGGCCCTCTCAACAGGAACGGCGAGAGGAAAGTCAGGGTCGTGCCACCATTCCAAGAGTCCCCCTGATGTCTCAGTTCATTCCAGAGAAACCTCTTTTCCCTTCACCAGCTCGTCTTTCACGCCGAGGATCGACTCACACCAAGGTGGCATGTGGCACAGCCCTGTGGGAAAGCCTTGGGGGAGGCCTGGAGGGAAAGCCTCAGATCCCTTGATCCACGTGACAGGAAGCGTGACACTACTGCTGCAGCTCACGAGGAAAGCGCACGTGCATGCCCCCACTCGAGACGAGGCCTGACTCACCTGGGGAGACTCAGAAGCACCCCAAGATCCATGTCAACACTGGAGAGGAATCCTCAGGTTCCGGCCCCGACTCCACACAAGGTCTTAGGCCCCGGCATGGACGGGAGAGGAATCCCGAGAGGGCCCCTAGAATTCGCATGGGACTGGCCTTTCCTGAGGCCACCAGAGCGGGTCCCTGAGGTCTCCGTCGTACCTCGAGAAGACCTGCCGCAACTCGAAAAAATCCAGGAGGTTCTCCCCTCCAGGCGAGATGAGGCCCATTTCCGCTGAGGCGTCTCGAGGCTGATCACACCTCACCTCTGGAACTTAGATAGGGTCCTTCACACCCTTGGTGCAAATCAAGAAGTTCCCCGACATACCCGTCTCCACTCGAGAGGAAACACGAGGGTCCCGCCCACATCCAGAGGAGCCCCGTTTCCGCCTCGTACCTCGAGATGAGGGATCGTTTCCCTGCCTCTTCGGGAAAGAGTTCCCGGCGATCCCGTCGCATCCCAAGAGGAGGCCCTCTCAACAGGAACGGTGAGAGGAACTCCAGGGTCGTGCCACCATTCCAAGAGTCCCTCAGATGTCTCAGCCCATTCCGGAGGAACCACTTTTCCCTTCACCGGTTGGAATTTCACGCCGAGAATCCACTCACACCAAGGTGGCACGTGGCACAGCCCTGTGGGAAAGCCTCGTGGGAAAGCCTCGAGGGAAAGCCTGGAGGGAAAGCCACAGATCCCTTGATCCCCGTGACAGGAAGCGTGACACTACTGCTGCAGCTCGCGAGGAAAGCGCACGTGCATGCCACCACATTAGACGAGGCCTGACTCCCCTGGGGAGACTCAGAAGCACCCCAAGATCCATGGCAACACTGGAGAGGAATCGTCAGGTTCCCGCCCCGAATCCACACAAGGTCTTAGGCCCCGGCATGGACGGGAGAGGAATCCCGAGAGGGCCCCTAGAATTCGCATGGGGACTGGCCTTTCCTGAGGCCACCAGAGCGGGTCCCTGAGGTCCCCGTCGTAAGTCGAGAAGACCTGCCGCAACTCGAGAAAATCCAGGAGGTTCTCCCCTCCAGGCGAGATGAGGCCCATTTCCGCTGAGGCGTCTCGAGGCTGATCACACCTCACCTCTGGAACTTCGAAAGGGTCCTTCACACCCTTGGTGCAAATCAAGAAGTTCCCCGACATACCCGTCTCCACTCGAGAGGAAACACCAGGGTCCCGCCCACATCCAGAGGCGACCTGTTTCCGCCTCGTTGCTCGAGATGAGGGATCCTATCCCTGCTTCGTCGGGCAAGATTTCCCGGCGTTCCCGTCGCATCTCAAGAGGAGGCCCTCTCAACAGGAAAGGCGAGAGGAACTCCAGGTTCGTGCCACGATTCCAAGAGTCCCCCTGATGTCTCAGTCCATTCCAGAGGAACCTCTTTTCCCTTCACCGGATCGTCATTCACGCAGAGGATCGAATCACACCAAGGTGGCAGTTGGCACAGCCCTGTGGGAAAGCCTCTTGTGAAAGCCTCGAGGGACAGCCTCGAGGGAAAGCCACAGATCCCTTGATCCACGTGACTGGAAGCGTAACACTACTGCTTCAGCTCGCGAGGAAAGCGCACGTGCATGCCCCCACTCGAGACGAGGCCTGACTCCCCTGGGGAGGCTCAGAAGCACCCCAAGATCCATGGCAACACTGGAGAGGAATCCTCAGGTTCCGGCCCCGACTCCACACAAGGTCTTAGGCCCCGGCATGGACGGGAGAGGAATCCCGAGAGGGCCCCTAGATTTCGCATGGGACTGGCCTTTCCTGAGGCCACCAGAGCGGGTCCCTGAGGTCCCCGTTGAAAGTCGAGAAGACCTGCCGGAACTCGAGAAAATCCAGGAGGTTCTCCCCTCCAGGCGAGATGAGGCCCATTTCCGCTGAGGCGTCTCGAGGCTGATCACACCTCACCTTTGGAACTTCGAAAGGGTCCTTCACACCCTTGGTGCAAATCAAGAAGTTCCCCGACAAACCCGTCTCCACTCGAGAGGAAACACGAGGGTCCCGCCCACATCCAGAGTAGCCCCGTTTCCGCCTCGTAGCTCGAGATCAGGGATCCTTTCCCTGCCTCGTCGGGAAAGAGTTCCCGGCGTTCCCGTCGCATCTCAAGAGGATGCCCTCTCAACGGGAACGGCGAAAGGAACTCCAGGGTCGTGCCACCATTCCAAGAGTCCCCCAGATGTCTCAGTCCATTCCAGAGGAACCTCTTTTCCCTTCACCGGCTCGCCTTTCACGCCGAGATTCGACTCACACCAAGGTGGCACGTGGCACAGCCCTGTGGGAAAGCCTCGTGGGAAAGCCTCTAGGGAAAGCCTCGAGGGAAAGCCACAGATACCTTGATCCACGTGACAGGAAGCGTGACACTACTGCTGCAGCTCACGAGGAAATCGCACGTGCATGCCCTCACTCGAGACGTGGCCTGACTCCCCTGCGGAGACTCAGAAGCACCCCAAGATCCATGTCAACACTGGAGAGGAATCCTCAGGATCTGGCCCCGACTCCACACAATGTCTCAGGCCCCGGCATGGATGGGAGAGGAATCCCGAGAGGGCCCCTAGAACTCGCATGGGGACTGGCCTTTCCTGAGGCCAGCAGAGCGGGTCCCTGATGTACCCTTCTTAACTCGAGAAGACCTGCCCCAACTCGAGAAAATTCAGGAGGTTCTCCCCTCCGGGCGAGATGAGGCCCATTTCCACTGAGGCGTCTCCAGGCTGATCACACCTCACCTCTGGAACTTCGAAAGGGTCCTTCACACCCTTGGTGCAAATCAAGAAGTTCCCCGACATACCCGTCTCCACTCGAGAGCAAACACGAGGGTCCCGCCCACATCCAGAGGAGCCCCGTATCTGCCTCGTAGCTCGAGATGAGGCATCCTTTCCCTGGCTCGTCGGGAAAGAGTTCCCGGCGTTCCCGTCGCATCTCAAGAGGAGGCCCTCTTAACAGGAACTGCGAGAGGAACTCCAGGATCGTGCCACGATTCCAAGAGTCCCCCTGATGTCTCAGTCCATTCCAGAGGAACCTCTTTTCCCTTCACCGGCTCGTCTTTCACGCAGAGGATCGACTCACACCAAGGTCGCAGGTGGCACAGCCCTGTGGGAAAGCCTCGTGGGAAAGCCTCGAGGGAAAGCCACAGATCCCTTGATCCACGTGACAGGAAGCGTGACACTACTGCTGCAGCTCGAGAGGAAAGCGCACGTGCATGCCCCGACACGAGACGAGGCCTGACTCCCCTGGGGAGACTCAGAAGCACCCCAAGATCCATGGCAACACTGGAGAGGAATCCTCAGGTTCCGGGCCGACTCCACACAAGGTCTTAGGCCCCGCCATGGACGGGAGAGGAATCCCGAGAGGGCCCCTAGAACTCGCATGGGGACTGGCCTTTCCTGAGGCCACCAGAGCGGGTCGCTAGGTCCCCGTCGTAAGTCGAGAAGACCTGCCGCAACTCGAGAAAATCCAGGAGGTTCTCCCCTCCAGAGGAGATGAGGCCCTTTTCCGCTGAGGCGTCTCGAGGCTGATCACACCTCACCTCTGGAACTTCGAAAAGGTCCTTCACACCCTTGGTGCAAATCAAGAAGTTCCCCGACATACCCGTCTCCACTCGAGAGGAAACACCAGGGTCCCGCCCACATCCAGAGACGCCCTGTTTCCGCCTCGTTGCTCGAGATGAGGGATCCTATCCCTGCTTCGTCGGGCAAGATTTCCCGGCGTTCCCGTCGCATCTCAAGAGGAGGCCCTCTCAACAGGAAAGGCGAGAGGAACTCCAGGTTCGTGCCACGATTCCAAGAGTCCCCCTGATGTCTCAGTCCATTCCAGAGGAACCTCTTTTCCCTTCACCGGATCGTCATTCACGCAGAGGATCGACTCACACCAAGGTGGCAGGTGGCACAGCCCTGTGGGAAAGCCTCTTGTGAAAGCCTCGAGGGACAGCCTCGAGGGAAAGCCACAGATCCCTTGATCCACGTGACTGGAAGCGTAACACTACTGCTGCAGCTCGCGAGGAAAGCGCACGTGCATGCCCCCACTCGAGACGAGGCCTGACTCCCCTGGGGAGACTCAGAAGCACCCCAAGATCCATGGCAACACTGGAGAGGAATCCTCAGGTTCCGGCCCCGACTCCACACAAGGTCTTAGGCCCCGGCATGGACGGGAGAGGAATCCCGAGAGGGCCCCTAGAAATGGCATGGGGACTGGCCTTTCCTGAGGCCACCAGAGCGGGTCGCGAGGTCCCCGTCGTAAGTCGAGAAGACCTGCCGCAACTCGAGAAAATCCAGGAGGTTCTCCCCTCCAGAGGAGATGAGGCCCTTTTCCGCTGAGGCTTCTCGAGGCTGATCACACCTTACCTCTGGAACTTCGAAAAGGTCCTTCACACCCTTGGTGCAAATCAAGAAGTTCCCCGACATACCCGTCTCCACTCGAGAGGAACCACGAGGGTCCCGCCCACATCCAGAGGCGCCCTGTTTCCGCCTCGTTGCTCGAGATGAGGGACCCTATACTTGCTTCGTCGGGCAAGAATTCCCGGCGTTCAGGTCGCATCTCAAGAGGAGGCCCTCTCAACAGGAAAGGCGAGAGGAACTCCAGGGTCGTGCCACCATTCCAGGAGTCCCCCAGATGTCTCAGTCCATTCCAGAGGAACCTCTTTTCCCTTCACCGGCTCGTCTTTCACGCAGAGGATCGAGTCACACCAAGGTGGCACGTGGCACAGCCCTGTGGGAAAGCCTCGTGGGAAAGCCTCGAGGGACAGCCTCGAGGGAAAGCCACAGATCCCTTGATCCACGTGACAGGAAGCGTGACACTACTGCTGCAGCTCGCGAGGAAAGCGCACGTGCATGCCCCCACTCGAGACGAGGCCTGACTCCCCTGGGGAGACTCAGAAGCACCCCAAGGTCCATGGCATCACTGGAGAGGAATCCTCAGGTTCCGGCGCCGACACCACACAAGGTCTTAGGCACCCGGCATGGACGGAAGAGGAATCCCGAAATGGCCCCTAGCAACTCGCATGGAGACTGGCCTTTCCTGAGGCCACCAGAGCGGCTCCTTGAGGTCCCCGTCGTAACTCGAGAAGACCTGCTGCAATTCGAGAAAATCCAGGAGGTTCTCGCCTCCAGGCGAGATGAGGCCCATTTCCGCTGAGGCGTCTCGAGGCTGATCACACCTCACCTCTGGAACTTCGAAAGGGTCCTTCACACCCTTGGTGCAAATCAAGAAGTTCCCCGACATACCCTTCTCCACTCGAGAGGGAACACGCGGGTCCCGCCAACATCCAGAGGAGCCCCGTTTCCGCCTCATAGCTCGAGATGACGGATCCTTTCACTCCCTCGTCGGGAAGGAGTTCCCGGCGTTCACGTTGCATCTCAAGAGGAGGCCCTCTCAACAGGAACAGCGAAAGGAACGTCAGGGTCGTGCCACCATTCCAAGAGTCCCGCTGATGTCTCAGTCCATTCCAGAGGAACCTCTTTTCCCTTCACCAGCTCGTCTTTCACGCAGAGGATCGACTCACACCAAGGTGGCAGGTGGAACAGCCCTGTGGGAAAGCCTCGTGGGAAAGCCTCGAGGGACAGCCTCGAGGGAAAGCCACAGTTCCCTAGATCCACGTGACAGGAAGCGTGACACGACTGCTGCAGCTCGCGAGGAAAGCGCACGTGCATGCCCCCACTCGAGACGAGGCCTGACTCCCCTGGGGAGACTCAGAAGCGCCCCAAGATCCATGGCAACACTGGAGAGGAATCCTCAGGTTCCGGCCCCGACTCCACACAAGGACTGAGGCCCCGGCATGGACGGGAGAGGAATACCGAGAGGTCCCCTAGCAACTCGCATGGGGACTGGCCTTTCCTGAGGCCACAAGAGCGGGTCGCTGAGGTCCCCGTCGTAACTCGAGAAGACCTGCCGCAACTCGAGAAAATCCAGGAGGTTCTCCCCTCCAGGCGAGATGAGGCCCATTTCCGCTGAGGCGTCTCGAGGCTGATCACACCTCACCTCTGGAACTTCGAAAGGCTCCTTCACACCCTTGGTGCCACTCAAGAAGTTCCCCGACAGACCCGTCTCCAATCGAGAGGAAACACAAGGGTCCCGCCCACATCCAGAGGAGCCCCGTTTCCGCCTCGAAGCTCGAGATGAGGGATCCTTTCCCTGCTTCGTCGGGAAAGAGTTCCCGGCGTTCCTGTCGCATCTCAAGAGGAGGCCCTCTCAGCAGGAATGGCGAGAGGAGCTCCAGGGTCGTGCCACCATTCCAGGAGTCCCCCAGATGTCTCAGTCCATTCCAGAGGAACCTCTTATCCTTTCACCGACTCGTCTTTCACGACGAGGATGTACTCACACCAAGGTGGCACGTGGCAGAGCCCTGTGGGAAAGCCTCGTGGGAAAGCCTCGAGGGACAGCCTCGAGGGAAAGCCACAGATCCCTTGATCCACGTGACAGGAAGCGTGACACTACTGCTGCAGCTCGGGAGGAAAGCGCACGTGCATGCCCCCACTCGAGACGAGGCCTGACTCCCCTGGGAGACTCAGAAGCACCCCAAGATCCATGGCAACACTGGAGAGGAATCCTCAGGTTCCGGCCCCGACTCCACACAAGGTCTTAGGCCCCGGCATGGACGGGAGAGGAATCCCGACAGGGCCCCTAGAACTCGCATGGGGACTGGCCTTTCCTGAGGCCACCAGAGCGGGTCGCTGAGGTCCCCGTCGTAACTTGAGAAAACCTGCCGCAACTCGAGAAAATCCAGGAGGTTCTCCCCTCCAGGCGAGATGAGGCCCATTTCCGCTGAGGCGTCTCCAGGCTGATCACACTTCACCTCTGGAACTTCGAAAGAGTCCTTCACACCCTTGGTGCAAATCAAGAAGTTCCCTGACATACCCGTCTCCACTCGAGAGGAATCACGTGGGTCCCGCCAATATCCAGAGGAACCCCGTTTCCGCCTCGAGGCTCGAGATGAGGGATCCTTTCCCTGCTTCGTCGGGAAAGAGTTCCCGGCGTTCCCGTCGCATCTCAAGAGGAGGCCTCTCAACAGGAACGGCGAGAGGAACTCCAGGGTCGTGCCACCATTCCAAGAGTCCCCCAGATGTCTCAGTCCATTCCAGAGGAACCTCTTTTCCCTTCACCGGCTCGTCTTTCACGCCGAGGATCGACTCGCACCAAGATGGCACGTGGCACAGCCCTGTGGGAAAGCCTCGTGGGAAAGCCTCGAGGGACAGCCTCGAGGGAAAGCCACAGATCCCTTGATCCACGTGACAGGAAGCGTGACACTACTGCTGCAGCTCGCGAGGAAAGCGCACGTGCATGCCCCCACTCGAGACGAGGCCTGACTCCCCTGGGAGACTCAGAAGCACCCCAAGATCCATGGCAACACTGGAGAGGAATCCTCAGGTTCCGGCCCCGACTCCACACAAGGTCTTAGGCCCCGGCATGGACGGGAGAGGAATCCCGACAGGGCCCCTAGAACTCGCATGGGGACTGGCCTTTCCTGAGGCCACCAGAGCGGGTCGCTGAGGTCCCCGTCGTAACTCGAGAAGACCTGCCGCAACTCGAGAAAATCCAGGAGGTTCTCCCCTCCAGGCGAGATGAGGCCCATTTCCGCTGAGGCGTCTCGAGGCTGATCACACCTCACATCTGGAACTTCGAAAGGGTCCTTCACACCCTTGGTGCAACTCAAGAAGTTCCCCAACATACCCATCTCCAATCGAGAGGAAACACAAGGGTCCCGCCCACATCCAGAGGAGCCCCGTTTCCGCCTCGAAGCTCGAGATGAGGGATCCTTTCCCTGCTTCGTCGGGAAAGAGTTCCCGGCGTTCCTGTCGCATCTCAAGAGGAGGCCCTCTCAGCAGGAATGCCGAGAGGAGCTCCAGGGTCGTGCCACCATTCCAGGAGTCCCCCAGATGTCTCAGTCCATTCCAGAGGAACCTCTTTTCCTTTCACCGGCTCGTCTTTCACGACGAGGATGGATTCACACCAAGGTGGCACGTGGCAGAGCCCTGTGGGAAAGCCTCCTGGGAAAGCCTCAAGGGAAAGCCACAGTTTCCTAGATCCACGTGACAGGAAGCGTGACAATACTGCTGCAGCTCGGGAGGAAAGCGTACGTGCATGCCCCTACTCGAGACGAAGCCTGAGTCCCCTGGGGAGTCTCAGAAGCACCCCAAGATCCATGGCAACACTGGAGAGGAATCCTCAGGTTCCGGCCCCGACTCCACACAAGGTCTTAGGCCCCGGCATGGACGGGAGAGGAATCCCGAGAGGGCCCCTAGAACTCGCAAGGGGACTGGCCTTTCCTGAGGACACCAGAGCGGGTCGCTGAGGTCCCCGTCGTAACTCGAGAAGACCTGCCGCATCTCGAGAAAATCCAGGAGGTTCTCCCCTCCAGGCGAGATGAGGCCCATTTCCGCTGAGGCGTCTCGAGGGTGATCACACCTCACCTCTGGAACTTTGAAAGGGTCCTTCACACCCTTGGTGCAAATCAAGAAGTTCCCCGTCATACCCATCTCCACTCGAGAAGAATCACGAGGGTCCCGCCCACATCCAGAGGTGCCCCGTTATCGCCTCGTAGCTCGAGATGAGGGATCCTATCCCTGATTCGTCGGGCAAGAGTTCCCGGCGTTCCCGTCGCATCTCAAGAGGAGGCCCTCTCAACAGGAACGGCGAGAGGAAATCCAGGGTAGTGCCACCATTCCATGAGTCCTCCAGATGTCTCATTCCATTCCAGAGAAACCTCTTCTCCCTTCACCGGCTCGTCTTTCACGCCGAAGATCGACTCACACCAAGGTGGCACTTGGCACAGCCCTGTGGGAAAGCCTCCTGGGAAAGCCTCTAGGGACATCCTCGAGGGAAAGCCACAGATCCCTTGATCCACGTGACAGGAAGCGTGACACTACTGCTGCAGCTCGGGAGGAAAGCGCACGTGCATGCCCCCACTCGAGACGAGGCCTGACTCCCCTGGGGAGACTCAGAAGCACCCCAAGATCCATGGCAACACTGGAGAGGAAACCTCACGTTCCGGCCCCGACTCCACACAAAGTCTTAGACCCCGGCATGGACTGGAGAGGAATCCCGAGAGGGTGCCTAGAACTGGCATGGGGACTGGCCTTTCCTGAGTCCATGAGAGCGGGTCCCTGAGGTCTCCGTCGTAAGTTGAGAAGACCTGCCGCAACTCGAGAAAATCCAGGAGGTACTCCCCTCCAGGCGAGATGAGGCCCATTTCCGCTGAGGCGTCTCGAGGCTGATCACAGCTCACCTCTGGAACTTCGAAAGGGTCCTTCACACCCGTGGTGCAAATCAAAAAGTTCCCCGACATACCCGTCTCCATTCGAGAGGAAACACGAGGGTCCCGCCCACATCCAGAGGAGCCCTGTTTCCGTCTCGTAGCTCGAGATGAGGGATCCTTTCCCTGCCTCGCCGGGAAAGAGTTCCCGGCGTTCCCGTCGCATCTCAAGAGGAGGCCCTCTCAGCAGGAATGGCGAGAGGAGCTCCAGGGTCGTGCCACCATTCCAGGAGTCCCCCAGATGTCTCAGTCCATTCCAGAGGAACCTCTTTTCCTTTCACCGGCTCGTCTTTCACGACGAGGATGGATTCACACCAAGGTGGCACGTGGCAGAGCCCTGTGGGAAAGCCTCCTGGGAAAGCCTCAAGGGAAAGCCACAGTTTCCTAGATCCACGTGACAGGAAGCGTGACAATACTGCTGCAGCTCGGGAGGAAAGCGTACGTGCATGCCCCCACTCGAGACGAAGCCTGAGTCCCCTGGGGAGTCTCAGAAGCACCCCAAGATCCATGGCAACACTGGAGAGGAATCCTCAGGTTCCGGCCCCGACTCCACACAAGGTCTTAGGCCCCGGCATGGACGGGAGAGGAATCCCGAGAGGGCCCCTAGAACTCGCAAGGGGACTGGCCTTTCCTGAGGACACCAGAGCGGGTCGCTGAGGTCCCCGTCGTAACTCGAGAAGACCTGCCGCATCTCGAGAAAATCCAGGAGGTTCTCCCCTCCAGGCGAGATGAGGCCCATTTCCGCTGAGGCGTCTCGAGGGTGATCACACCTCACCTCTGGAACTTTGAAAGGGTCCTTCACACCCTTGGTGCAAATCAAGAAGTTCCCCATCATACCCATCTCCACTCGAGAAGAATCACGAGGGTCCCGCCCACATCCAGAGGTGCCCCGTTATCGCCTCGTAGCTCGAGATGAGGGATCCTATCCCTGATTCGTCGGGCAAGAGTTCCCGGCGTTCCCGTCGCATCTCAAGAGGAGGCCCTCTCAACAGGAACGGCGAGAGGAAATCCAGGGTAGTGCCACCATTCCAGGAGTCCTCCAGATGTCTCATTCCATTCCAGAGAAACCTCTTCTCCCTTCACCGGCTCGTCTTTCACGCCGAAGATCGACTCACACCAAGGTGGCACTTGGCACAGCCCTGTGGGAAAGCCTCCTGGGAAAGCCTCTAGGGACATCCTCGAGGGAAAGCCACAGATCCCTTGATCCACGTGACAGGAAGCGTGACACTACTGCTGCAGCTCGGGAGGAAAGCGCACGTGCATGCCCCCACTCGAGACGAGGCCTGACTCCCCTGGGGAGACTCAGAAGCACCCCAAGATCCATGGCAACACTGGAGAGGAAACCTCAAGTTCCGGCCCCGACTCCACACAAGGTCTTAGACCCCGGCATGGACGGGAGAGGAATCCCGAGAGGGTGCCTAGAACTGGCATGGGGACTGGCCTTTCCTGAGTCCATGAGAGCGGGTCCCTGAGGTCTCCGTCGTAAGTTGAGAAGACCTGCCGCAACTCGAGAAAATCCAGGAGGTACTCCCCTCCAGGCGAGATGAGGCCCATTTCCGCTGAGGCGTCTCGAGGCTGATCACAGCTCACCTCTGGAACTTCGAAAGGGTCCTTCACACCCTTGGTGCAAATCAAGAAGTTCCCCGACATACCCGTCTCCATTCGAGAGGAAACACGAGGGTCCCGCCCACATCCAGAGGAGCCCTGTTTCCGTCTCGTAGCTCGAGATGAGGGATCCTTTCCCTGCCTCGTCGGGAAAGAGTTCCCGGCGATCCCTTCGCATCTCAAGAGGAGACCCTCTCAACAGGAACGGCGAGAGGAACTCCAGGGTCGTGCCACCATTCCAAGAGTCCCCCAGATGTCAGTCCATTCCGGAGGAATCTATTTTCCCTTCACCGTCTCGTCTTTCACGCCGAGATTCGACTCACACAAAGGTGACACGTGGCACAGCCCTGTGGGAAAGCCTCGTGGGAAAGCCTCAAGGGAAAGCCACAGTTTCCTAGATCCACGTGACAGGAAGCGTGACACTACTGCTGCAGCACGGGAGGAAAGCGCACGTGCATGCCCCCACTCGAGACGAAGCCTGAGTCCCCTGGGGAGACTCAGAAGCACCCCAAGATCCATGGCAACACTGGAGAAGAATCCTCAGGTTCCGGCCCCTACTCCACACAAGGTCTTAGGCCCCGGCATGGACGGGAGAGGAATCCCGACAGGGCCCCTAGAACTCGCATGGGGACTGGCCTTTCCTGAGGCCACCAGAGCGGGTCGCTGAGGTCCCCGTCGTAACTCGAGAAGACCTGCCGCAACTCGAGAAAATCCAGGAGGTTCTCCCCTCCAGGCGAGATGAGGCCCATTTCCGCTGAGGCGTCTCGAGGCTGATCACACCTCACATCTGGAACTTCGAAAGGGTCCTTCACACCCTTGGTGCAACTCAAGAAGTTCCCCAACATACCCATCTCCAATCGAGAGGAAACACAAGGGTCCCGCCCACATCCAGAGGAGCCCCGTTTCCGCCTCGAAGCTCGAGATGAGGGATCCTTTCCCTGCTTCGTCGGGAAAGAGTTCCCGGCGTTCCTGTCGCATCTCAAGAGGAGGCCCTCTCAGCAGGAATGGCGAGAGGAGCTCCAGGGTCGTGCCACCATTCCAGGAGTCCCCCAGATGTCTCAGTCCATTCCAGAGGAACCTCTTTTCCTTTCACCGGCTCGTCTTTCACGACGAGGATGGATTCACACCAAGGTGGCACGTGGCAGAGCCCTGTGGGAAAGCCTCCTGGGAAAGCCTCAAGGGAAAGCCACAGTTTCCTAGATCCACGTGACAGGAAGCGTGACAATACTGCTGCAGCTCGGGAGGAAAGCGTACGTGCATGCCCCCACTCGAGACGAAGCCTGAGTCCCCTGGGGAGTCTCAGAAGCACCCCAAGATCCATGGCAACACTGGAGAGGAATCCTCAGGTTCCGGCCCCGACTCCACACAAGGTCTTAGGCCCCGGCATGGACGGGAGAGGAATCCCGAGAGGGCCCCTAGAACTCGCAAGGGGACTGGCCTTTCCTGAGGACACCAGAGCGGGTCGCTGAGGTCCCCGTCGTAACTCGAGAAGACCTGCCGCATCTCGAGAAAATCCAGGAGGTTCTCCCCTCCAGGCGAGATGAGGCCCATTTCCGCTGAGGCGTCTCGAGGGTGATCACACCTCACCTCTGGAACTTTGAAAGGGTCCTTCACACCCTTGGTGCAAATCAAGAAGTTCCCCATCATACCCATCTCCACTCGAGAAGAATCACGAGGGTCCCGCCCACATCCAGAGGTGCCCCGTTATCGCCTCGTAGCTCGAGATGAGGGATCCTATCCCTGATTCGTCGGGCAAGAGTTCCCGGCGTTCCCGTCGCATCTGAAGAAGAGGCCCTCTCAACAGGAACGGCGAGAGGAAATCCAGGGTAGTGCCACCATTCCAGGAGTCCTCCAGATGTCTCATTCCATTCCAGAGAAACCTCTTCTCCCTTCACCGGCTCGTCTTTCACGCCGAAGATCGACTCCCACCAAGGTGGCACTTGGCACAGCCCTGTGGGAAAGCCTCCTGGGAAAGCCTCTAGGGACATCCTCGAGGGAAAGCCACAGATCCCTTGATCCACGTGACAGGAAGCGTGACACTACTGCTGCAGCTCGGGAGGAAAGCGCACGTGCATGCCCCCACTCGAGACGAGGCCTGACTCCCCTGGGGAGACTCAGAAGCACCCCAAGATCCATGGCAACACTGGAGAGGAAACCTCACGTTCCGGCCCCGACTCCACACAAGGTCTTAGACCCCGGCATGGACGGGAGAGGAATCCCGAGAGGGTGCCTAGAACTGGCATGGGGACTGGCCTTTCCTGAGTCCATGAGAGCGGGTCCCTGAGGTCTCCGTCGTAAGTTGAGAAGACCTGCCGCAACTCGAGAAAATCCAGGAGGTACTCCCCTCCAGGCGAGATGAGGCCCATTTCCGCTGAGGCTTCTCGAGGCTGATCACAGCTCACCTCTGGAACTTCGAAAGGGTCCTTCACACCCTTGGTGCAAATCAAGAAGTTCCCCGACATACCCGTCTCCATTCGAGAGGAAACACGAGGGTCCCGCCCACATCCAGAGGAGCCCTGTTTCCGTCTCGTAGCTCGAGATGAGGGATCCTTTCCCTGCCTCGTCGGGAAAGAGTTCCCGGCGATCCCTTCGCATCTCAAGAGGAGACCCTCTCAACAGGAACGGCGAGAGGAACTCCAGGGTCGTGCCACCATTCCAAGAGTCCCCCAGATGTCAGTCCATTCCGGAGGAATCTATTTTCCCTTCACCGTCTCGTCTTTCACGCCGAGATTCGACTCACACAAAGGTGACACGTGGCACAGCCCTGTGGGAAAGCCTCGTGGGAAAGCCTCAAGGGAAAGCCACAGTTTCCTAGATCCACGTGACAGGAAGCGTGACACTACTGCTGCAGCACGGGAGGAAAGCGTACGTGCATGCCCCCACTCGAGACGAAGCCTGAGTCCCCTGGGGAGACTCAGAAGCACCCCAAGATCCATGGCAACACTGGAGAGGAATCCTCAGGTTCCGGCCCCGACTCCACACAAGGTCTTAGGCCCCGGCATGGACGGGAGAGGAATCCCGAGAGGGCCCTTGAACTGGCATGGGGACTGGCCTTTCCTGAGTCCACCAGAGCGGGTTCCTGAGGTCCCCGTCGTAACTCGAGAAGACCTGCCGAAACTCGAGAAAATCCAGGAGGTTCTCCCCTCCAGGCGAGATGAGGCCCATTTCTGCTGAGGCGTCTTGAGGCTGATCACACCTCACCTCTGGAACTTCGAAAAGGTCCTTCACACCCTTGGTGCAAATCAAGAAGTTCCCCGACATACCGTCTCCACTCGAGAGGAATCACGAGGGTCCCGCCCACATCCAGAGGAGCCCCGTTTCCGCCTCGTAGCTCGAGATGAGTGATCCTATCCCTGCCTCGTCGGGAAAGAGTTCCCGGCGATCCCGTCGCATCTCAAGAGGAGGCCCTCTCAACAGGAACGGCGAGAGGAACTCCAGGGTCGTGCACTAATTCCAAGAGTCCCCCAGAAGTCTCAGTCCATTCCGGAGGAATCTCTTTTCCCTTCACCGGCTCGTCTTTCACGCCGAGATTCGACTCACACCAAGGTGACACGTGGCGCAGCCCTGTGGGAAAGCCTCGTGGGAAAGCCTCGAGGGACAGCCTCGAGGGAAAGCCACAGATCCCTTGATCCACGTCACAGGACGCGTGACACTACTGCTGCAGCTCGCGAGGAAAGCGCACGTGCATGTCCCCACTCGAGATGAGGCCTGACTCCCCTGGGGAGAGTCAGAAGCAGCCCAAGATCCATGGCAACACTGGAGAGGTATCCTCAGGTTCCGGCCCCGACTCCACACAAGGACTGATGCCCCGGCATGGACGGTAGAGGATTCCCGAGAGGTCCCCTAGCAACTCGCATGGGGACTGGCCTTTCCTGAGGCCACCAGAGCGGGTCCCTGAGGTCCCCGTCGTAACTCGAGAAGACCTGCCGCAACTCGAGAAAATCCAGGAGGTTCTCCCCTCCAGGCGAGATGAGGCCCATTTCGGCTGAGGCGTCTCGAGGCTGATCACACCTCACCTCTGGAACTTCGAAAGGGTCCTTCACACCCTTGGTGCAAATCAAGAAGTTCCCCGACATCCCCATCTCCACTCGAGAGGAAACACGAGGGTCCCGCCCACATCCAGAGGAGCCCCGTTTCCGCCTTGTAGCTCGAGATGAGGGATCCTTTCCCTGCCTTGTCGGGAATGAGTTTCCATCGTTCCCGTCGCATCTCAAGAGGAGGCCCTCTCAACAGGAACGGCGAGAGGAACTCCAGGGTCGTGTCACCATTCCAAAAGTCCCCCAGATGTCTCAGTCCATTCCAGAGGAACCTCTTTTCCCTTCACCGGCTCGTCTTTCATGCCGAGGATCGACTCACACCAAGGTGGCACGTGGCACAGCCCTGTGGGAAAGCCTCGTGGGAAAGCCTCGAGGGACAGCCTCGAGGGAAAGCCACAGATCCCTTGATCCACGTGACAGGAAGCGTGACACTACTGCTGCAGCTCGGGAGGAAAGCGCACGTGCATGCCCCCACTCGAGACGAGGACTGACTCCCCTGGGGAGACTCAGAAGCACCCCAAGATCCATGGCAACACTGGAGAAGAATCCTCAGGTTCCGGCCCCGAATCCACACAAGGTCTTAGACCCCGGCATGGACGGGAGAGGAATCCCGAGAGGGTGCCTAGAACTGGCATGGGGACTGGCCTTTCCTGAGTCCATGAGAGCGGGTCCCTGAGGTCTCCGTCGTAAGTCGAGAAGACCTGCCGCGCAACTCGAGAAAATCCAGGAGGTACTCCCTCCAGGCGAGATGAGGCCCATTTCCACTGAGGCGTCTCGAGGCTGATCACAGCTCACCTCTGGAACTTCGAAAGGGTCCTTCACACCCGTGGTGCAAATCAAAAAGTTCCCCGACATACCCGTCTCCACTCGAGAGGAAACACGAGGGTCCCGCCCACATCCAGAGGAGCCCTGTTTCCGTCTCGTAGCTCGAGATGAGGGATCCTTTCCCTGCCTCGTCGGGAAAGAGTTCCCGGCGATCCCGTCGCATCTCAAGAGGAGGCCCTCTCAACAGGAACGGCGAGAGGAACTCCAGGGTCGTGCACTAATTCCAAGAGTCCCCCAGATGTCTCAGTACATTCCGGAGGAATCTCTGTTCCCTTCACCGGCTCGTCTTTCACGCCGAGATTCGACTCACACCAAGGTGACACGTGGCGCAGCCCTTGGGAAAGCCTCGTGGGAAAGCCTAGAGGGACAGCTTCGAGGGAAAGCCACAGATCCCTTGATCCACGTGACAGGACGCGTGACACTACTGCTGCAGCTCGCGAGGAAAGCGCACGTGCATGCCCCCACTCGAGACGAGGCCTGACTCCCCTGGGGAGACTCAGAAGCAGCCCAATATCCATGTCAACACTGGAGAGGAATTCTCAGGTTCCTGCCCCGACTCCACACAACATCTTAGGCCCCGGCATGGACGGGAGAGGAATCCCGAGTGGGCCCCTAGAACTCCCATGAGGACTGGCCTTTCCTGAGGCCACCAGAGCGGGTCCCTGAGGTCCCCGTCGTAACTCGAGAAGACCTGCCGCAACTCGAGAAAATCCAGGAGGTTCTCCCCTCCAGGCGAGATGAGGCCCATTTCGGCTGAGGCGTCTCGAGGCTGATCACACCTCACCTCTGGAACTTCGAAAGGGTCCTTCACACCCTTGGTGCAAATCAAGAAGTTCCCCGACATCCCCATCTCCACTCGAGAGAAATCACGAGGGTCCCGCCCACATCCAGAGGAGCCCCGTTTCCGCCTCGTAGCTCGAGTTGAGGGATCCTTTCCCTGCCTCGTCGGGAATGAGTTTCCATCGTTCCCGTCGCATTTCAAGAGGAGGCACTCTCAACAGGAACGGCGAGAGGAACTCCAGGGTCGTGCCACCATTCCAAGAGTCCCCCAGATGTCTCAGTCCATTCCGGAGGAATCTCTTTTCCCTTCACCGGCTCGTCCTTCACGTCGAGATTCGACTCACACCAAGGTGACACGTGGCGCAGCCCTGTGGGAAAGCCTCGTGGGAAAGCCTCGAGGGACAGCCTCGAGGGAAAGCCACAGATCCCTTGATCCACGTGACAGGACACGTGACACTACTGCTGCAGCTCCCGAGGAAAGCGCACGTGCATGCCCCCACTCGAGACGAGGCCTGACTCCCCTGGGGAGACTCAGAAGCACCCCAAGATCCATGGAAACACTGGAGAGGAATCCTCAGGTTCCAGCCCCGACTCCACACAAGGTCTTAGGCCCCGGCATGGACGGGAGAGGAATCCCGAGAGTACGCCTAGAACTGGCATGGGGACTGGCCTTTCCTGAGGCCACCAGAGCGGGTCCCTGAGGTCCCCGTCGTAACTCGAGAAGACCTGACGCAACTCAAGAAAATCCAGGAGGTTCTCCCCTCCAGGCGAGATGAGGCCCATTTCCACTGAGGCGTCTCGAGGCTGATCACACCTCACCTCTGGAACTTCGAAAGAGTCCTTCACACCCTTGGTGCAAATCAAGAAGTTCCCCGACATACCCGTCTCCACTCGAGAGGAATCACGAGGGTCCCGCCCACATCCAGAGGAGCCCCGTTTCCGCCTCGTAGCTCGAGATGAGGGATCCTTTCCCTGCTTCGTCGGGAAAGAGTTCCCGGCGTTCCCGTCGCATCTCAAGAGGAGGCCCTCTCAACAGGAATGGCGAGAGGAACTCCAGGGTCGTGCCACCATTCCAAGAGTCCCCCAGATGTCTCAGTCCATACCAGAGGAACCTCTTTTCCCTACACCGGCTCATCTTTCACGCCGAGGATCGACTCACACCAAGGTGGCACGTGGCACAGCCCTGTGGGAAAGCCTCGTGGGAAAGCCTCGAGGGATAGCCTCGAGGGAAAGCCACAGATCCCTTGATCCACGTGACAAGAAGCGTGACAATACTGCTTCACCTCACGAGGAAAGCTCACGTGCATGCCCCCACTCGAGACGAGGCCTGATTCCCCTGGGAAGACTCAGAAGCACCCCAAGATCCATGGCAACACTGGAGAGGAATCCTCAGTTTCCGGCCCCGACTCCACACAAGGACTGATGCCCCGGCATGGACGGCAGAGGATTCCCGAGAGGTCCCCTAGCAACTCGCATGGGGACTGGCCTTTCCTGAGGCCACCAGAGCGGGTCCCTGAGGTCCCCGTCGTAACTCGAGAAGACCTGCCGCAACTCGAGAAAATCCAGAAGGTTCTCCCCTCCTAGCGAGATGAGGCCCATTTCCGCTGAGGCATCTCCAGGCTGATCACACCTCACCTCTGGAACTTCGAAAGGGTCCTTCACACCCTTGGTGCAAATCAAGAAGTTACCTGACATACCCGTCTCCACTCGAGAGGAATCACGAGCGTCCCGCCCCCATCAAGAGGAGCCCCGTTTCCGCCTCGTAGCTCGAGATGAGGGATCCCTTCCCTGCCTCGTCGGGAAAGAGTTCCCGGCGATCCCGTCGCATCTCAAGAGGAGGCCCTCTCAACAGGAACGGCGAGAGGAACTCCAGGGTCGTGCACTAATTCCAAGAGTCCCCCAGATGTCTCAGTCCATTCCGGAGGAATCTCTTTTCCCTTCACCGGCTCGTCTTTCACGCCGAGATTCGACTCACACCAAGGTGACACGTGGCGCAGCCCTGGGGGAAAGAATCGTGGGAAAGCCTCGAGGGACAGCATCGAGGGAAAGCCACAGATCCCTTGATCCACGTGACAGGACGCGTGACACTACTGCTGCAGCTCGGGAGGAAAGCGCACGTGCATGCCCCCACTCGAGACGAGGCCTGACTCCCCTGGGGAGACTCAGAAGCACCCCAAGATCCATGGCAACACTGGAGAGGAATCCGAAGGTTCCGGCCCCGACTCCACACAAGGTCTTAGGCCCCGGCATGGACGGGAGAGGAATCCCGAGATGGCCCCTAGAACTGGCATGGGGACTGGCCTTTCCTGAGTCCATGAGAGCGGGTCCCTGAGGTCTCCGTCGTAAGTCGAAAAGACCTGCCGCAACTCGAGAAAATCCAGGAGGTACTCCCTCCAGGCGAGATGAGGCCCATTTCCACTGAGGCGTCTCGAGGCTGATCACAGCTCACCTCTGGAACTTCGAAAGGGTCCTTCACACCCTTGGTGCAAATCAAAAAGTTCCCCGACATACCCGTCTCCACTCGAGAGGAAACACGAGGGTCCCGCCCACATCCAGAGGAGCCCTGTTTCCGTCTCGTAGCTCGAGATGAGGGATCCTTTCCCTGCCTCGTCGGGAAAGAGTTCCCGGCGATCCCGTCGCATCTCAAGAGGAGGCCCTCTCAACAGGAACGGCGAGAGGAACTCCAGGGTCGTGCACTAATTCCAAGAGTCCCCCAGATGTCTCAGTCCATTCCGGAGGAATCTCTTTTCCCTTCACCGGCTCGTCTTTCACGCCGAGATTCGACTCACACCAAGGTGACACGTGGCGCAGCCCTGTGGGAAAGCCTCGTGGGAAAGCCTCGAGGGACAGCCTCGAGGGAAAGCCACAGATCCCTTGATCCACGTGACAGGACGCGTGACACTACTGCTGCAGCTCGGGAGGAAAGCGCACGTGCATGCCTCCACTCGAGACGAGGCCTGACTCCCCTGGGGATAGTCAGAAGCAGCCCAAGATCCATGTCAACACTGGAGAGGAATCCTCAGGTTCCTGCCCCGACTCCACACAAGGTATTAGGCCCCGTCATGGATGGGAGAGGAATCCCGAGTGGGCCCCTAGAACTCGCATGAGGACTGGCCTTTCCTGAGGCCACCAGAGCGGGTCCCTGAGGTCCCCGTCGTAACTCGAGAAGACCTGCCGCAACTCGAGAAAATACAGGAGGTTCTCCCCTCCAGGCGAGATGAGGCCCATTTCCGCTGAGGCGTCTCGAGGCTGATCACACCTCACCTCTGGAACTTCGAAAGGGTCCTTCACACCCTTGCTGCAAATCAAGAAGTTCCCCGACATACCCGTCTCCACTCGAGAGGAATCACGAGGGTCCCGCCCACATCCAGAGGAGCCCCGTTTCCGCCTCATAGCTCGAGATGAGGGATCCTTTCCCTGCCTTGTCGGGAATGAGTTTCCATCGTTCCCGTCGCATTTCAAGAGGAGGCACTCTCAACAGGAAAGGCGAGAGGAACTCCAGGGTCGTGTCACCATTCAAAGAGTCCCCCAGATGTCTCAGTCCATTCCGGAGGAATCTCTTTTCCCTTCACAGGCTCGTCTTTCACGTCGAGATTCGACTCACACCAAGGTGACACGTGGCGCAGCCCTGTGGGAAAACGTCGTGGGAAAGCCTCGAGGGTAAGCCTCGAGGGAAAGCCACAGATCCCTTGATCCGCGTGACAGGATGCGTGACACTACTGCTGCAGCACGCGAGGAAAGCGCACGTGCATGCCCCCACTCGGGACGAGGCCTGAATCCCCTGGGGAGACTCAGAAGCACCCCAAGATCCATGGCAACACTGGAGAGGAATCCTCAGGTTCCAGCCAGGACTCCACACAAGGTCTTAGGCCCCGGCATGGACGGGAGAGGAATCCCAAGAGGGCGCCTAGAACTGGCATGGGAACTGGCCTTTCCTGAGGCCACCAGAGCGGGTCCCTGAGGTCCCCGTCGTAACTCGAGAAGACCTGCCGCAAGTCGAGAAAATCTAGGAGGTTCTCCCCTCCAGGCGAGATGAGGCCCATTTCCGCTGAGGCGTCTCGAGGCTGATCACACCTCACCTCTGGAACTTCGAAAGGGTCCTTCACACCCTTGGTGCAAATCAAGAAGTTCCCCGACATACCCGTCTCCACTCGAGAGGAAACACGAGGGTCCCGCCCACATCCAGAGGAGCCCCGTTTCCGCCTCGTAGCTCGAGATGAGGGATCCTTTCACTGCCTCGTCGGGAAAGAGTTCCCGGCATTCCCGTCGCATCTCAAGAGGAGGCCCTCTCAACAGGAACGGCGAGAGGAACTCCAGGGTCGTGCCACCATTCCAAGAGTCCCCCAGATGTCTCAGTCCATTCCAGAGGAACCTCTTTTCCCTTCACCGGCTCGTCTTTCACGCCGAGGATCGACTCACACCAAGGTGGCACGTGGCACAGCCCTGTGGGAAAGCCTCGTGGGAAAGCCTCGAGGGACAGCCTCGAGGGAAAGCCACAGATCCCTTGATCCACGTGACAGGAAGCGTGACACTACTTCTGCAGCTCGGGAGGAAATCGCACGTGCATGCCCCCACTCGAGACGAGGCCTGACTCCCCTGGGGTGACTCAGAAGCACCCCAAGATCCATGGCAACACTGGAGAGGAATCCTCAGGTTCCGGCCCCGACTCCACACAAGGACTGAGGCCCCGGCATGGACGGGAGAGGAATCCCGAGAGGTCCCCTAGCAACTCGCATGGGGACTGGCCTTTCCTGAGGCCACCAGAGCGGGTCCCTGAGGTCCCCGTCGTAACTCGAGAAGACCTGCCGCAACTCGAGAAAATCCAGGAGGTTCTCCCCTCCAGGCGAGATGAGGCTCATTTCCGCTGAGGCGTCTCGAGGCTGATCACACCTCACCTCTGGAACTTTGAAAGGGTCCTTCACACCCTTGGTGCAAATCAAGAAGTTCCCCGACATACCCGTCTCCACTCGAGAGGAATCACGAGGGTCCCGCCCACATCCAGAGGAGCCCCGTTTCCGCCTCGTAGCTCGAGATGAGGGATCCTTTCCCTGCTTCGTCGGGAAAGAGTTCCCGGCGTTCCCGTCGCATCTCAAGAGGAGGCCCTCTCAACAGGAACGGCGAGAGGAACTCCAGGGTCGTGCCACCATTCCAAGAGTCCCCCAGATGTCTCAGTCCATTCCAGAGGAACCTCTTTTCCCTTCACCGGCTCGTCTTTCACGCCGAGGATCGACTCACACCAAGGTGGCACGTGGCACAGCCCTGTGGGAAAGCCTCGTGGGAAAGCCTCGAGGGACAGCCTCGAGGGAAAGCCACAGATCCCTTGATCCACGTGACAGGAAGCGTGACACTACTGCTGCAGCTCGGGAGGAAAGCGCACGTGCATGCCCCCACTCGAGACGAGGCCTGACTCCCCTCGGGAGACTCAGAAGCACCCCAAGATCCATGGCAACACTGGAGAGGAATCCTCAGGTTCCGGCCCCGACTCCACACAAGGACTGAGCCCCCGGCATGGACGGGAGAGGAATCCCGAGAGGTCCCCTAGCAACTCGCATGGGGACTGGCCTTTCCTGAGGCCACCAGAGCGGGTCCCTGAGGTCCCCGTCGTAACTCGAGAAGACCTGCCGCAACTCGAGAAAATCCAGGAGGTTCTCCCCTCCAGGCGAGATGAGGCCCATTTCCGCTGAGGCGTCTCGAGGCTGATCACACATCACCTCTGGAACTTCGAAAGGGTCCTTCACACCCTTGGTGCAAATCAAGAAGTTCCCCGACCTAGCCGTCTCCACTCGAGAGGAATCACGAGGGTCCCGCCCACATCCAGAGGAGACCCGTTTCCGCCTCGTAGCTCGAGATGAGGGATCCTTTCCCTGCTTCGTTGGGAAAGAGTTCCCGGCGTTCCCGTCGCATCTCAAGAGGAGGCCCTCTCAACAGGAAAGGCGAGAGGAACTCCAGGGTCGTGCCACCATTAGAAGAGTCCCCCAGATGTCTCAGTCCATTCCAGAGGAACCTCTTTTCCCTTCACCGGCTCGTCTTTCACGCCGAGGATCGACTCACACCAAGGTGGCACGTGGCACAGCCCTGTGGGAAAGCCTCGTGGGAAAGCCTCGAGGGACAGCCTCGAGGGAAAGCCACAGATCCCTTGATCCACGTGACAGGAAGCGTGACACTACTGCTGCAGCTCGGGAGGAAAGCGCACGTGCATGCCCCCACTCGAGACGAGGCCTGACTCCCCTGGGGAGACTCAGAAGCACCCCAAGATCCATGGCAACACTGGAGAGGAATCCTCAGGTTCCGGCCCCGACTCCACACAAGGACTGAGCCCCCGGCATGGACGGGAGAGGAATCCCGAGAGGTCCCCTAGCAACTCGCATGGGGACTGGCCTTTCCTGAGGCCACCAGAGCGGGTCCCTGAGGTCCCCGTCGTAACTCGAGAAGACCTGCCGCAACTCGAGAAAATCCAGGAGGTTCTCCCCTCCAGGCGAGATGAGACCCATTTCCGCTGAGGCGTCTTGAGGCTGATCACACCTCACCTCTGGAACTTCGAAAGGGTCCTTCACACCCTTGGTGCAAATCAAGAAGTTTCCCGACATACCCGTCTCCACTCGAGAGGAATCACAAGGGTCCCGTCCACATCCAGAGGAGCCCCGTTTCTGCCTCGTAGCTCGAGATGTGGGATCCTTTCCCTGCTTCGTCGGGAAAGAGTTCCCGGCGTTCCCGTCGCATCTCAAGAGGAGGCCCTCTCAACAGGAACGGCGAGAGGAACTCCAGGGTCGTGCCACCATTCCAAGAGTCCCCCAGATGTCTCAGTCCATTCCAGAGGAACCTCTTTTCCCTTCACCGGCTCGTCTTTCACGCCGAGGATCGACTCACACCAAGGTGGCACGTGGCACAGCCCTGTGGGAAAGCCTCGTGGGAAAGCCTCGAGGGACAGCCTCGAGGGAAAGCCACAGATCCCTTGATCCACGTGACAGGAAGCGTGACACTACTTCTGCAGCTCGGGAGGAAATCGCACGTGCATGCCCCCACTCGAGACGAGGCCTGACTCCCCTGGGGTGACTCAGAAGCACCCCAAGATCCATGGCAACACTGGAGAGGAATCCTCAGGTTCCGGCCCCGACTCCACAGAAGGACTGAGGCCCAGGCATGGACGGGAGAGGAATCCCGAGAGGTCCCCTAGCAACTCGCATGGGGACTGGCCTTTCCTGAGGCCACCAGAGCGGGTCCCTGAGGTCCCCGTCGTAACTCGAGAAGACCTGCCGCAACTCGAGAAAATCCAGGAGGTTCTCCCCTCCAGGCGAGATGAGGCCCATTTCCGCTGAGGCGTCTCGAGGCTGATCACACATCACCTCTGGAACTTCGAAAGGGTCCTTCACACCCTTGGTGCAAATCAAGAAGTTCCCCGACCTAGCCGTCTCCACTCGAGAGGAATCACGAGGGTCCCGCCCACATCCAGAGGAGCCCCGTTTCCGCCTCGTAGCTCGAGATGAGGGATCCTTTCCCTGCTTCGTTGGGAAAGAGTTCCCGGCGTTCCCGTCGCATCTCAAGAGGAGGCCCTCTCAACAGGAACGGCGAGAGGAACTCCAGGGTCGTGCCACCATTCCAAGAGTCCCCCAGATGTCTCAGTCCATTCCAGAGGAACCTCTTTTCCCTTCACCGGCTCGTCTTTCACGCCGAGGATCGACTCACACCAAGGTGGCACGTGGCACAGCCCTGTGGGAAAGCCTCGTGGGAAAGCCTCGAGGGACAGCCTCGAGGGAAAGCCACAGATCCCTTGATCCACGTGACAGGAAGCGTGACACTACTTCTGCAGCTCGGGAGGAAATCGCACGTGCATGCCCCCACTCGAGACGAGGCCTGACTCCCCTGGGGTGACTCAGAAGCACCCCAAGATCCATGGCAACACTGGAGAGGAATCCTCAGGTTCCGGCCCCGACTCCACACAAGGACTGAGGCCCCGGCATGGACGGGAGAGGAATCCCGAGAGGTCCCCTAGCAACTCGCATGGGGACTGGCCTTTCCTGAGGCCACCAGAGCGGGTCCCTGAGGTCCCCGTCGTAACTCGAGAAGACCTGCCGCAACTCGAGAAAATCCAGGAGGTTCTCCCCTCCAGGCGAGATGAGGCTCATTTCCGCTGAGGCGTCTCGAGGCTGTTCACACCTCACCTCTGGAACTTTGAAAGGGTCCTTCACACCCTTGGTGCAAATCAAGAAGTTCCCCGACATACCCGTCTCCACTCGAGAGGAATCACGAGGGTCCCGCCCACATCCAGAGGAGCCCCGTTTCCGCCTCGTAGCTCGAGATGAGGGATCCTTTCCCTGCTTCGTCGGGAAAGAGTTCCCGGCGTTCCCGTCGCATCTCAAGAGGAGGCCCTCTCAACAGGAACGGCGAGAGGAACTCCAGGGTCGTGCCACCATTCCAAGAGTCCCCCAGATGTCTCAGTCCATTCCAGAGGAACCTCTTTTCCCTTCACCGGCTCGTCTTTCACGCCGAGGATCGACTCACACCAAGGTGGCACGTGGCACAGCCCTGTGGGAAAGCCTCGTGGGAAAGCCTCGAGGGACAGCCTCGAGGGAAAGCCACAGATCCCTTGATCCACGTGACAGGAAGCGTGACACTACTGCTGCAGCTCGGGAGGAAAGCGCACGTGCATGCCCCCACTCGAGACGAGGCCTGACTCCCCTCGGGAGACTCAGAAGCACCCCAAGATCCATGGCAACACTGGAGAGGAATCCTCAGGTTCCGGCCCCGACTCCACACAAGGACTGAGCCCCCGGCATGGACGGGAGAGGAATCCCGAGAGGTCCCCTAGCAACTCGCATGGGGACTGGCCTTTCCTGAGGCCACCAGAGCGGGTCCCTGAGGTCCCCGTCGTAACTCGAGAAGACCTGCCGCAACTCGAGAAAATCCAGGAGGTTCTCCCCTCCAGGCGAGATGAGGCCCATTTCCGCTGAGGCGTCTCGAGGCTGATCACACATCACCTCTGGAACTTCGAAAGGGTCCTTCACACCCTTGGTGCAAATCAAGAAGTTCCCCGACCTAGCCGTCTCCACTCGAGAGGAATCACGAGGGTCCCGCCCACATCCAGAGGAGACCCGTTTCCGCCTCGTAGCTCGAGATGAGGGATCCTTTCCCTGCTTCGTTGGGAAAGAGTTCCCGGCGTTCCCGTCGCATCTCAAGAGGAGGCCCTCTCAACAGGAAAGGCGAGAGGAACTCCAGGGTCGTGCCACCATTAGAAGAGTCCCCCAGATGTCTCAGTCCATTCCAGAGGAACCTCTTTTCCCTTCACCGGCTCGTCTTTCACGCCGAGGATCGACTCACACCAAGGTGGCACGTGGCACAGCCCTGTGGGAAAGCCTCGTGGGAAAGCCTCGAGGGACAGCCTCGAGGGAAAGCCACAGATCCCTTGATCCACGTGACAGGAAGCGTGACACTACTGCTGCAGCTCGGGAGGAAAGCGCACGTGCATGCCCCCACTCGAGACGAGGCCTGACTCCCCTGGGGAGACTCAGAAGCACCCCAAGATCCATGGCAACACTGGAGAGGAATCCTCAGGTTCCGGCCCCGACTCCACACAAGGACTGAGCCCCCGGCATGGACGGGAGAGGAATCCCGAGAGGTCCCCTAGCAACTCGCATGGGGACTGGCCTTTCCTGAGGCCACCAGAGCGGGTCCCTGAGGTCCCCGTCGTAACTCGAGAAGACCTGCCGCAACTCGAGAAAATCCAGGAGGTTCTCCCCTCCAGGCGAGATGAGACCCATTTCCGCTGAGGCGTCTTGAGGCTGATCACACCTCACCTCTGGAACTTCGAAAGGGTCCTTCACACCCTTGGTGCAAATCAAGAAGTTTCCCGACATACCCGTCTCCACTCGAGAGGAATCACAAGGGTCCCGTCCACATCCAGAGGAGCCCCGTTTCTGCCTCGTAGCTCGAGATGTGGGATCCTTTCCCTGCTTCGTCGGGAAAGAGTTCCCGGCGTTCCCGTCGCATCTCAAGAGGAGGCCCTCTCAACAGGAACGGCGAGAGGAACTCCAGGGTCGTGCCACCATTCCAAGAGTCCCCCAGATGTCTCAGTCCATTCCAGAGGAACCTCTTTTCCCTTCACCGGCTCGTCTTTCACGCCGAGGATCGACTCACACCAAGGTGGCACGTGGCACAGCCCTGTGGGAAAGCCTCGTGGGAAAGCCTCGAGGGACAGCCTCGAGGGAAAGCCACAGATCCCTTGATCCACGTGACAGGAAGCGTGACACTACTTCTGCAGCTCGGGAGGAAATCGCACGTGCATGCCCCCACTCGAGACGAGGCCTGACTCCCCTGGGGTGACTCAGAAGCACCCCAAGATCCATGGCAACACTGGAGAGGAATCCTCAGGTTCCGGCCCCGACTCCACAGAAGGACTGAGGCCCAGGCATGGACGGGAGAGGAATCCCGAGAGGTCCCCTAGCAACTCGCATGGGGACTGGCCTTTCCTGAGGCCACCAGAGCGGGTCCCTGAGGTCCCCGTCGTAACTCGAGAAGACCTGCCGCAACTCGAGAAAATCCAGGAGGTTCTCCCCTCCAGGCGAGATGAGGCCCATTTCCGCTGAGGCGTCTCGAGGCTGATCACACATCACCTCTGGAACTTCGAAAGGGTCCTTCACACCCTTGGTGCAAATCAAGAAGTTCCCCGACCTAGCCGTCTCCACTCGAGAGGAATCACGAGGGTCCCGCCCACATCCAGAGGAGCCCCGTTTCCGCCTCGTAGCTCGAGATGAGGGATCCTTTCCCTGCTTCGTTGGGAAAGAGTTCCCGGCGTTCCCGTCGCATCTCAAGAGGAGGCCCTCTCAACAGGAAAGGCGAGAGGAACTCCAGGGTCGTGCCACCATTAGAAGAGTCCCCCAGATGTCTCAGTCCATTCCAGAGGAACCTCTTTTCCCTTCACCGGCTCGTCTTTCACGCCGAGGATCGACTCACACCAAGGTGGCACGTGGCACAGCCCTGTGGGAAAGTCTCGTGGGAAAGCCTCGAGGGACAGCCTCGAGGGAAAGCCACAGATCCCTTGATCCACGTGACAGGAAGCGTGACACTACTGCTGCAGCTCGGGAGGAAAGCGCACGTGCATGCCCCCACTCGAGACGAGGCCTGACTCCCCTGGGGAGACTCAGAAGCACCCCAAGATCCATGGCAACACTGGAGAGGAATCCTCAGGTTCCGGCCCCGACTCCACACAAGGACTGAGCCCCCGGCATGGACGGGAGAGGAATCCCGAGAGGTCCCCTAGCAACTCGCATGGGGACTGGCCTTTCCTGAGGCCACCAGAGCGGGTCCCTGAGGTCCCCGTCGTAACTCGAGAAGACCTGCCGCAACTCGAGAAAATCCAGGAGGTTCTCCGCTCCAGGCGAGATGAGACCCATTTCCGCTGAGGCGTCTTGAGGCTGATCACACCTCACCTCTGGAACTTCGAAAGGGTCCTTCACACCCTTGGTGCAAATCAAGAAGTTTCCCGACATACCCGTCTCCACTCGAGAGGAATCACAAGGGTCCCGTCCACATCCAGAGGAGCCCCGTTTCTGCCTCGTAGCTCGAGATGAGGGATCCTTTCCCTGCTTCGTCGGGAAAGAGTTCCCGGCGTTCCCGTCGCATCTCAAGAGGAGGCCCTCTCAACAGGAACGGCGAGAGGAACTCCAGGGTCGTGCCACCATTCCAAGAGTCCCCCAGATGTCTCAGTCCATTCCAGAGGAACCTCTTTTCCCTTCACCGGCTCGTCTTTCACGCCGAGGATCGACTCACACCAAGGTGGCACGTGGCACAGCCCTGTGGGAAAGCCTCGTGGGAAAGCCTCGAGGGACAGCCTCGAGGGAAAGCCACAGATCCCTTGATCCACGTGACAGGAAGCGTGACACTACTTCTGCAGCTCGGGAGGAAATCGCACGTGCATGCCCCCACTCGAGACGAGGCCTGACTCCCCTGGGGTGACTCAGAAGCACCCCAAGATCCATGGCAACACTGGAGAGGAATCCTCAGGTTCCGGCCCCGACTCCACAGAAGGACTGAGGCCCAGGCATGGACGGGAGAGGAATCCCGAGAGGTCCCCTAGCAACTCGCATGGGGACTGGCCTTTCCTGAGGCCACCAGAGCGGGTCCCTGAGGTCCCCGTCGTAACTCGAGAAGACCTGCCGCAACTCGAGAAAATCCAGGAGGTTCTCCCCTCCAGGCGAGATGAGGCCCATTTCCGCTTAGGCGTCTCGAGGCTGATCACACATCACCTCTGGAACTTTGAAAGGGTCCTTCACACCCTTGGTGCAAATCAAGAAGTTCCCCGACCTAGCCGTCTCCACTCGAGAGGAATCACGAGGGTCCCGCCCACATCCAGAGGAGCCCCGTTTCCGCCTCGTAGCTCGAGATGAGGGATCCTTTCCCTGCTTCTTTGGGAAAGAGTTCCCGGCGTTCCCGTCGCATCTCAAGAGGAGGCCCTCTCAACAGGAAAGGCGAGAGGAACTCCAGGGTCGTGCCACCATTAGAAGAGTCCCCCAGATGTCTCAGTCCATTCCAGAGGAACCTCTTTTCCCTTCACCGGCTCGTCTTTCACGCCGAGGATCGACTCACACCAAGGTGGCACGTGGCACAGCCCTGTGGGAAAGCCTCGTGGGAAAGCCTCGAGGGACAGCCTCGAGGGAAAGCCACAGATCCCTTGATCCACGTGACAGGAAGCGTGACACTACTGCTGCAGCTCGGGAGGAAAGCGCACGTGCATGCCCCCACTCGAGACGAGGCCTGACTCCCCTGGGGAGACTCAGAAGCACCCCAAGATCCATGGCAACACTGGAGAGGAATCCTCAGGTTCCGGCCCCGACTCCACACAAGGACTGAGCCCCCGGCATGGACGGGAGAGGAATCCCGAGAGGTCCCCTAGCAACTCGCATGGGGACTGGCCTTTCCTGAGGCCACCAGAGCGGGTCCCTGAGGTCCCCGTCGTAACTCGAGAAGACCTGCCGCAACTCGAGAAAATCCAGGAGGTTCTCCCCTCCAGGCGAGATGAGGCCCATTTCCGCTGAGGCGTCTCGAGGCTGATCACACATCACCTCTGGAACTTCGAAAGGGTCCTTCACACCCTTGGTGCAAATCAAGAAGTTCCCCGACCTAGCCGTCTCCACTCGAGAGGAATCACGAGGGTCCCGCCCACATCCAGAGGAGCCCCGTTTCCGCCTCGTAGCTCGAGATGAGGGATCCTTTCCCTGCTTCGTTGGGAAAGAGTTCCCGGCGTTCCCGTCGCATCTCAAGAGGAGGCCCTCTCAACAGGAAAGGCGAGAGGAACTCCAGGGTCGTGCCACCATTAGAAGAGTCCCCCAGATGTCTCAGTCCATTCCAGAGGAACCTCTTTTCCCTTCACCGGCTCGTCTTTCACGCCGAGGATCGACTCACACCAAGGTGGCACGTGGCACAGCCCTGTGGGAAAGCCTCGTGGGAAAGCCTCGAGGGACAGCCTCGAGGGAAAGCCACAGATCCCTTGATCCACGTGACAGGAAGCGTGACACTACTGCTGCAGCTCGGGAGGAAAGCGCACGTGCATGCCCCCACTCGAGACGAGGCCTGACTCCCCTGGGGAGACTCAGAAGCACCCCAAGATCCATGGCAACACTGGAGAGGAATCCTCAGGTTCCGGCCCCGACTCCACACAAGGACTGAGCCCCCGGCATGGACGGGAGAGGAATCCCGAGAGGTCCCCTAGCAACTCGCATGGGGACTGGCCTTTCCTGAGGCCACCAGAGCGGGTCCCTGAGGTCCCCGTCGTAACTCGAGAAGACCTGCCGCAACTCGAGAAAATCCAGGAGGTTCTCCCCTCCAGGCGAGATGAGACCCATTTCCGCTGAGGCGTCTTGAGGCTGATCACACCTCACCTCTGGAACTTCGAAAGGGTCCTTCACACCCTTGGTGCAAATCAAGAAGTTTCCCGACATACCCGTCTCCACTCGAGAGGAATCACAAGGGTCCCGTCCACATCCAGAGGAGCCCCGTTTCTGCCTCGTAGCTCGAGATGAGGGATCCTTTCCCTGCTTCGTCGGGAAAGAGTTCCCGGCGTTCCCGTCGCATCTCAAGAGGAGGCCCTCTCAACAGGAACGGCGAGAGGAACTCCAGGGTCGTGCCACCATTCCAAGAGTCCCCCAGATGTCTCAGTCCATTCCAGAGGAACCTCTTTTCCCTTCACCGGCTCGTCTTTCACGCCGAGGATCGACTCACACCAAGGTGGCACGTGGCACAGCCCTGTGGGAAAGCCTCGTGGGAAAGCCTCGAGGGACAGCCTCGAGGGAAAGCCACAGATCCCTTGATCCACGTGACAGGAAGCGTGACACTACTTCTGCAGCTCGGGAGGAAATCGCACGTGCATGCCCCCACTCGAGACGAGGCCTGACTCCCCTGGGGTGACTCAGAAGCACCCCAAGATCCATGGCAACACTGGAGAGGAATCCTCAGGTTCCGGCCCCGACTCCACAGAAGGACTGAGGCCCAGGCATGGACGGGAGAGGAATCCCGAGAGGTCCCCTAGCAACTCGCATGGGGACTGGCCTTTCCTGAGGCCACCAGAGCGGGTCCCTGAGGTCCCCGTCTTAACTCGAGAAGACCTGCCGCAACTCGAGAAAATCCAGGAGGTTCTCCCCTCCAGGCGAGATGAGGCCCATTTCCGCTGAGGCGTCTCGAGGCTGATCACACCTCACCTCTGGAACTTCGAAAGGGTCCTTCACACCCTTGGTGCAAATCAAGAAGTTCCCCGACCTAGCCGTCTCCACTCGAGAGGAATCACGAGGGTCCCGCCCACATCCAGAGGAGCCCCGTTTCCGCCTCGTAGCTCGAGATGAGGGATCCTTTCCCTGCTTCGTTGGGAAAGAGTTCCCGGCGTTCCCGTCGCATCTCAAGAGGAGGCCCTCTCAACAGGAAAGGCGAGAGGAACTCCAGGGTCGTGCCACGATTCCAAGAGTCCCCCAGATGTCTCAGTCCATTCCAGAGGAACCTCTTTTCCCTTCACCGGCTCGTCTTTCACGCCGAGGATCGACTCACACCAAGGTGGCACGTGGCACAGCCCTGTGGGAAAGCCTCGTGGGAAAGCCTCGAGGGACAGCCTCGAGGGAAAGCCACAGATCCCTTGATCCACGTGACAGGAAGCGTGACACTACTGCTGCAGCTCGGGAGGAAAGCGCACGTGCATGCCCCCACTCGAGACGAGGCCTGACTCCCCTGGGGAGACTCAGAAGCACCCCAAGATCCATGGCAACACTGGAGAGGAATCCTCAGGTTCCGGCCCCGACTCCAGACAAGGACTGAGCCCCCGGCATGGACGGGAGAGGAATCCCGAGAGGTCCCCTAGCAACTCGCATGGGGACTGGCCTTTCCTGAGGCCACCAGAGCGGGTCCCTGAGGTCCCCGTCGTAACTCGAGAAGACCTGCCGCCACTCGAGAAAATCCAGGAGGTTCTCCCCTCCAGGCGAGATGAGACCCATTTCCGCTGAGGCGTCTTGAGGCTGATCACACCTCACCTCTGGAACTTCGAAAGGGTCCTTCACACCCTTGGTGCAAATCAAGAAGTTTCCCGACATACCCGTCTCCACTCGAGAGGAATCACGAGGGTCCCGTCCACATCCAGAGGAGCCCCGTTTCTGCCTCGTAGCTCGAGATGAGGGATCCTTTCCCTGCTTCGTCGGGAAAGAGTTCCCGGCGTTCCCGTCGCATCTCAAGAGGAGGCCCTCTCAACAGGAACGGCGAGAGGAACTCCAGGGTCGTGCCACCATTCCAAGAGTCCCCCAGATGTCTCAGTCCATTCCAGAGGAACCTCTTTTCCCTTCACCGGCTCGTCTTTCACGCCGAGGATCGACTCACACCAAGGTGGCACGTGGCACAGCCCTGTGGGAAAGCCTCGTGGGAAAGCCTCGAGGGACAGCCTCGAGGGAAAGCCACAGATCCCTTGATCCACGTGACAGGAAGCGTGACACTACTTCTGCAGCTCGGGAGGAAATCGCACGTGCATGCCCCCACTCGAGACGAGGCCTGACTCCCCTGGGGTGACTCAGAAGCACCCCAAGATCCATGGCAACACTGGAGAGGAATCCTCAGGTTCCGGCCCCGACTCCACACAAGGACTGAGGCCCCGGCATGGACGGGAGAGGAATCCCGAGAGGTCCCCTAGCAACTCGCATGGGGACTGGCCTTTCCTGAGGCCACCAGAGCGGGTCCCTGAGGTCCCCGTCGTAACTCGAGAAGACCTGCCGCAACTCGAGAAAATCCAGGAGGTTCTCCCCTCCAGGCGAGATGAGACCCATTTCCGCTGAGGCGTCTTGAGGCTGATCACACCTCACCTCTGGAACTTCGAAAGGGTCCTTCACACCCTTGGTGCAAATCAAGAAGTTTCCCGACATACCCGTCTCCACTCGAGAGGAATCACAAGGGTCCCGTCCACATCCAGAGGAGCCCCGTTTCTGCCTCGTAGCTCGAGATGAGGGATCCTTTCCCTGCTTCATCGGGAAAGAGTTCCCGGCGTTCCCGTCGCATCTCAAGAGGAGGCCCTCTCAACAGGAACGGCGAGAGGAACTCCAGGGTCGTGCCACCATTCCAAGAGTCCCCCAGATGTCTCAGTCCATTCCAGAGGAACCTCTTTTCCCTTCACCGGCTCGTCTTTCACGCCGAGGATCGACTCACACCAAGGTGGAACGTGGCACAGCCCTGTGGGAAAGCCTCGTGGGAAAGCCTCGAGGGACAGCCTCGAGGGAAAGCCACAGATCCCTTGATCCACGTGACAGGAAGCGTGACACTACTTCTGCAGCTCGGGAGGAAATCGCACGTGCATGCCCCCACTCGAGACGAGGCCTGACTCCCCTGGGGTGACTCAGAAGCACCCCAAGATCCATGGCAACACTGGAGAGGAATCCTCAGGTTCCGGCCCCGACTCCACAGAAGGACTGAGGCCCAGGCATGGACGGGAGAGGAATCCCGAGAGGTCCCCTAGCAACTCGCATGGGGACTGGCCTTTCCTGAGGCCACCAGAGCGGGTCCCTGAGGTCCCCGTCTTAACTCGAGAAGACCTGCCGCAACTCGAGAAAATCCAGGAGGTTCTCCCCTCCAGGCGAGATGAGGCCCATTTCCGCTGAGGCGTCTCGAGGCTGATCACACATCACCTCTGGAACTTCGAAAGGGTCCTTCACACCCTTGGTGCAAATCAAGAAGTTCCCCGACCTAGCCGTCTCCACTCGAGAGGAATCACGAGGGTCCCGCCCACATCCAGAGGAGCCCCGTTTCCGCCACGTAGCTCGAGATGAGGGATCCTTTCCCTGCTTCGTTGGGAAAGAGTTCCCGGCGTTCCCGTCGCATCTCAAGAGGAGGCCCTCTCAACAGGAAAGGCGAGAGGAACTCCAGGGTCGTGCCACCATTAGAAGAGTCCCCCAGATGTCTAAGTCCATTCCAGAGGAACCTCTTTTCCCTTCACCGGCTCGTCTTTCACGCCGAGGATCGACTCACACCAAGGTGGCACGTGGCACAGCCCTGTGGGAAAGCCTCGTGGGAAAGCCTCGAGGGACAGCCTCGAGGGAAAGCCACAGATCCCTTGATCCACGTGACAGGAAGCGTGACACTACTGCTGCAGCTCGGGAGGAAAGCGCACGTGCATGCCCCCACTCGAGACGAGGCCTGACTCCCCTGGGGAGACTCAGAAGCACCCCAAGATCCATGGCAACACTGGAGAGGAATCCGCAGGTTCCGGCCCCGACTCCACACAAGGACTGAGCCCCCGGCATGGACGGGAGAGGAATCCCGAGAGGTCCCCTAGCAACTCGCATGGGGACTGGCCTTTCCTGAGGCCACCAGAGCGGGTCCCTGAGGTCCCCGTCGTAACTCGAGAAGACCTGCCGCAACTCGAGAAAATCCAGGAGGTTCTCCCCTCCAGGCGAGATGAGGCCCATTTCCGCTGAGGCGTCTCGAGGCTGATCACACATCACCTCTGGAACTTCGAAAGGGTCCTTCACACCCTTGGTGCAAATCAAGAAGTTCCCCGACCTAGCCGTCTCCACTCGAGAGGAATCACGAGGGTCCCGCCCACATCCAGAGGAGCCCCGTTTCCGCCTCGTAGCTCGAGATGAGGGATCCTTTCCCTGCTTCGTTGGGAAAGAGTTCCCGGCGTTCCCGTCGCATCTCAAGAGGAGGCCCTCTCAACAGGAAAGGCGAGAGGAACTCCAGGGTCGTGCCACCATTAGAAGAGTCCCCCAGATGTCTCAGTCCATTCCAGAGGAACCTCTTTTCCCTTCACCGGCTCGTCTTTCACGCCGAGGATCGACTCACACCAAGGTGGCACGTGGCACAGCCCTGTGGGAAAGCCTCGTGGGAAAGCCTCGAGGGACAGCCTCGAGGGAAAGCCACAGATCCCTTGATCCACGTGACAGGAAGCGTGACACTACTTCTGCAGCTCGGGAGGAAAGCGCACGTGCATGCCCCCACTCGAGACGAGGCCTGACTCCCCTGGGGAGACTCAGAAGCACCCCAAGATCCATGGCAACACTGGAGAGGAATCCTCAGGTTCCGGCCCCGACTCCACACAAGGACTGAGCCCCCGGCATGGACGGGAGAGGAATCCCGAGAGGTCCCCTAGCAACTCGCATGGGGACTGGCCTTTCCTGAGGCCACCAGAGCGGGTCCCTGAGGTCCCCGTCGTAACTCGAGAAGACCTGCCGCAACTCGAGAAAATCCAGGAGGTTCTCCCCTCCAGGCGAGATGAGACCCATTTCCGCTGAGGCGTCTTGAGGCTGATCACACCTCACCTCTGGAACTTCGAAAGGGTCCTTCACACCCTTGGTGCAAATCAAGAAGTTTCCCGACATACCCGTCTCCACTCGAGAGGAATCACAAGGGTCCCGTCCACATCCAGAGGAGCCCCGTTTCTGCCTCGTAGCTCGAGATGAGGGATCCTTTCCCTGCTTCGTCGGGAAAGAGTTCCCGGCGTTCCCGTCGCATCTCAAGAGGAGGCCCTCTCAACAGGAACGGCGAGAGGAACTCCAGGGTCGTGCCACCATTCCAAGAGTCCCCCAGATGTCTCAGTCCATTCCAGAGGAACCTCTTTTCCCTTCACCGGCTCGTCTTTCACGCCGAGGATCGACTCACACCAAGGTGGCACGTGGCACAGCCCTGTGGGAAAGCCTCGTGGGAAAGCCTCGAGGGACAGCCTCGAGGGAAAGCCACAGATCCCTTGATCCACGTGACAGGAAGCGTGACACTACTTCTGCAGCTCGGGAGGAAATCGCACGTGCATGCCCCCACTCGAGACGAGGCCTGACTCCCCTGGGGTGACTCAGAAGCACCCCAAGATCCATGGCAACACTGGAGAGGAATCCTCAGGTTCCGGCCCCGACTCCACAGAAGGACTGAGGCCCAGGCATGGACGGGAGAGGAATCCCGAGAGGTCCCCTAGCAACTCGCATGGGGACTGGCCTTTCCTGAGGCCACCAGAGCGGGTCCCTGAGGTCCCCGTCGTAACTCGAGAAGACCTGCCGCAACTCGAGAAAATCCAGGAGGTTCTCCCCTCCAGGCGAGATGAGGCCCATTTCCGCTGAGGCGTCTCGAGGCTGATCACACCTCACCTCTGGAACTTCGAAAGGGTCCTTCACACCCTTGGTGCAAATCAAGAAGTTCCCCGACCTAGCCGTCTCCACTCGAGAGGAATCACGAGGGTCCCGCCCACATCCAGAGGAGCCCCGTTTCCGCCTCGTAGCTCGAGATGAGGGATCCTTTCCCTGCTTCGTTGGGAAAGAGTTCCCGGCGTTCCCGTCGCATCTCAAGAGGAGGCCCTCTCAACAGGAAAGGCGAGAGGAACTCCAGGGTCGTGCCACCATTAGAAGAGTCCCCCAGATGTCTCAGTCCATTCCAGAGGAACCTCTTTTCCCTTCACCGGCTCGTCTTTCACGCCGAGGATCGACTCCCACCAAGGTGGCACGTGGCACAGCCCTGTGGGAAAGCCTCGTGGGAAAGCCTCGAGGGACAGCCTCGAGGGAAAGCCACAGATCCCTTGATCCACGTGACAGGAAGCGTGACACTACTGCTGCAGCTCGGGAGGAAAGCGCACGTGCATGCCCCCACTCGAGACGAGGCCTGACTCCCCTGGGGAGACTCAGAAGCACCCCAAGATCCATGGCAACACTGGAGAGGAATCCTCAGGTTCCGGCCCCGACTCCACACAAGGACTGAGCCCCCGGCATGGACGGGAGAGGAATCCCGAGAGGTCCCCTAGCAACTCGCATGGGGACTGGCCTTTCCTGAGGCCACCAGAGCGGGTCCCTGAGGTCCCCATCGTAACTCGAGAAGACCTGCCGCCACTCGAGAAAATCCAGGAGGTTCTCCCCTCCAGGCGAGATGAGACCCATTTCCGCTGAGGCGTCTTGAGGCTGATCACACCTCACCTCTGGAACTTCGAAAGGGTCCTTCACACCCTTGGTGCAAATCAAGAAGTTTCCCGACATACCCGTCTCCACTCGAGAGGAATCACGAGGGTCCCGTCCACATCCAGAGGAGCCCCGTTTCTGCCTCGTAGCTCGAGATGAGGGATCCTTTCCCTGCTTCGTCGGGAAAGAGTTCCCGGCGTTCCCGTCGCATCTCAAGAGGAGGCCCTCTCAACAGGAACGGCGAGAGGAACTCCAGGGTCGTGCCACCATTCCAAGAGTCCCCCAGATGTCTCAGTCCATTCCAGAGGAACCTCTTTTCCCTTCACCGGCTCGTCTTTCACGCCGAGGATCGACTCACACCAAGGTGGCACGTGGCACAGCCCTGTGGGAAAGCCTCGTGGGAAAGCCTCGAGGGACAGCCTCGAGGGAAAGCCACAGATCCCTTGATCCACGTGACAGGAAGCGTGACACTACTTCTGCAGCTCGGGAGGAAATCGCACGTGCATGCCCCCACTCGAGACGAGGCCTGACTCCCCTGGGGTGACTCAGAAGCACCCCAAGATCCATGGCAACACTGGAGAGGAATCCTCAGGTTCCGGCCCCGACTCCACACAAGGACTGAGGCCCCGGCATGGACGGGAGAGGAATCCCGAGAGGTCCCCTAGCAACTCGCATGGGGACTGGCCTTTCCTGAGGCCACCAGAGCGGGTCCCTGAGGTCCCCGTCGTAACTCGAGAAGACCTGCCGCAACTCGAGAAAATCCAGGAGGTTCTCCCCTCCAGGCGAGATGAGGCCCATTTCCGCTGAGGCGTCTCGAGGCTGATCACACATCACCTCTGGAACTTCGAAAGGGTCCTTCACACCCTTGGTGCAAATCAAGAAGTTCCCCGACCTAGCCGTCTCCACTCGAGAGGAATCACGAGGGTCCCGCCCACATCCAGAGGAGCCCCGTTTCCGCCTCGTAGCTCGAGATGAGGGATCCTTTCCCTGCTTCGTCGGGAAAGAGTTCCCGGCGTTCCCGTCGCATCTCAAGAGGAGGCCCTCTCAACAGGAAAGGCGAGAGGCACTTCAGGGTCGTGCCACCATTAGAAGAGTCCCCCAGATGTCTCAGTCCATTCCAGAGGAACCTCTTTTCCCTTCACCGGCTCGTCTTTCACGCCTAGGATCGACTCACACCAAGGTGGCACGTGGCACAGCCCTGTGGGAAAGCCTCGTGGGAAAGCCTCGAGGGACAGCCTCGAGGGAAAGCCACAGATCCCTTGATCCACGTGACAGGAAGCGTGACACTACTTCTGCAGCTCGGGAGGAAAGTGCACGTGCATGCCCCCACTCGAGACGAGGCCTGATTCCCCTGGGGAGACTCAGAAGCACCCCAAGATCCATGGCAACACTGGAGAGGAATCCTCAAATTACGGCCCCGACTCCACACAAGGACTGAGGCCCCGGCATGGACGGGAGAGGAATCCCGAGAGGTCCCCTAGCAACTCGCATGGGGACTGGCCTTTCCTGAGGCCACCAGAGCGGGTCCCTGAGGTCCCCGTCGTAACTCGAGAAGACCTGCCGCAACTCGAGAAAATCCAGGAGGTTCTCCCCTCCAGGCGAGATGAGGCTCATTTCCGCTGAGGCGTCTCGAGGCTGATCACACCTCACCTCTGGAACTTCGAAAGGGTCTTTCACACCCTTGGTGCAAATCAAGAAGTTCCCCGACATACCCGTCTCCACTCGAGAGGAATCACGAGGGTCCCGCCCACATCCAGAGGAGCCCCGTTTCCGCCTCGTAGCTCGAGATGAGGGATCCTTTCCCTGCTTCGTCGGGAAAGAGTTCCCGGCGTTCCCGTCGCATCTCAAGAGGAGGCCCTCTCAACAGGAACGGCGAGAGGAACTCCAGGGTCGTGCCACCATTCCAAGAGTCCCCCAGATGTCTCAGTCCATTCCAGAGGAACCTCTTTTCCCTTCACCGGCTCGTCTTTCACGCCGAGGATCGACTCACACCAAGGTGGCACGTGGCACAGCCCTGTGGGAAAGCCTCGTGGGAAAGCCTCGAGGGACAGCCTCGAGGGAAAGCCACAGATGCCTTGATCCAAGTGACAGGAAGCGTGACACTACTGCTGCAGCTCGGGAGGAAAGCGCACGTGCATGCCCCCACTCGAGAGGAGGCCTGACTCCCCTGGGGAGACTCAGAAGCACCCCAAGATCCATGGCAACACTGGAGAGGAATCCTCAGGTTCCGGCCCCGACTCCACACAAGGACTGAGGCCCCGGCATCGACGGGAGAGGAATCCCGAGAGGTCCCCTAGCAACTCGCATGGGGACTGGCCTTTCCTGAGGCCACCAGAGCGGGTCCCTGAGGTCCCCGTGGTAACTCGAGAAGACCTGCCGCAACTCGAGAAAATCCAGGAGGTTCTCCCCTCCAGGCGAGATGAGGCCCATTTCCGCTGAGGCGTCTCGAGGCTGATCACACCTCACCTCTGGAACTTCGAAAGGGTCCTTCACACCCTTGGTGCAAATCAAGAAGTTCCCCGACCTAGGCGTCTCCACTCGAGAGGAATCACGAGCGTCCCGCCCACCTCCAGAGGAGCCCCGTTTCCGCCTCGTAGCTCGAGATGAGGGATCCTTTCCCTGCTTCGTCGGGAAAGAGTTCCCGGCGTTCCCGTCGCATCTCAAGAGGAGGCCCTCTCAACAGGAACGGCGAGAGGAACTCCAGGGTCGTGCCACCATTCCAAGAGTCCCCCAGATGTCTCAGTCCATTCCAGAGGAAACTCTTTTCCCTTCACTGGCTCGTCTTTCACGCCGAGGATCGACTCACACCAAGGTGGCACGTGGCACAGCCCTGTGGGAAAGCCTCGTGGGAAAGCCTCGAGGGACAGCCTCGAGGGAAAGCCACAGATCCCTTGATTCACGTGACAGGAAGAGTGATACTACTGCTGCAGCTCGGGAGGAAAGCGCACGTGCATGCCCCAACTCGAGACGAGGACTGACTCCCCTGGGGAGGCTCAGAAGCACCCCAAGATCCATGGCAACACTGGAGAGGAAGCCTCAGGTTCCGGCCCCGACTCCACACAAGGACTGAGGCCCCGGCATGGACGGGAGAGGAATCCCGAGAGGTCCCCTAGCAACTCGCATCGGGACTGGCCTTTCCTGAGGCCACCAGAGCGGGTCCCTGAGGTCCCCGTCGTAACTCGAGAAGACCTGCCGCAACTCGAGAAAATCCAGGAGGTTCTCCCCTCCAGGCGAGATGAGGCTCATTTCCGCTGAGGCGTCTCGAGGCTGATCACACCTCACCTCTGGAACTTTGAAAGGGTCCTTCACACCCTTGGTGCAAATCAAGAAGTTCCCCGACATACCCGTCTCCACTCGAGAGGAATCACGAGGGTCCCGCCCACATCCAGAGGAGCCCCGTTTCCGCCTCGTAGCTCGAGATGAGGGATCCTTTCCCTGCTTCGTCGGGAAAGAGTTCCCGGCGTTCCCGTCGCATCTCAAGAGGAGGCCCTCTCAACAGGAACGGCGAGAGGAACTCCAGGGTCGTGCCACCATTCCAAGAGTCCCCCAGATGTCTCAGTCCATTCCAGAGGAACCTCTTTTCCCTTCACCGGCTCGTCTTTCACGCCGAGGATCGACTCACACCAAGGTGGCACGTGGCACAGCCCTGTGGGAAAGCCTCGTGGGAAAGCCTCGAGGGACAGCCTCGAGGGAAAGCCACAGATCCCTTGATCCACGTGACAGGAAGCGTGACACTACTGCTGCAGCTCGGGAGGAAAGCGCACGTGCATGCCCCCACTCGAGACGAGGCCTGACTCCCCTGGGGAGACTCAGAAGCACCCCAAGATCCATGGCAACACTGGAGAGGAATCCTCAGGTTCCGGCCCAGACTCCACACAAGGACAGAGCCCCCGGCATGGACGGGAGAGGAATCCCGAGAGGTCCCCTAGCAACTCGCATGGGGACTGGCCTTTCCTGAGGCCACCAGAGCGGGTCCCTGAGGTCCCCGTCGTAACTCGAGAAGACCTGCCGCCACTCGAGAAAATCCAGGAGGTTCTCCCCTCCAGGCGAGATGAGACCCATTTCCGCTGAGGCGTCTTGAGGCTGATCACACCTCACCTCTGGAACTTCGAAAGGGTCCTTCACACCCTGGGTGCAAATCAAGAAGTTTCCCGACATACCCGTCTCCACTCGAGAGGAATCACGAGGGTCCCGTCCACATCCAGAGGAGCCCCGTTTCTGCCTCGTAGCTCGAGATGAGGGATCCTTTCCCTGCTTCGTCGGGAAAGAGTTCCCGGCGTTCCCGTCGCATCTCAAGAGGAGGCCCTCTCAACAGGAACGGCGAGAGGAACTCCAGGGTCGTGCCACCATTCCAAGAGTCCCCCAGATGTCTCAGTCCATTCCAGAGGAACCTCTTTTCCCTTCACCGGCTCGTCTTTCACGCCGAGGATCGACTCACACCAAGGTGGCACGTGGCACAGCCCTGTGGGAAAGCCTCGTGGGAAAGCCTCGAGGGACAGCCTCGAGGGAAAGCCACAGATCCCTTGATCCACGTGACAGGAAGCGTGACACTACTTCTGCAGCTCGGGAGGAAATCGCACGTGCATGCCCCCACTCGAGACGAGGCCTGACTCCCCTGGGGTGACTCAGAAGCACCCCAAGATCCATGGCAACACTGGAGAGGAATCCTCAGGTTCCGGCCCCGACTCCACACAAGGACTGAGGCCCCGGCATGGACGGGAGAGGAATCCCGAGAGGTCCCCTAGCAACTCGCATGGGGACTGGCCTTTCCTGAGGCCACCAGAGCGGGTCCCTGAGGTCCCCGTCGTAACTCGAGAAGACCTGCCGCAACTAGAGAAAATCCAGGAGGTTCTCCCCTCCAGGCGAGATGAGGCCCATTTCCGCTGAGGCGTCTCGAGGCTGATCACACCTCACCTCTGGAACTTCGAAAGGGTCCTTCACACCCTTGGTGCAAATCAAGAAGTTCCCCGACCTAGGCGTCTCCACTCGAGAGGAATCACGAGCGTCCCGCCCACCTCCAGAGGAGCCCCGTTTCCGCCTCGTAGCTCGAGATGAGGGATCCTTTCCCTGCTTCGTCGGGAAAGAGTTCCCGGCGTTCCCGTCGCATCTCAAGAGGAGGCCCTCTCAACAGGAACGGCGAGAGGAACTCCAGGGTCGTGCCACCATTCCAAGAGTCCCCCAGATGTCTCAGTCCATTCCAGAGGAACCTCTTTTCCCTTCACTGGCTCGTCTTTCACGCCGAGGATCGACTCACACCAAGGTGGCACGTGGCACAGCCCTGTGGGAAAGCCTCGTGGGAAAGCCTCGAGGGACAGCCTCGAGGGAAAGCCACAGATCCCTTGATTCACGTGACAGGAAGAGTGATACTACTGCTGCAGCTCGGGAGGAAAGCGCACGTGCATGCCCCAACTCGAGACGAGGACTGACTCCCCTGGGGAGGCTCAGAAGCACCCCAAGATCCATGGCAACACTGGAGAGGAAGCCTCAGGTTCCGGCCCCGACTCCACACAAGGACTGAGGCCCCGGCATGGACGGGAGAGGAATCCCGAGAGGTCCCCTAGCAACTCGCATCGGGACTGGCCTTTCCTGAGGCCACCAGAGCGGGTCCCTGAGGTCCCCGTCGTAACTCGAGAAGACCTGCCGCAACTCGAGAAAATCCAGGAGGTTCTCCCCTCCAGGCGAGATGAGGCTCATTTCCGCTGAGGCGTCTCGAGGCTGATCACACCTCACCTCTGGAACTTTGAAAGGGTCCTTCACACCCTTGGTGCAAATCAAGAAGTTCCCCGACATACCCGTCTCCACTCGAGAGGAATCACGAGGGTCCCGCCCACATCCAGAGGAGCCCCGTTTCCGCCTCGTAGCTCGAGATGAGGGATCCTTTCCCTGCTTCGTCGGGAAAGAGTTCCCGGCGTTCCCGTCGCATCTCAAGAGGAGGCCCTCTCAACAGGAACGGCGAGAGGAACTCCAGGGTCGTGCCACCATTCCAAGAGTCCCCCAGATGTCTCAGTCCATTCCAGAGGAACCTCTTTTCCCTTCACCGGCTCGTCTTTCACGCCGAGGATCGACTCACACCAAGGTGGCACGTGGCACAGCCCTGTGGGAAAGCCTCGTGGGAAAGCCTCGAGGGACAGCCTCGAGGGAAAGCCACAGATCCCTTGATCCACGTGACAGGAAGCGTGACACTACTGCTGCAGCTCGCGAGGAAAGCGCACGTGCATGCCCCCACTCGAGACGAGGCCTGACTCCCCTGGGGAGACTCAGAAGCACCCCAAGATCCATGGCAACACTGGAGAGGAATCCTCAGGTTCCGGCCCCGACTCCACACAAGGACTGAGGCCCCGGCATCGACGGGAGAGGAATCCCGAGAGGTCCCCTAGCAACTCGCATGGGGACTGGCCTTTCCTGAGGCCACCAGAGCGGGTCCCTGAGGTCCCCGTCGTAACTCGAGAAGACCTGCCGCAACTAGAGAAAATCCAGGAGGTTCTCCCCTCCAGGCGAGATGAGGCCCATTTCCGCTGAGGCGTCTCGAGGCTGATCACACCTCACCTCTGGAACTTCGAAAGGGTCCTTCACACCCTTGGTGCAAATCAAGAAGTTCCCCGACCTAGGCGTCTCCACTCGAGAGGAATCACGAGCGTCCCGCCCACCTCCAGAGGAGCCCCGTTTCCGCCACGTAGCTCGAGATGAGGGATCCTTTCCCTGCTTCGTCGGGAAAGAGTTCCCGGCGTTCCCGTCGCATCTCAAGAGGAGGCCCTCTCAACAGGAACGGCGAGAGGAACTCCAGGGTCGTGCCACCATTCCAAGAGTCCCCCAGATGTCTCAGTCCATTCCAGAGGAACCTCTTTTCCCTTCACTGGCTCGTCTTTCACGCCGAGGATCGACTCACACCAAGGTGGCACGTGGCACAGCCCTGTGGGAAAGCCTCGTGGGAAAGCCTCGAGGGACAGCCTCGAGGGAAAGCCACAGATCCCTTGATTCACGTGACAGGAAGAGTGATACTACTGCTGCAGCTCGGGAGGAAAGCGCACGTGCATGCCCCAACTCGAGACGAGGCCTGACTCCCCTGGGGAGGCTCAGAAGCACCCCAAGATCCATGGCAACACTGGAGAGGAAGCCTCAGGTTCCGGCCCCGACTCCACACAAGGACTGAGGCCCCGGCATGGACGGGAGAGGAATCCCGAGAGGTCCCCTAGCAACTCGCATGCGGACTGGCCTTTCCTGAGGCCACCAGAGCGGGTCCCTGAGGTCCACGTCGTAACTCGAGAAGACCTGCCGCAACTCGAGAAAATCCAGGAGGTTCTCCCCTCCAGGCGAGATGAGGCCCATTTCCGCTGAGGCGTCTCGAGGCTGATCACACCTCCCCTCTGGAACTTCGAAAGGGTCCTTCACACCCTTGGTGCAAATCAAGAAGTTCCCCGACATACCCGTCTCCACTCGAGAGGAATCACGAGGGTCCCGCCCACATCCAGAGGAGCCCCGTTTCCGCCTCGTAGCTCGAGATGAGGGATCCTTTCCCTGCTTCGTCGGGAAAGAGTTCCCGGCGTTCCCGTCGCATCTCAAGAGGAGGCCCTCTCAACAGGAACGGCGAGAGGAACTCCAGGGTCGTGCCACCATTCCAAGAGTCCCCCAGATGTCTCAGTCCATTCCAGAGGAACCTCTTTTCCCTTCACCGGCTCGTCTTTCACGCCGAGGATCGACTCACACCAAGGTGGCACGTGGCACAGCCCTGTGGGAAAGCCTCGTGGGAAAGCCTCGAGGGACAGCCTCGAGGGAAAGCCACAGATGCCTTGATCCAAGTGACAGGAAGCGTGACACTACTGCTGCAGCTCGGGAGGAAAGCGCACGTGCATGCCCCCACTCGAGAGGAGTCCTGACTCCCCTGGGGAGACTCAGAAGCACCCCAAGATCCATGGCAACACTGGAGAGGAAACCTCAGGTTCCGGCCCCGACTCCACACAAGGACTGAGGCCCCGGCATGGACGGGAGAGGAATCCCGAGAGGTCCCCTAGCAACTCGCATGGGGACTGGCCTTTCCTGAGGCCACCAGAGCGGGTCCCTGAGGTCCCCGTCGTAACTCGAGAAGACCTGCCGCAACTCGAGAAAATCCAGGAGGTTCTCCCCTCCAGGCGAGATGAGGCCCATTTCCGCTGAGGCGTCTCGAGGCTGATCACACCTCCCCTCTGGAACTTTGAAAGGGTCCTTCACACCCTTGGTGCAAATCAAGAAGTTCCCCGACATACCCGTCTCCACTCGAGAGGAATCACGAGGGTCCCGCCCACATCCAGAGGAGCCCCGTTTCGGCCTCGTAGCTCGAGATGAGGGATCCTTTCCCTGCTTCGTCGGGAAAGAGTTCCCGGCGTTCCCGTCGCATCTCAAGAGGAGGCCCTCTCAACAGGAACGGCGAGAGGAACTCCAGGGTCGTGCCACCATTCCAAGAGTCCCCCAGATGTCTCAGTCCATTCCAGAGGAACCTCTTTTCCCTTCACCGGCTCGTCTTTCACGCCGAGGATCGACTCACACCAAGGTGGCACGTGGCACAGCCCTGTGGGAAAGCCTCGTGGGAAAGCCTCGAGGGACAGCCTCGAGGGAAAGCCACAGATCCCTTGATTCACGTGACAGGAAGAGTGATACTACTGCTGCAGCTCGGGAGGAAAGCGCACGTGCATGCCCCAACTCGAGACGAGGCCTGACTCCCTTGGGGAGACTCAGAAGCACCCCAAGATCCATGGCAACACTGGAGAGGAAGCCTCAGGTTCCGGCCCCGACTCCACACAAGGACTGAGGCCCCGGCATGGACGGGAGAGGAATCCCGAGAGGTCCCCTAGCAACTCGCATGGGGACTGGCCTTTCCTGAGGCCACCAGAGCGGGTCCCTGAGGTCCCCGTCGTAACTCGAGAAGACCTGCCGCAACTCGAGAAAATCCAGGAGGTTCTCCCCTCCAGGCGAGATGAGGCCCATTTCCGCTGAGGCGTCTCGAGGCTGATCACACCTCCCCTCTGGAACTTCGAAAGGGTCCTTCACACCCTTGGTGCAAATCAAGAAGTTCCCCGACATACCCGTCTCCACTCGAGAGGAATCACGAGGGTCCCGCCCACATCCAGAGGAGCCCCGTTTCCGCCTCGTAGCTCGAGATGAGGGATCCTTTCCCTGCTTCGTCGGGAAAGAGTTCCCGGCGTTCCCGTCGCATCTCAAGAGGAGGCCCTCTCAACAGGAACGGCGAGAGGAACTCCAGGGTCGTGCCACCATTCCAAGAGTCCCCCAGATGTCTCAGTCCATTCCAGAGGAACCTCTTTTCCCTTCACCGGCTCGTCTTTCACGCCGAGGATCGACTCACACCAAGGTGGCACGTGGCACAGCCCTGTGGGAAAGCCTCGTGGGAAAGCCTCGAGGGACAGCCTCGAGGGAAAGCCACAGATCCCTTGATCCACGTGACAGGAAGCGTGCCACTACTTCTGCAGCTCGGGAGGAAAGCGCACGTGCATGCCCCCACTCGAGACGAGGCCTGACTCCCCTGGGGAGACTCAGAAGCACCCCAAGATCCATGGCAACACTGGAGAGGAATCCTCAGGTTCCGGCCCCGACTCCACACAAGGACTGAGGCCCCGGCATGGACGGGAGAGGAATCCCGAGAGGTCCCCTAGCAACTCGCATGGGGACTGGCCTTTCCTGAGGCCACCAGAGCGGGTCCCTGAGGTCCCCGTCGTAACTCGAGAAGACCTGCCGCAACTCGAGAAAATCCAGGAGGTTCTCCCCTCCAGGCGAGATGAGGCCCATTTCCGCTGAGGCGTCTCGAGGCTGATCACACCTCACCTCTGGAACTTCGAAAGGGTCCTTCACACCCTTGGTGCAAATCAAGAAGTTCCCCGACCTAGCCGTCTCCACTCGAGAGGAATCACGAGCGTCCCGCCCACCTCCAGAGGAGCCCCGTTTCCGCCTCGTAGCTCGAGATGAGGGATCCTTTCCCTGCTTCGTCGGGAAAGAGTTCCCGGCGTTCCCGTCGCATCTCAAGAGGAGGCCCTCTCAACAGGAACGGCGAGAGGAACTCCAGGGTCGTGCCACCATTCCAAGAGTCCCCCAGATGTCTCAGTCCATTCCAGAGGAACCTCTTTTCCCTTCACCGGCTCGTCTTTCACGCCGAGGATCGACTCACACCAAGGTGGCACGTGGCACAGCCCTGTGGGAAAGCCTCGTGGGAAAGCCTCGAGGGACAGCCTCGAGGGAAAGCCACAGATCCCTTGATCCACGTGACAGGAAGAGTGATACTACTGCTGCAGCTCGGGAGGAAAGCGCACGTGCATGCCCCAACTCGAGACGAGGCCTGACTCCCTTGGGGAGACTCAGAAGCACCCCAAGATCCATGGCAACACTGGAGAGGAAGCCTCAGGTTCCGTCCCCGACTCCACACAAGGACTGAGGCCCCGGCATGGACGGGAGAGGAATCCCGAGAGGTCCCCTAGCAACTCGCATGGGGACTGGCCTTTCCTGAGGCCACCAGAGCGGGTCCCTGAGGTCCCCGTCGTAACTCGAGAAGACCTGCCGCAACTCGAGAAAATCCAGGAGGTTCTCCCCTCCAGGCGAGATGAGGCCCATTTCCGCTGAGGCGTCTCGAGGCTGATCACACCTACCCTCTGGAACTTTGAAAGGGTCCTTCACACCCTTGGTGCAAATCAAGAAGTTCCCCGACATACCCGTCTCCACTCGAGAGGAATCACGAGGGTCCCGCCCACATCCAGAGGAGCCCCGTTTCGGCCTCGTAGCTCGAGATGAGGGATCCTTTCCCTGCTTCGTCGGGAAAGAGTTCCCGGCGTTCCCGTCGCATCTCAAGAGGAGGCCCTCTCAACAGGAACGGCGAGAGGAACTCCAGGGTCGTGCCACCATTCCAAGAGTCCCCCAGATGTCTCAGTCCATTCCAGAGGAACCTCTTTTCCCTTCACCGGCTCGTCTTTCACGCCGAGGATCGACTCACACCAAGGTGGCACGTGGCACAGCCCTGTGGGAAAGCCTCGTGGGAAAGCCTCGAGGGACAGCCTCGAGGGAAAGCCACAGATCCCTTGATTCACGTGTCAGGAAGAGTGATACTACTGCTGCAGCTCGGGAGGAAAGCGCACGTGCATGCCCCAACTCGAGACGAGGCCTGACTCCCTTGGGGAGACTCAGAAGCACCCCAAGATCCATGGCAACACTGGAGAGGAAGCCTCAGGTTCCGGCCCCGACTCCACACAAGGACTGAGGCCCCGGCATGGACGGGAGAGGAATCCCGAGAGGTCCCCTAGCAACTCGCATGGGGACTGGCCTTTCCTGAGGCCACCAGAGCGGGTCCCTGAGGTCCCCGTCGTAACTCGAGAAGACCTGCCGCAACTCGAGAAAATCCAGGAGGTTCTCCCCTCCAGGCGAGATGAGGCCCATTTCCGCTGAGGCGTCTCGAGGCTGATCACACCTCCCCTCTGGAACTTCGAAAGGGTCCTTCACACCCTTGGTGCAAATCAAGAAGTTCCCCGACATACCCGTCTCCACTCGAGAGGAATCACGAGGGTCCCGCCCACATCCAGAGGAGCCCCGTTTCCGCCTCGTAGCTCGAGATGAGGGATCCTTTCCCTGCTTCGTCGGGAAAGAGTTCCCGGCGTTCCCGTCGCATCTCAAGAGGAGGCCCTCTCAACAGGAACGGCGAGAGGAACTCCAGGGTCGTGCCACCATTCCAAGAGTCCCCCAGATGTCTCAGTCCATTCCAGAGGAACCTCTTTTCCCTTCACCGGCTCGTCTTTCACGCCGAGGATCGACTCACACCAAGGTGGCACGTGGCACAGCCCTGTGGGAAAGCCTCGTGGGAAAGCCTCGAGGGACAGCCTCGAGGGAAAGCCACAGATCCCTTGATCCACGTGACAGGAAGCGTGACACTACTTCTGCAGCTCGGGAGGAAAGCGCACGTGCATGCCCCCACTCGAGACGAGGCCTGACTCCCCTGGGGAGACTCAGAAGCACCCCAAGATCCATGGCAACACTGGAGAGGAATCCTCAGGTTCCGGCCCCGACTCCACACAAGGACTGAGGCCCCGGCATGGACGGGAGAGGAATCCCGAGAGGTCCCCTAGCAACTCGCATGGGGACTGGCCTTTCCTGAGGCCACCAGAGCGGGTCCCTGAGGTCCCCGTCGTAACTCGAGAAGACCTGCCGCAACTCGAGAAAATCCAGGAGGTTCTCCCCTCCAGGCGAGATGAGGCCCATTTCCGCTGAGGCGTCTCGAGGCTGATCACACCTCACCTCTGGAACTTCGAAAGGGTCCTTCACACCCTTGGTGCAAATCAAGAAGTTCCCCGACCTAGCCGTCTCCACTCGAGAGGAATCACGAGCGTCCCGCCCACCTCCAGAGGAGCCCCGTTTCCGCCTCGTAGCTCGAGATGAGGGATCCTTTCCCTGCTTCGTCGGGAAAGAGTTCCCGGCGTTCCCGTCGCATCTCAAGAGGAGGCCCTCTCAACAGGAACGGCGAGAGGAACTCCAGGGTCGTGCCACCATTCCAAGAGTCCCCCAGATGTCTCAGTCCATTCCAGAGGAACCTCTTTTCCCTTCACCGGCTCGTCTTTCACGCCGAGGATCGACTCACACCAAGGTGGCACGTGGCACAGCCCTGTGGGAAAGCCTCGTGGGAAAGCCTCGAGGGACAGCCTCGAGGGAAAGCCACAGATCCCTTGATTCACGTGACAGGAAGAGTGATACTACTGCTGCAGCTCGGGAGGAAAGCGCACGTGCATGCCCCAACTCGAGACGAGGCCTGACTCCCTTGGGGAGACTCAGAAGCACCCCAAGATCCATGGCAACACTGGAGAGGAAGCCTCAGGTTCCGGCCCCGACTCCACACAAGGAATGAGGCCCCGGCATGGACGGGAGAGGAATCCCGAGAGGTCCCCTAGCAACTCGCATGGGGACTGGCCTTTCCTGAGGCCACCAGAGCGGGTCCCTGAGGTCCCCGTCATAACTCGAGAAGACCTGCCGCAACTCGAGAAAATCCAGGAGGTTCTCCCCTCCAGGCGAGATGAGGCCCATTTCCGCTGAGGCGTCTCGAGGCTGATCACACCTCCCCTCTGGAACTTTGAAAGGGTCCTTCACACCCTTGGTGCAAATCAAGAAGTTCCCCGACATACCCGTCTCCACTCGAGAGGAATCACGAGGGTCCCGCCCACATCCAGAGGAGCCCCGTTTCCGCCTCGTAGCTCGAGATGAGGGATCCTTTCCCTGCTTCGTCGGGAAAGAGTTCCCGGCGTTCCCGTCGCATCTCAAGAGGAGGCCCTCTCAACAGGAACGGCGAGAGGAACTCCAGGGTCGTGCCACCATTCCAAGAGTCCCCCAGATGTCTCAGTCCATTCCAGAGGAACCTCTTTTCCCTTCACCGGCTCGTCTTTCACGCCGAGGATCGACTCACACCAAGGTGGCACGTGGCACAGCCCTGTGGGAAAGCCTCGTGGGAAAGCCTCGAGGGACAGCCTCGAGGGAAAGCCACAGATCCCTTGATTCACGTGACAGGAAGAGTGATACTACTGCTGCAGCTCGGGAGGAAAGCGCACGTGCATGCCCCAACTCGAGACGAGGCCTGACTCCCTTGGGGAGACTCAGAAGCACCCCAAGATCCATGGCAACACTGGAGAGGAAGCCTCAGGTTCCGGCCCCGACTCCACACAAGGACTGAGGCCCCGGCATGGACGGGAGAGGAATCCCGAGAGGTCCCCTAGCAACTCGCATGGGGACTGGCCTTTCCTGAGGCCACCAGAGCGGGTCCCTGAGGTCCCCGTCGTAACTCGAGAAGACCTGCCGCAACTCGAGAAAATCCAGGAGGTTCTCCCCTCCAGGCGAGATGAGGCCCATTTCCGCTGAGGCGTCTCGAGGCTGATCACACCTCCCCTCTGGAACTTCGAAAGGGTCCTTCACACCCTTGGTGCAAATCAAGAAGTTCCCCGACATACCCGTCTCCACTCGAGAGGAATCACGAGGATCCCGCCCACATCCAGAGGAGCCCCGTTTCCGCTTCGTAGCTCGAGATGAGGGATCCTTTCCCTGCTTCGTCGGGAAAGAGTTCCCGGCGTTCCCGTCGCATCTCAAGAGGAGGCCCTCTCAACAGGAACGGCGAGAGGAACTCCAGGGTCGTGCCACCATTCCAAGAGTCCCCCAGATGTCTCAGTCCATTCCAGAGGAACCTCTTTTCCCTTCACCGGCTCGTCTTTCACGCCGAGGATCGACTCACACCAAGGTGGCACGTGGCACAGCCCTGTGGGAAAGCCTCGTGGGAAAGCCTCGAGGGACAGCCTCGAGGGAAAGCCACAGATCCCTTGATCCACGTGACAGGAAGCGTGACACTACTTCTGCAGCTCGGGAGGAAAGCGCACGTGCATGCCCCCACTCGAGACGAGGCCTGACTCCCCTGGGGAGACTCAGAAGCACCCCAAGATCCATGGCAACACTGGAGAGGAATCCTCAGGTTCCGGCCCCGACTCCACACAAGGACTGAGGCCCCGGCATGGACGGGAGAGGAATCCCGAGAGGTCCCCTAGCAACTCGCATGGGGACTGGCCTTTCCTGAGGCCACCAGAGCGGGTCCCTGAGGTCCCCGTCGTAACTCGAGAAGACCTGCCGCAACTCGAGAAAATCCAGGAGGTTCTCCCCTCCAGGCGAGATGAGGCCCATTTCCGCTGAGGCGTCTCGAGGCTGATCACACCTCACCTCTGGAACTTCGAAAGGGTCCTTCACACCCTTGGTGCAAATCAAGAAGTTCCCCGACCTAGCCGTCTCCACTCGAGAGGAATCACGAGCGTCCCGCCCACCTCCAGAGGAGCCCCGTTTCCGCCTCGTAGCTCGAGATGAGGGATCCTTTCCCTGCTTCGTCGGGAAAGAGTTCCCGGCGTTCCCGTCGCATCTCAAGAGGAGGCCCTCTCAACAGGAACGGCGAGAGGAACTCCAGGGTCGTGCCACCATTCCAAGAGTCCCCCAGATGTCTCAGTCCATTCCAGAGGAACCTCTTTTCCCTTCACCGGCTCGTCTTTCACGCCGAGGATCGACTCACACCAAGGTGGCACGTGGCACAGCCCTGTGGGAAAGCCTCGTGGGAAAGCCTCGAGGGACAGCCTCGAGGGAAAGCCACAGATCCCTTGATTCACGTGACAGGAAGAGTGATACTACTGCTGCAGCTCGGGAGGAAAGCGCACGTGCATGCCCCAACTCGAGACGAGGCCTGACTCCCTTGGGGAGACTCAGAAGCACCCCAAGATCCATGGCAACACTGGAGAGGAATCCTCAGGTTCCGGCCCCGACTCCACACAAGGACTGAGGCCCCGGCATGGACGGGAGAGGAATCCCGAGAGGTCCCCTAGCAACTCGCATGGGGACTGGCCTTTCCTGAGGCCACCAGAGCGGGTCCCTGAGGTCCCCGTCGTAACTCGAGAAGACCTGCCGCAACTCGAGAAAATCCAGGAGGTTCTCCCCTCCAGGCGAGATGAGGCCCATTTCCGCTGAGGCGTCTCGAGGCTGATCACACCTCCCCTCTGGAACTTCGAAAGGGTCCTTCACACCCTTGGTGCAAATCAAGAAGTTCCCCGACATACCCGTCTCCACTCGAGAGGAATCACGAGGGTCCCGCCCACATCCAGAGGAGCCCCGTTTCGGCCTCGTAGCTCGAGATGAGGGATCCTTTCCCTGCTTCGTCGGGAAAGAGTTCCCGGCGTTCCCAATGCATCTCAAGAGGAGGCCCTCTCAACAGGAACGGCGAGAGGAACTCCAGGGTCGTGCCACCATTCCAAGAGTCCCCCAGATGTCTCAGTCCATTCCAGAGGAACCTCTTTTCCCTTCACCGGCTCGTCTTTCACGCCGAGGATCGACTCACACCAAGGTGGCACGTGGCACAGCCCTGTGGGAAAGCCTCGTGGGAAAGCCTCGAGGGACAGCCTCGAGGGAAAGCCACAGATCCCTTGATTCACGTGACAGGAAGAGTGATACTACTGCTGCAGCTCGGGAGGAAAGCGCACGTGCATGCCCCAACTCGAGACGAGGCCTGACTCCCTTGGGGAGACTCAGAAGCACCCCAAGATCCATGGCAACACTGGAGAGGAAGCCTCAGGTTCCGGCCCCGACTCCACACAAGGACTGAGGCCCCGGCATGGACGGGAGAGGAATCCCGAGAGGTCCCCTAGCAACTCGCATGGGGACTGGCCTTTCCTGAGGCCACCAGAGCGGGTCCCTGAGGTCCCCGTCGTAACTCGAGAAGACCTGCCGCAACTCGAGAAAATCCAGGAGGTTCTCCCCTCCAGGCGAGATGAGGCCCATTTCCGCTGAGGCGTCTCGAGGCTGATCACACCTCCCCTCTGGAACTTCGAAAGGGTCCTTCACACCCTTGGTGCAAATCAAGAAGTTCCCCGACATACCCGTCTCCACTCGAGAGGAATCACGAGGATCCCGCCCACATCCAGAGGAGCCCCGTTTCCGCCTCGTAGCTCGAGATGAGGGATCCTTTCCCTGCTTCGTCGGGAAAGAGTTCCCGGCGTTCCCGTCGCATCTCAAGAGGAGGCCCTCTCAACAGGAACGGCGAGAGGAACTCCAGGGTCGTGCCACCATTCCAAGAGTCCCCCAGATGTCTCAGTCCATTCCAGAGGAACCTCTTTTCCCTTCACCGGCTCGTCTTTCACGCCGAGGATCGACTCACACCAAGGTGGCACGTGGCACAGCCCTGTGGGAAAGCCTCGTGGGAAAGCCTCGAGGGACAGCCTCGAGGGAAAGCCACAGATCCCTTGATTCACGTGACAGGAAGAGTGATACTACTGCTGCAGCTCGGGAGGAAAGCGCACGTGCATGCCCCAACTCGAGACGAGGCCTGACTCCCTTGGGGAGACTCAGAAGCACCCCAAGATCCATGGCAACACTGGAGAGGAAGCCTCAGGTTCCGGCCCCGACTCCACACAAGGACTGAGGCCCCGGCATGGACGGGAGAGGAATCCCGAGAGGTCCCCTAGCAACTCGCATGGGGACTGGCCTTTCCTGAGGCCACCAGAGCGGGTCCCTGAGGTCCCCGTCGTAACTCGAGAAGACCTGCCGCAACTCGAGAAAATCCAGGAGGTTCTCCCCTCCAGGCGAGATGAGGCCCATTTCCGCTGAGGCGTCTCGAGGCTGATCACACCTCCCCTCTGGAACTTCGAAAGGGTCCTTCACACCCTTGGTGCAAATCAAGAAGTTCCCCGACATACCCGTCTCCACTCGAGAGGAATCACGAGGATCCCGCCCACATCCAGAGGAGCCCCGTTTCCGCTTCGTAGCTCGAGATGAGGGATCCTTTCCCTGCTTCGTCGGGAAAGAGTTCCCGGCGTTCCCGTCGCATCTCAAGAGGAGGCCCTCTCAACAGGAACGGCGAGAGGAACTCCAGGGTCGTGCCACCATTCCAAGAGTCCCCCAGATGTCTCAGTCCATTCCAGAGGAACCTCTTTTCCCTTCACCGGCTCGTCTTTCACGCCGAGGATCGACTCACACCAAGGTGGCACGTGGCACAGCCCTGTGGGAAAGCCTCGTGGGAAAGCCTCGAGGGACAGCCTCGAGGGAAAGCCACAGATCCCTTGATCCACGTGACAGGAAGCGTGACACTACTTCTGCAGCTCGGGAGGAAAGCGCACGTGCATGCCCCCACTCGAGACGAGGCCTGACTCCCCTGGGGAGACTCAGAAGCACCCCAAGATCCATGGCAACACTGGAGAGGAATCCTCAGGTTCCGGCCCCGACTCCACACAAGGACTGAGGCCCCGGCATGGACGGGAGAGGAATCCCGAGAGGTCCCCTAGCAACTCGCATGGGGACTGGCCTTTCCTGAGGCCACCAGAGCGGGTCCCTGAGGTCCCCGTCGTAACTCGAGAAGACCTGCCGCAACTCGAGAAAATCCAGGAGGTTCTCCCCTCCAGGCGAGATGAGGCCCATTTCCGCTGAGGCGTCTCGAGGCTGATCACACCTCACCTCTGGAACTTCGAAAGGGTCCTTCACACCCTTGGTGCAAATCAAGAAGTTCCCCGACCTAGCCGTCTCCACTCGAGAGGAATCACGAGCGTCCCGCCCACCTCCAGAGGAGCCCCGTTTCCGCCTCGTAGCTCGAGATGAGGGATCCTTTCCCTGCTTCGTCGGGAAAGAGTTCCCGGCGTTCCCGTCGCATCTCAAGAGGAGGCCCTCTCAACAGGAACGGCGAGAGGAACTCCAGGGTCGTGCCACCATTCCAAGAGTCCCCCAGATGTCTCAGTCCATTCCAGAGGAACCTCTTTTCCCTTCACCGGCTCGTCTTTCACGCCGAGGATCGACTCACACCAAGGTGGCACGTGGCACAGCCCTGTGGGAAAGCCTCGTGGGAAAGCCTCGAGGGACAGCCTCGAGGGAAAGCCACAGATCCCTTGATTCACGTGACAGGAAGAGTGATACTACTGCTGCAGCTCGGGAGGAAAGCGCACGTGCATGCCCCAACTCGAGACGAGGCCTGACTCCCTTGGGGAGACTCAGAAGCACCCCAAGATCCATGGCAACACTGGAGAGGAATCCTCAGGTTCCGGCCCCGACTCCACACAAGGACTGAGGCCCCGGCATGGACGGGAGAGGAATCCCGAGAGGTCCCCTAGCAACTCGCATGGGGACTGGCCTTTCCTGAGGCCACCAGAGCGGGTCCCTGAGGTCCCCGTCGTAACTCGAGAAGACCTGCCGCAACTCGAGAAAATCCAGGAGGTTCTCCCCTCCAGGCGAGATGAGGCCCATTTCCGCTGAGGCGTCTCGAGGCTGATCACACCTCCCCTCTGGAACTTCGAAAGGGTCCTTCACACCCTTGGTGCAAATCAAGAAGTTCCCCGACATACCCGTCTCCACTCGAGAGGAATCACGAGGGTCCCGCCCACATCCAGAGGAGCCCCGTTTCGGCCTCGTAGCTCGAGATGAGGGATCCTTTCCCTGCTTCGTCGGGAAAGAGTTCCCGGCGTTCCCGTCGCATCTCAAGAGGAGGCCCTCTCAACAGGAACGGCGAGAGGAACTCCAGGGTCGTGCCACCATTCCAAGAGTCCCCCAGATGTCTCAGTCCATTCCAGAGGAACCTCTTTTCCCTTCACCGGCTCGTCTTTCACGCCGAGGATCGACTCACACCAAGGTGGCACGTGGCACAGCCCTGTGGGAAAGCCTCGTGGGAAAGCCTCGAGGGACAGCCTCGAGGGAAAGCCACAGATCCCTTGATCCACGTGACAGGAAGCGTGACACTACTTCTGCAGCTCGGGAGGAAAGCGCACGTGCATGCCCCCACTCGAGACGAGGCCTGACTCCCCTGGGGAGACTCAGAAGCACCCCAAGATCCATGGCAACACTGGAGAGGAATCCTCAGGTTCCGGCCCCGACTCCACACAAGGACTGAGGCCCCGGCATGGACGGGAGAGGAATCCCGAGAGGTCCCCTAGCAACTCGCATGGGGACTGGCCTTTCCTGAGGCCACCAGAGCGGGTCCCTGAGGTCCCCGTCGTAACTCGAGAAGACCTGCCGCAACTCGAGAAAATCCAGGAGGTTCTCCCCTCCAGGCGAGATGAGGCCCATTTCCGCTGAGGCGTCTCGAGGCTGATCACACCTCACCTCTGGAACTTCGAAAGGGTCCTTCACACCCTTGGTGCAAATCAAGAAGTTCCCCGACCTAGCCGTCTCCACTCGAGAGGAATCACGAGGGTCCCGCCCACCTCCAGAGGAGCCCCGTTTCCGCCTCGTAGCTCGAGATGAGGGATCCTTTCCCTGCTTCGTCGGGAAAGAGTTCCCGGCGTTCCCGTCGCATCTCAAGAGGAGGCCCTCTCAACAGGAACGGCGAGAGGAACTCCAGGGTCGTGCCACCATTCCAAGAGTCCCCCAGATGTCTCAGTCCATTCCAGAGGAACCTCTTTTCCCTTCACCGGCTCGTCTTTCACGCCGAGGATCGACTCACACCAAGGTGGCACGTGGCACAGCCCTGTGGGAAAGCCTCGTGGGAAAGCCTCGAGGGACAGCCTCGAGGGAAAGCCACAGATCCCTTGATTCACGTGACAGGAAGAGTGATACTACTGCTGCAGCTCGGGAGGAAAGCGCACGTGCATGCCCCCACTCGAGACGAGGCCTGACTCCCCTGGGGAGACTCAGAAGCACCCCAAGATCCATGGCAACACTGGAGAGGAAGCCTCAGGTTCCGGCCCCGACTCCACACAAGGACTGAGGCCCCGGCATGGACGGGAGAGGAATCCCGAGAGGTCCCCTAGCAACTCGCATGGGGACTGGCCTTTCCTGAGGCCACCAGAGCGGGTCCCTGAGGTCCCCGTCATAACTCGAGAAGACCTGCCGCAACTCGAGAAAATCCAGGAGGTTCTCCCCTCCAGGCGAGATGAGGCCCATTTCCGCTGAGGCGTCTCGAGGCTGATCACACCTCCCCTCTGGAACTTTGAAAGGGTCCTTCACACCCTTGGTGCGAATCAAGAAGTTCCCCGACATACCCGTCTCCACTCGAGAGGAATCACGAGGGTCCCGCCCACATCCAGAGGAGCCCCGTTTCGGCCTCGTAGCTCGAGATGAGGGATCCTTTCCCTGCTTCGTCGGGAAAGAGTTCCCGGCGTTCCCAATGCATCTCAAGAGGAGGCCCTCTCAACAGGAACGGCGAGAGGAACTCCAGGGTCGTGCCACCATTCCAAGAGTCCCCCAGATGTCTCAGTCCATTCCAGAGGAACCTCTTTTCCCTTCACCGGCTCGTCTTTCACGCCGAGGATCGACTCACACCAAGGTGGCACGTGGCACAGCCCTGTGGGAAAGCCTCGTGGGAAAGCCTCGAGGGACAGCCTCGAGGGAAAGCCACAGATCCCTTGATTCACGTGACAGGAAGAGTGATACTACTGCTGCAGCTCGGGAGGAAAGCGCACGTGCATGCCCCAACTCGAGACGAGGCCTGACTCCCTTGGGGAGACTCAGAAGCACCCCAAGATCCATGGCAACACTGGAGAGGAAGCCTCAGGTTCCGGCCCCGACTCCACACAAGGACTGAGGCCCCGGCATGGACGGGAGAGGAATCCCGAGAGGTCCCCTAGCAACTCGCATGGGGACTGGCCTTTCCTGAGGCCACCAGAGCGGGTCCCTGAGGTCCCCGTCGTAACTCGAGAAGACCTGCCGCAACTCGAGAAAATCCAGGAGGTTCTCCCCTCCAGGCGAGATGAGGCCCATTTCCGCTGAGGCGTCTCGAGGCTGATCACACCTCCCCTCTGGAACTTCGAAAGGGTCCTTCACACCCTTGGTGCAAATCAAGAAGTTCCCCGACATACCCGTCTCCACTCGAGAGGAATCACGAGGATCCCGCCCACATCCAGAGGAGCCCCGTTTCCGCCTCGTAGCTCGAGATGAGGGATCCTTTCCCTGCTTCGTCGGGAAAGAGTTCCCGGCGTTCCCGTCGCATCTCAAGAGGAGGCCCTCTCAACAGGAACGGCGAGAGGAACTCCAGGGTCGTGCCACCATTCCAAGAGTCCCCCAGATGTCTCAGTCCATTCCAGAGGAACCTCTTTTCCCTTCACCGGCTCGTCTTTCACGCCGAGGATCGACTCACACCAAGGTGGCACGTGGCACAGCCCTGTGGGAAAGCCTCGTGGGAAAGCCTCGAGGGACAGCCTCGAGGGAAAGCCACAGATCCCTTGATCCACGTGACAGGAAACGTGACACTACTTCTGCAGCTCGGGAGGAAAGCGCACGTGCATGCCCCCACTCGAGACGAGGCCTGACTCCCCTGGGGAGACTCAGAAGCACCCCAAGATCCATGGCAACACTGGAGAGGAATCCTCAGGTTCCGGCCCCGACTCCACACAAGGACTGAGGCCCCGGCATGGACGGGAGAGGAATCCCGAGAGGTCCCCTAGCAACTCGCATGGGGACTGGCCTTTCCTGAGGCCACCAGAGCGGGTCCCTGAGGTCCCCGTCATAACTCGAGAAGACCTGCCGCAACTCGAGAAAATCCAGGAGGTTCTCCCCTCCAGGCGAGATGAGGCCCATTTCCGCTGAGGCGTCTCGAGGCTGATCACACCTCCCCTCTGGAACTTTGAAAGGGTCCTTCACACCCTTGGTGCAAATCAAGAAGTTCCCCGACATACCCGTCTCCACTCGAGAGGAATCACGAGGGTCCCGCCCACATCCAGAGGAGCCCCGTTTCGGCCTCGTAGCTCGAGATGAGGGATCCTTTCCCTGCTTCGTCGGGAAAGAGTTCCCGGCGTTCCCGTCGCATCTCAAGAGGAGGCCCTCTCAACAGGAACGGCGAGAGGAACTCCAGGGTCGTGCCACCATTCCAAGAGTCCCCCAGATGTCTCAGTCCATTCCAGAGGAACCTCTTTTCCCTTCACCGGCTCGTCTTTCACGCCGAGGATCGACTCACACCAAGGTGGCACGTGGCACAGCCCTGTGGGAAAGCCTCGTGGGAAAGCCTCGAGGGACAGCCTCGAGGGAAAGCCACAGATCCCTTGATTCACGTGACAGGAAGAGTGATACTACTGCTGCAGCTCGGGAGGAAAGCGCACGTGCATGCCCCAACTCGAGACGAGGCCTGACTCCCTTGGGGAGACTCAGAAGCACCCCAAGATCCATGGCAACACTGGAGAGGAAGCCTCAGGTTCCGGCCCCGACTCCACACAAGGACTGAGGCCCCGGCATGGACGGGAGAGGAATCCCGAGAGGTCCCCTAGCAACTCGCATGGGGACTGGCCTTTCCTGAGGCCACCAGAGCGGGTCCCTGAGGTCCCCGTCGTAACTCGAGAAGACCTGCCGCAACTCGAGAAAATCCAGGAGGTTCTCCCCTCCAGGCGAGATGAGGCCCATTTCCGCTGAGGCGTCTCGAGGCTGATCACACCTCCCCTCTGGAACTTCGAAAGGGTCCTTCACACCCTTGGTGCAAATCAAGAAGTTCCCCGACATACCCGTCTCCACTCGAGAGGAATCACGAGGATCCCGCCCACATCCAGAGGAGCCCCGTTTCCGCCTCGTAGCTCGAGATGAGGGATCCTTTCCCTGCTTCGTCGGGAAAGAGTTCCCGGCGTTCCCGTCGCATCTCAAGAGGAGGCCCTCTCAACAGGAACGGCGAGAGGAACTCCAGGGTCGTGCCACCATTCCAAGAGCCCCCAGATGTCTCAGTCCATTCCAGAGGAACCTCTTTTCCCTTCACCGGCTCGTCTTTCACGCCGAGGATCGACTCACACCAAGGTGGCACGTGGCACAGCCCTGTGGGAAAGCCTCGTGGGAAAGCCTCGAGGGACAGCCTCGAGGGAAAGCCACAGATCCCTTGATCCACGTGACAGGAAGCGTGACACTACTTCTGCAGCTCGGGAGGAAAGCGCACGTGCATGCCCCCACTCGAGACGAGGCCTGACTCCCCTGGGGAGACTCAGAAGCACCCCAAGATCCATGGCAACACTGGAGAGGAATCCTCAGGTTCCGGCCCCGACTCCACACAAGGACTGAGGCCCCGGCATGGACGGGAGAGGAATCCCGAGAGGTCCCCTAGCATCTCGCATGGGGACTGGCCTTTCCTGAGGCCACCAGAGCGGGTCCCTGAGGTCCCCGTCGTAACTCGAGAAGACCTGCCGCAACTCGAGAAAATCCAGGAGGTTCTCCCCTCCAGGCGAGATGAGGCCCATTTCCGCTGAGGCGTCTCGAGGCTGATCACACCTCACCTCTGGAACTTCGAAAGGGTCCTTCACACCCTTGGTGCAAATCAAGAAGTTCCCCGACCTAGCCGTCTCCACTCGAGAGGAATCACGAGCGTCCCGCCCACCTCCAGAGGAGCCCCGTTTCCGCCTCTTAGCTCGAGATGAGGGATCCTTTCCCTGCTTCGTCGGGAAAGAGTTCCCGGCGTTCCCGTCGCATCTCAAGAGGAGGCCCTCTCAACAGGAACGGCGAGAGGAACTCCAGGGTCGTGCCACCATTCCAAGAGTCCCCCAGATGTCTCAGTCCATTCCAGAGGAACCTCTTTTCCCTTCACCGGCTCGTCTTTCACGCCGAGGATCGACTCACACCAAGGTGGCACGTGGCACAGCCCTGTGGGAAAGCCTCGTGGGAAAGCCTCGAGGGACAGCCTCGAGGGAAAGCCACAGATCCCTTGATTCACGTGACAGGAAGAGTGATACTACTGCTGCAGCTCGGGAGGAAAGCGCACGTGCATGCCCCAACTCGAGACGAGGCCTGACTCCCTTGGGGAGACTCAGAAGCACCCCAAGATCCATGGCAACACTGGAGAGGAATCCTCAGGTTCCGGCCCCGACTCCACACAAGGACTGAGGCCCCGGCATGGACGGGAGAGGAATCCCGAGAGGTCCCCTAGCAACTCGCATGGGGACTGGCCTTTCCTGAGGCCACCAGAGCGGGTCCCTGAGGTCCCCGTCGTAACTCGAGAAGACCTGCCGCAACTCGAGAAAATCCAGGAGGTTCTCCCCTCCAGGCGAGATGAGGCCCATTTCCGCTGAGGCGTCTCGAGGCTGATCACACCTCCCCTCTGGAACTTCGAAAGGGACCTTCACACCCTTGGTGCAAATCAAGAAGTTCCCCGACATACCCGTCTCCACTCGAGAGGAATCACGAGGGTCCCGCCCACATCCAGAGGAGCCCCGTTTCCGCCTCGTAGCTCGAGATGAGGGATCCTTTCCCTGCTTCGTCGGGAAAGAGTTCCCGGCGTTCCCGTCGCATCTCAAGAGGAGGCCCTCTCAACAGGAACGGCGAGAGGAACTCCAGGGTCGTGCCACCATTCCAAGAGTCCCCCAGATGTCTCAGTCCATTCCAGAGGAACCTCTTTTCCCTTCACCGGCTCGTCTTTCACGCCGAGGATCGACTCACACCAAGGTGGCACGTGGCACAGCCTTGTGGGAAAGCCTCGTGGGAAAGCCTCGAGGGACAGCCTCGAGGGAAAGCCACAGATCCCTTGATCCACGTGACAGGAAGCGTGACACTACTGCTGCAGCTCGGGAGGAGAGCGCACGTGCATGCCCCCACTCGAGACGAGGCCTGACTCCCCTGGGGAGACTCAGAAGCACCCCAAGATCCATGGCAACACTGGAGAGGAATCCTCAGGTTCCGGCCCCGACTCCACACAAGGACTGAGGCCCCGGCATGGACAGGAGAGGAATCCCGAGAGGTCCCCTAGCAACTCGCATGGGGACTGGCGTTTCCTGAGGCCACCAGAGCGGGTCCCTGAGGTCCCCGTCGTAACTCGAGAAGACCTGCCAAAACTCGAGAAAATCCAGTAGGTTCTCCCCTCCAGGCGAGATGAGGCCGATTTCCGCTGAGGCGTCTCGAGGCTGATCACACCTCCCCTCTGGAACTTCGAAAGGGTCCTTCACACCCTTGGTGCAAATCAAGAAGTTCCCCGACATACCCGTCTCCACTCGAAAGGAATCACGAGGGTCCCGCCCACATCCAGAGGAGCCCCGTTTCGGCCTCGTAGCTCGAGATGAGGGATCCTTTCCCTGCATCGTCGGGAAAGAGTTCCCGGCGTTCCCGTCGCATCTCAAGAGGAGGCCCTCTCAACAGGAACGGCGAGAGGAACTCCAGGGTCGTGCCACCATTCCAAGAGTCCCCCAGATGTCTCAGTCCATTCCAGAGGAACCTCTTTTCCCTTCACCGGCTCGTCTTTCACGCCGAGGATCGACTCACACCAAGGTGGCACGTGGCACAGCCCTGTGGGAAAGCCTCGTGGGAAAGCCTCGAGGGACAGCCTCGAGGGAAAGCCACAGATCCCTTGATCCACGTGACAGGAAGCGTGACACTACTGCTGCAGCTCGGGAGGAAAGCGAACGTGCATGCCCCCACTCGAGACGAGGCCTGACTCCCCTGGGGAGACTCAGAAGCACCCCAAGATCCATGGCAACACTGGAGAAGAATCCTCGGGTTCCGGCCCCGACTCCACACAAGGACTGAGGCCCCGGCATCGACGGGAGAGGAATCCCGAGAGGTCCCCTAGCAACTCGCATGGGGACTGGCCTTTCCTGAGGCCACCAGAGCGGGTCCCTGAGGTCCCCGTCGTAACTCGAGAAGACCTGCCGCAACTCGAGAAAATCCAGGAGGTTCTCCCCTCCAGGCGAGATGAGGCCCATTTCCGCTGAGGCGTCTCGAGGCTGATCACACCTCACCTCTGGAACTTCGAAAGGGTCCTTCACACCCTTGGTGCAAAACAAGAAGTTCCCCGACCTAGGCGTCTCCACTCGAGAGGAATCACGAGGGTCCCGCCCACATCCAGAGGAGTCCCGTTTCCGCCTCGTAGCTCGAGATGAGGGATCCTTTCCCTGCTTCGTCGGGAAAGAGTTCCCGGCGTTCCCGTCGCATCTCAAGAGGAGGCCCTCTCAACAGGAACGGCGAGAGGAACTCCAGGGTCGTGCCACCATTCCAAGAGTCCCCCAGATGTCTCAGTCCATTTCAGAGGAACCTCTCTTCCCTTCACCGGATCGTCTTTCACGCCGAGGATCGACTCACACCAAGGTGGCACGTGGCACAGCCCTGTGGGAAAGCCTCGTGGGAAAGCCTCGAGGGACAGCCTCGAGGGAAAGCCACAGATCCCTTGATTCACGTGACAGGAAGAGTGATACTACTGCTGCAGCTCGGGAGGAAAGCGCACGTGCATGCCCCAACTCGAGACGAGGCCTGACTCCCTTGGGGAGACTCAGAAGCACCCCAAGATCCATGGCAACACTGGAGAGGAATCCTCAGGTTCCGGCCCCGACTCCACACAAGGACTGAGGCCCCGGCATTGACGGGAGAGGAATCCCGAGAGGTCCCCTAGCAACTCGCATGGGGACTGGCGTTTCCTGAGGCCACCAGAGCGGGTCCCTGAGGTCCCCGTCGTAACTCGAGAAGACCTGCCACAACTCGAGAAAATCCAGGCGGTTCTCCCCTCCAGGCGAGATGAGGCCCATTTCCGCTGAGGCGTCTCGAGGCTGATCACACCTCCCCTCTGGAACTTCGAAAGGGTCCTTCACACCCTTGGTGCAAATCAAGAAGTTCCCCGACCTAGCCGTCTCCACTCGAGAGGAATCACGAGGGTCCCGCCCACATCCAGAGGAGCCCCGTTTCCGCTTCGTAGCTCGAGATGAGGGATCCTTTCCCTGCTTCGTCGGGAAAGAGTTCTCGGCGTTCCCGTCGCAACTCAAGAGGAGGCCCTCTCAACAGGAACGGCGAGAGGAACTCCAGGGTCGTGCCACCATTCCAAGAGTCCCCCAGATGTCTCAGTCCATTCCAGAGGAACCTCTTTTCCCTTCACCGGCTCGTCTTTCACGCCGAGGATCGACTCACACCAAGGTGGCACGTGGCACAGCCCTGTGGGAAAGCCTCGTGGGAAAGCCTCGAGGGACAGCCTCGAGGGAAAGCCACAGATCCCTTGATCCACGTGACAGGAAGCGTGACACTACTGCTGCAGCTCGGGAGGAAAGCGCACGTGCATGACCCACTCGAGACGAGGCCTGACTCCCCTGGGGAGACTCAGAAGCACCCCAAGATCCATGGCAACACTGGAGAGGAATCCTCAGGTTACGGCCCCGACTCCACACAAGGACTGAGGCCCCGGCATGGACGGGAGAGGAATCCCGAGAGGTCCCCTAGCAACTCGCATGGGGACTGGCCTTTCCTGAGGCCACCAGAGCGGGTCCCTGAGGTCCCCGTCGTAACTCGAGAAGACCTGCCGCAACTCGAGAAAATCCAGGAGGTTCTCCCCTCCAGGCGAGATGAGGCCCATTTCCGCTGAGGCGTCTCGAGGCTGATCACACCTCACCTCTGGAACTTCGAAAGGGTCCTTCACACCCTTGGTGCAAATCAAGAAGTTCCCTGACATACCCGTCTCCACTCGAGAGGAATCACGAGGGTCCCGCCCACATCCAGAGGAGCCCCGTTTCCGCCTGGTAGCTCGAGATGAGGGATCCTTTCCCTGCTTCGTCGGGAAAGAGTTCCCGGCGTTCCCGTCGCATCTCAAGAGGAGGCCCTCTCAACAGTAACGGCGAGAGGAACTCCAGGGTCCTGCCACCATTCCAAGAGTCCCCCAGATGTCTCAGTCCATTTCAGAGGAACCTCTCTTCCCTTCACCTGCTCGTCTTTCACGCCGAGGATCGACTCACACCAAGGTGGCACGTGGCACAGCCCTGTGGGAAAGCCTCGTGGGAAAGCCTCGAGGGACAGCCTCGAGGGAAAGCCACAGATCCCTTGATTCACGTGACAGGAAGAGTGATACTACTGCTGCAGCTCGGGAGGAAAGCGCACGTGCATGCCCCAACTCGAGACGAGGCCTGACTCCCTTGGGGAGACTCAGAAGCACCCCAAGATCCATGGCAACACTGGAGAGGAATCCTCAGGTTCCGGCCCCGACTCCACACAAGGACTGAGGCCCCGGCATGGACGGGAGAGGAATCCCGAGAGGTCCCCTAGCAACTCGCGTGGGGACTGGCCTTTCCTGAGTCCACCAGAGCGGGTCCCTGAGGTCCCCGTCGTAACTCGAGAAGACCTGCCGCAACTGGAGAAAATCCAGGAGGTTCTCCCCTCCAGGCGAGATGAGGCCCATTTCCGCTGAGGGGTCTCGAGGCTGATCACACCTCACCTCTGGAACTTCGAAAGGGTCCTTCACACCCTTGGTGCAAATCAAGAAGTTCCCCGACCTAGCCGTCTCCACTCGAGAGGAATCACGAGGGTCCCGCCCACATCCAGAGGAGCCCCGTTTCCGCCTCGTAGCTCGAGATGAGGGATCCTTTCCCTGCTTCGTCGGGAAAGAGTTCCCGGCGTTCCCGTCGCATCTCAAGAGGAGGCCCTCTCAACAGGAACGGCGAGAGGAACTCCAGGGTCGTGCCACCATTCCAAGAGTCCCCCTGATGTCTCAGTCCATTCCAGAGGAACCTCTTTTCCCTTCACCGGCTCGTCTTTCACGCCGAGGATCGACTCCCACCAAGGTGGCACGTGGCACAGCCCTGTGGGAAAGCCTCGTGGGAAAGCCTCGAGGGACAGCCTCGAGGGAAAGACACAGATCCCTTGATCCACGTGACAGGAAGCGTGGCACTACTGCTGCAGCTCGGGAGGAAAGCGCACGTGCATGCCCCCACTCGAGACGAGGCCTGACTTCCCTGGGGAGACTCAGAAGCACCCCAAGATCCATGGCAACACTGGAGAGGAATCCTCAGGTTCCGGCCCCGACTCCACACAAGGACTGAGGCCCCGGCATGGACGGGAGAGGAATCCCGAGAGGTCCCCTAGAAACTCGCAGGGGGACTGGCCTTTCCTGAGGCCAACACAGCGGGTCCCTGAGGTCCCCGTCGTAACTCGAGAAGACCTGCCGCAACTCGAGAATATCCAGGAGGTTCTCCCCTCCAGGCGAGATGAGGCCCATTTCCGCTGAGGCGTCTCGAGGCTGATCACACCTCCCCTCTGGAACTTTGAGAGGGTCCTTCACACCCTTGGTGCAAATCAAGAAGTTCCCCGACATACCCGTCTCCACTCGAGAGGAATCACGAGGGTCCCGCCCACCTCCAGAGGAGCCCCGTTTCCGCCTCGTAGCTCGAGATCAGGGATCCTTTCCCTGCTTTGTCGGGAAAGAGTTCCCGGCGTTCCCGTCGCATCTCAAGAGGAGGCCCTCTCAACAGGAACGGCGAGAGGAACTCCAGGGTCGTGCCACCATTCCAAGAGTCCCCCAGATGTCTCAGTCCATTCCAGAGGAACCTCTTTTCCCTTCACCGGCTCGTCTTTCACGCCGAGGATCGACTCCCACCAAGGTGGCACGTGGCACAGCCCTGTGGGAAAGCCTCGTGGGAAAGCCTCGAGGGACAGCCTTGAGGGAAAGACACAGATCCCTTGATCCACGTGACAGGAAGCGTGGCACTACTGCTGCAGCTCGGGAGGAAAGCGCACGTGCATGCCCCCACTCGAGACGAGGCCTGACTTCCCTGGGGAGACTCAGAAGCACCCCAAGATCCATGGCAACACTGGAGAGGAATCCTCAGGTTCCGGCCCCGACTCCACACAAGGACTGAGGCCCCGGCATGGACGGGAGAGGAATCCCGAGAGGTCCCCTAGAAACTCGCAGGGGGACTGGCCTTTCCTGAGGCCAACACAGCGGGTCCCTGAGGTCCCCGTCCTAACTCGAGAAGACCTGCCGCAACTCGAGAAAATCCAGGAGGTTCTCCCCTCCAGGCGAGATGAGGCCCATTTCCGCTGAGGCGTCTCGAGGCTGATCACACCTCCCCTCTGGAACTTTGAAAGGGTCCTTCACACCCTTGGTGCAAATCAAGAAGTTCCCCGACATACCCGTCTCCACTCGAGAGGAATCACGAGGGTCCCGCACACATCCAGAGGAGCCCCGTTTCCGCCTCGTAGCTCGAGATCAGGGATCCTTTCCCTGCTTTGTCGGGAAAGAGTTCCCGGCGTTCCCGTCGCATCTCAAGAGGAGGCCCTCTCAACAGGAATGGCGAGAGGAACTCCTGGGTCGTGCCACCATTCCAAGAGTCCCCCAGATGTCTCAGTCCATTCCAGAGGAACCTCTTTTCCCTTCACCGGCTCGTCTTTCACGCCGAGGATCGACTCACACCAAGGTGGCACGTGGCACAGCCCTGTGGGAAAGCCTCGTGGGAAAGCCTCGAGGGACAGCCTCGAGGGAAAGCCACAGATCCCTTGATCCACGTGACAGGAAGCGTGGCACTACTGCTGCAGCTCGGGAGGAAAGCGCACGTGCATGCCCCCACTCGAGACGAGGCCTGACTCCCCTGGGGAGACTCAGAAGCACCCCAAGATCCATGGCAACACTGGAGAGGAATCCTCAGGTTCCGGCCCCGACTCCACACAAGTACTGAGGCCCCGGCATGGACGGGAGAGGAATCCCGAGAGGTCCCCTAGCAACTCGCATGGGGACTGGCCTTTCCTGTGGCCACCAGAGCGGGTCCCTGAGGTCCCCGTCGTAACTCGAGAAGACCTGCCGCAACTGGAGAAAATCCAGGAGGTTCTCCCCTCCAGGCGAGATGAGGCCCATTTCCGCTGAGGCGTCTCGAGGCTGATCACACCTCACCTCTGGAACTTCGAAAGGGTCCTTCACACCCTTGGTGCAAATCAAGAAGTTCCCCCACCTAGCCGTCTCCACTCGAGAGGAATCACGAGGGTCCCGCCCACATCCAGAGGAGCCCCGTTTCCGCCTCGTATCTCGAGATGAGGGATCCTTTCCCTGCTTCGTCGGGAAAGAGTTCCCGGCTTTCCCGTCGCATCTCAAGAGGAGGCCCTCTCAACAGGAACGGCGAGAGGAACTCCAGGGTCGTGCCACCATTCCAAGAGTCCCCCAGATGTCTCAATCCATTTCAGAGGAACCTCTCTTCCCTTCACCGGCTCGTCTTTCACGCCGAGGATCGACTCCCACCAAGGTGGCACGTGGCACAGCCCTGTGGGAAAGCCTCGTGGGAAAGCCTCGAGGGACAGCCTCGAGGGAAAGCCACAGATCCCTTGATTCACGTGACAGGAAGCGTGACACTACTGCTGCAGCTCGGGAGGAAAGCGCACGTGCATGCCCCAACTCGAGACGAGGCCTGACTCCCCTGGGGAGACTCAGAAGCACCCCAAGATCCATGGCAACACTGGAGAGGAATCCTCAGGTTCCGGCTCCGACTCCACACAAGGACTGAGGCCCCGGCATGGACGGGAGAGGAATCCCGAGAGGTCCCCTAGAAACTCGCATGGGGACTGGCCTTTCCTGAGGCAACCAGAGCGGGTCCCTGAGGTCCCCGTCGTAACTCGAGAAGACCTGCCGCAACTCGAGAAAATCCAGGAGGTTCTCCCCTCCAGGCGAGATGAGGCCCATTTCCACTGAGGCGTCTCGAGGCTGATCACACCTCCCCTCTGGAACTTCGAAAGGGTCCTTCACACCCTTGGTGCAAATCAAGAAGTTCCCCGACATACCCGTCTCCACTCGAGAGGAATCACGAGGGTCCCGCCCACATCGAGAGGAGCCCCGTTTCCGCCTCGTAGCTCGAGATGAGGGATCCTTTCCCTGCTTCGTCGGGAAAGAGTTCCCGGCGTTCCTGTCGCATCTCAAGAGGAGGCCCTCTCAACAGGAACGGCGAGAGGAACTCCAGGGTCGTGCCACCATTCCAAGAGTCCCCCAGATGTCTCAGTCCATTTCAGAGGAACCTCTCTTCCCTTCACCGGCTCGTCTTTCACGCCGAGGATCGACTCACACCAATGTGACACGTGGCACAGCCCTGTGGGAAAGCCTCGTGGGAAAGCCTCGAGGGACAGCCTCGAGGGAAAGCCACAGATCCCTTGATTCACGTCACAGGAAGCGTGACACTACTGCTGCAGCACGGGAGGAAAGCGCACGTGCATGCCCCAACTCGAGACGAGGCCTGACTCCCTTGGGGAGACTCAGAAGCACCCCAAGATCCATGGCAACACTGGAGAGGAATCCTCAGGTTCCGGCTCCGACTCCACACAAGGACTGAGGCCCCGGCATGGACGGGAGAGGAATCCCGAGAAGTCCCCTAGAAACCCGCATGGGGACTGGCCTTTCCTGAGGCCAACAGAGCGGGTCCCTGAGGTCCCCGTCGTAACTCGAGAAGACCTGCCGCAACTCGAGAAAATCCAGGAGGTTCTCCCCTCCAGGCGAGATGAGGCCCATTTCCGCTGAGGCGTCTCGAGGCTGATCACACCTCCCCTCTGGAACTTCGAAAGGGTCCTTCACACCCTTGGTGCAAATCAAGAAGTTCCCCGACATACCCGTCTCCACTCGAGAAGAATCACGAGGGTCCCGCCCACATCCAGAGGAGCCCCGTTTCCGCCTCGTAGCTCGAGATGAGGGATCCTTTCCCTGCTTCGTCGGGAAAGAGTTCCCGGCGTTCCCGTCGCATCTCAAGTGGAGGCCCTCTCAACAGGAACGGCGAGAGGAACTCCAGGGTCGTGCCACCATTCCAAGAGTCCCACAGATGTCTCAGTCCATTCCAGAGGAACCTCTTTTCCCTTCACCGGCTCGTCTTTCACGCCGAGGATCGACTCACACCAAGGTGGCACGTGGCACAGCCCAGTGGGAAAGCCTCGTGGGAAAGCCTCGAGGGACAGCCTCGAGGGAAAGCCACAGATGCCTTGATCCACGTGACAGGAAGCGTGACACTACTGCTGCAGCTCGGGAGGAAAGCGCACGTGCATGCCCCCACTCGAGACGAGGCCTGACTCCCTTAGGGAGACTCAGAAGCACCCCAAGATCCATGGCAACACTGGAGAGGAATCCTCAGGTTCCGGCCCCGACTCCACACAAGTACTGAGGCCCCGGCATGGACGGGAGAGGAATCCCGAGAGGTCCCCTAGCAACTCGCATGGGGACTGGCCTTTCCTGAGGCCACCAGAGCGGGTCCCTGTGGTCCCCTTCGTAACTCGAGAAGACCTGCCGCAACTGGAGAAAATCCAGGAGGTTCTCCCCTCCAGGCGAGATGAGGCCCATTTCCGCTGAGGCGTCTCGAGGCTGATCACACCTCACCTCTGGAACTTCGAAAGGGTCCTTCACACCCTTGGTGCAAATCAAGAAGTTCCCCGACCTAGCCGTCTCCACTCGAGAGGAATCACGAGGGTCCCGCCCACATCCAGAGGAGCCCCGTTTCCGCCTCGTAGCTCAAGATGAGGGATCCTTTCCCTGCTTCGTCGGGAAAGAGTTCCCGGCGTTCCCGTCGCATCTCAAGAGGAGGCCCTCTCAACAGGAACGGCGAGAGGAACTCCAGGGTCGTGCCACCATTCCAAGAGTCCCCCAGATGTCTCAGTCCATTCCAGAGGAACCTCTTTTCCCTTCACCGGCTCGTCTTTCACGCCGAGGATCGACTCCCACCAAGGTGGCACGTGGCACAGCCCTGTGGGAAAGCCTCGTGGGAAAGCCTCGAGGGACAGCCTCGAGGGAAAGACACAGATCCCTTGATCCACGTGACAGGAAGCGTGGCACTACTGCTGCAGCTCGGGAGGAAAGCGCACGTGCATGCCCCCACTCGAGACGAGGCCTGACTTCCCTGGGGAGACTCAGAAGCACCCCAAGATCCATGGCAACACTGGAGAGGAATCCTCAGGTTCCGGCCCCGACTCCACACAAGGACTGAGGCCCCGGCATGGACGGGAGAGGAATCCCGAGAGGTCCCCTAGAAACTCGCAGGGGGACTGGCCTTTCCTGAGGCCACCAGAGCGGGTCCCTGAGGTCCCCGTCGTAACTCGAGAAGACCTGCCGCAACTCGAGAAAATCCAGGAGGTTCTCCCCTCCAGGCGAGATGAGGCCCATTTCCACTGATGCGTCTCGAGGCTGATCACACCTCCCCTCTGGAACTTCGAAAGGGTCCTTCACACCCTTGGTGCAAATCAAGAAGTTCCCCGACATACCCGTCTCCACTCGAGAGGAATCACGAGGGTCCCGCCCACATCCAGAGGAGCCCCGTTTCCGCCTCGTAGCTCGAGATGAGGGATCCTTTCCCTGCTTCGTCGGGAAAGAGTTCCCGGCGTTCCCGTCGCATCTCAAGAGGAGGCCCTCTCAACAGGAACGGCGAGAGGAACTCCAGGGTCGTGCCACCATTCCAAGAGTCCCCCAGATGTCTCAGTCCATTTCAGAGGAACCTCTCTTCCCTTCACCGGCTCGTCTTTCACGCCGAGGATCGACTCACACCAATGTGACACGTGGCACAGCCCTGTGGGAAAGCCTCGTGGGAAAGCCTCGAGGGACAGCCTCGAGGGAAAGCCACAGATGCCTTGATCCACGTGACAGGAAGCGTGACACTACTGCTGCAGCTCGGGAGGAAAGCGCACGTGCATGCCCCCACTCGAGACGAGGCCTGACTCCCTTGGGGAGACTCAGAAGCACCCCAAGATCCATGGCAACACTGGAGAGGAATCCTCAGGTTCCGGCCCCGACTCCACACAAGTACTGAGGCCCCGGCATGGACGGGAGAGGAATCCCGAGAGGTCCCCTAGCAACTCGCATGGGGACTGGCCTTTCCTGAGGCCACCAGAGCGGGTCCCTGTGGTCCCCTTCGTAACTCGAGAAGACCTGCCGCAACTGGAGAAAATCCAGGAGGTTCTCCCCTCCAGGCGAGATGAGGCCCATTTCCGCTTAGGCGTCTCGAGGCTGATCACACTTCCCCTCTAGAACTTCGAAAGGGTCCTTCACACCCTTGGTGCAAATCAAGAAGTTCCCCGACATACCCGTCTCCACTCGAGAGGAATCACGAGGGTCCCGCCCACATCCAGAGGAGCCCCGTTTCCGCCTCGTAGCTCGAGATGAGGGATCCTTTCCCTGCTTCGTCGGGAAAGAGTTCCCGGCGTTCCTGTCGCATCTCAAGAGGAGGCCCTCTCAACAGGAACGGCGAGAGGAACTCCAGGGTCGTGCCACCATTCCAAGAGTCCCCCAGATGTCTCAGTCCATTTCAGAGGAACCTCTCTTCCCTTCACCGGCTCGTCTTTCACGCCGAGGATCGACTCACACCAATGTGACACGTGGCACAGCCCTGTGGGAAAGCCTCGTGGGAAAGCCTCGAGGGACAGCCTCGAGGGAAAGCCACAGATCCCTTGATTCACGTCACAGGAAGCGTGACACTACTGCTGCAGCACGGGAGGAAAGCGCACGTGCATGCCCCAACTCGAGACGAGGCCTGACTCCCTTGGGGAGACTCAGAAGCACCCCAAGATCCATGGCAACACTGGAGAGGAATCCTCAGGTTCCGGCTCCGACTCCACACAAGGACTGAGGCCCCGGCATGGACGGGAGAGGAATCCCGAGAAGTCCCCTAGAAACCCGCATGGGGACTGGCCTTTCCTGAGGCCAACAGAGCGGGTCCCTGAGGTCCCCGTCGTAACTCGAGAAGACCTGCCGCAACTCGAGAAAATCCAGGAGGTTCTCCCCTCCAGGCGAGATGAGGCCCATTTCCGCTGAGGCGTCTCGAGGCTGATCACACCTCCCCTCTGGAACTTCGAAAGGGTCCTTCACACCCTTGGTGCAAATCAAGAAGTTCCCCGACATACCCGTCTCCACTCGAGAAGAATCACGAGGGTCCCGCCCACATCCAGAGGAGCCCCGTTTCCGCCTCGTAGCTCGAGATGAGGGATCCTTTCCCTGCTTCGTCGGGAAAGAGTTCCCGGCGTTCCCGTCGCATCTCAAGTGGAGGCCCTCTCAACAGGAACGGCGAGAGGAACTCCAGGGTCGTGCCACCATTCCAAGAGTCCCACAGATGTCTCAGTCCATTCCAGAGGAACCTCTTTTCCCTTCACCGGCTCGTCTTTCACGCCGAGGATCGACTCACACCAAGGTGGCACGTGGCACAGCCCAGTGGGAAAGCCTCGTGGGAAAGCCTCGAGGGACAGCCTCGAGGGAAAGCCACAGATGCCTTGATCCACGTGACAGGAAGCGTGACACTACTGCTGCAGCTCGGGAGGAAAGCGCACGTGCATGCCCCCACTCGAGACGAGGCCTGACTCCCTTAGGGAGACTCAGAAGCACCCCAAGATCCATGGCAACACTGGAGAGGAATCCTCAGGTTCCGGCCCCGACTCCACACAAGTACTGAGGCCCCGGCATGGACGGGAGAGGAATCCCGAGAGGTCCCCTAGCAACTCGCATGGGGACTGGCCTTTCCTGAGGCCACCAGAGCGGGTCCCTGTGGTCCCCTTCGTAACTCGAGAAGACCTGCCGCAACTGGAGAAAATCCAGGAGGTTCTCCCCTCCAGGCGAGATGAGGCCCATTTCCGCTGAGGCGTCTCGAGGCTGATCACACCTCACCTCTGGAACTTCGAAAGGGTCCTTCACACCCTTGGTGCAAATCAAGAAGTTCCCCGACCTAGCCGTCTCCACTCGAGAGGAATCACGAGGGTCCCGCCCACATCCAGAGGAGCCCCGTTTCCGCCTCGTAGCTCAAGATGAGGGATCCTTTCCCTGCTTCGTCGGGAAAGAGTTCCCGGCGTTCCCGTCGCATCTCAAGAGGAGGCCCTCTCAACAGGAACGGCGAGAGGAACTCCAGGGTCGTGCCACCATTCCAAGAGTCCCCCAGATGTCTCAGTCCATTCCAGAGGAACCTCTTTTCCCTTCACCGGCTCGTCTTTCACGCCGAGGATCGACTCCCACCAAGGTGGCACGTGGCACAGCCCTGTGGGAAAGCCTCGTGGGAAAGCCTCGAGGGACAGCCTCGAGGGAAAGACACAGATCCCTTGATCCACGTGACAGGAAGCGTGGCACTACTGCTGCAGCTCGGGAGGAAAGCGCACGTGCATGCCCCCACTCGAGACGAGGCCTGACTTCCCTGGGGAGACTCAGAAGCACCCCAAGATCCATGGCAACACTGGAGAGGAATCCTCAGGTTCCGGCCCCGACTCCACACAAGGACTGAGGCCCCGGCATGGACGGGAGAGGAATCCCGAGAGGTCCCCTAGAAACTCGCAGGGGGACTGGCCTTTCCTGAGGCCACCAGAGCGGGTCCCTGAGGTCCCCGTCGTAACTCGAGAAGACCTGCCGCAACTCGAGAAAATCCAGGAGGTTCTCCCCTCCAGGCGAGATGAGGCCCATTTCCACTGATGCGTCTCGAGGCTGATCACACCTCCCCTCTGGAACTTCGAAAGGGTCCTTCACACCCTTGGTGCAAATCAAGAAGTTCCCCGACATACCCGTCTCCACTCGAGAGGAATCACGAGGGTCCCGCCCACATCCAGAGGAGCCCCGTTTCCGCCTCGTAGCTCGAGATGAGGGATCCTTTCCCTGCTTCGTCGGGAAAGAGTTCCCGGCGTTCCCGTCGCATCTCAAGAGGAGGCCCTCTCAACAGGAACGGCGAGAGGAACTCCAGGGTCGTGCCACCATTCCAAGAGTCCCCCAGATGTCTCAGTCCATTTCAGAGGAACCTCTCTTCCCTTCACCGGCTCGTCTTTCACGCCGAGGATCGACTCACACCAATGTGACACGTGGCACAGCCCTGTGGGAAAGCCTCGTGGGAAAGCCTCGAGGGACAGCCTCGAGGGAAAGCCACAGATGCCTTGATCCACGTGACAGGAAGCGTGACACTACTGCTGCAGCTCGGGAGGAAAGCGCACGTGCATGCCCCCACTCGAGACGAGGCCTGACTCCCTTGGGGAGACTCAGAAGCACCCCAAGATCCATGGCAACACTGGAGAGGAATCCTCAGGTTCCGGCCCCGACTCCACACAAGTACTGAGGCCCCGGCATGGACGGGAGAGGAATCCCGAGAGGTCCCCTAGCAACTCGCATGGGGACTGGCCTTTCCTGAGGCCACCAGAGCGGGTCCCTGTGGTCCCCTTCGTAACTCGAGAAGACCTGCCGCAACTGGAGAAAATCCAGGAGGTTCTCCCCTCCAGGCGAGATGAGGCCCATTTCCGCTTAGGCGTCTCGAGGCTGATCACACTTCCCCTCTAGAACTTCGAAAGGGTCCTTCACACCCTTGGTGCAAATCAAGAAGTTCCCCGACATACCCGTCTCCACTCGAGAGGAATCACGAGGGTCCCGCCCACATCCAGAGGAGCCCCGTTTCCGCCTCGTAGCTCGAGATGAGGGATCCTTTCCCTGCTTCGTCGGGAAAGAGTTCCCGGCATTCCCGTCGCATCTCAAGAGGAGGCCCTCTCAACAGGAACGGCGAGAGGAACTCCAGGGTCGTGCCACCATTCCAAGAGTCCCCCAGATGTCTCAGTCCATTCCAGAGGAACCTCTTTTCCCTTCACCGGCTCGTCTTTCACGCCGAGGATCGACTCCCACCAAGGTGGCACGTGGCACAGCCCTGTGGGAAAGCCTCGTGGGAAAGCCTCGAGGGACAGCCTCGAGGGAAAGCCACAGATCCCTTGATCCACGTGACAGGAAGCGTGACACTACTGCTGCAGCTCGGGAGGAAAGCGCACGTGCATGCCCCAACTCGAGACGAGGCCTGACTCCCTTAGGGAGACTCAGAAGCACCCCAAGATCAATGGCAACACTGGAGAGGAATCCTCAGGTTCCGGCCCCGACTCCACACAAGTACTGAGGCCCCGGCATGGACGGGAGAGGAATCCCGAGAGGTCCCCTAGCAACTCGCATGGGGACTGGCCTTTCCTGAGGCCACCAGAGCGGGTCCCTGAGGTCCCCGTCGTAACTCGAGAAGACCTGCCGCAACTCGAGAAAATCCAGGAGGTTCTCCCCTCCAGGCGAGATGAGGCCCATTTCCGATGAGGCGTCTCGAGGCTGATCACACATCACCTCTGGAACTTCGAAAGGCTCCTTCACACACTTGGTGCAAATCAAGAAGTTCCCCGACCTAGCCGTCTCCACTCGAGAGGAATCACGAGGGTCCCGCCCACATCCAGAGGAGCCGCGTTTCCGCCTCGTAGCTCGAGATGAGGGATCCTTTCCCTGCTTCGTCGGGAAAGAGTTCCCGGCGTTCCCGTCGCATCTCAAGAGGAGGCCCTCTCAACAGGAACGGCGAGAGGAACTCCAGGGTCGTGCCACCATTCCAAGAGTCCCCCAGATGTCTCAGTCCATTTCAGAGGAACCTCTCTTCCCTTCACCGGCTCGTCTTTCACGCCGAGGATCGACTCACACCAATGTGACACGTGGCACAGCCCTGTGGGAAAGCCTCGTGGGAAAGCCTCGAGGGACAGCCTCGAGGGAAAGCCACAGATGCCTTGATCCACGTGACAGGAAGCGTGACACTACTGCTGCAGCTCGGGAGGAAAGCGCACGTGCATGCCCCCACTCGAGACGAGGCCTGACTCCCTTGGGGAGACTCAGAAGCACCCCAATATCCATGGCAACACTGGAGAGGAATCCTCAGGTTCCGGCCCCGACTCCACACAAGTACTGAGGCCCCGGCATGGACGGGAGAGGAATCCCGAGAGGTCCCCTAGCAACTCGCATGGGGACTGGCCTTTCCTGAGGCCACCAGAGCGGGTCCCTGTGGTCCCCTTCGTAACTCGAGAAGACCTGCCGCAACTGGAGAAAATCCAGGAGGTTCTCCCCTCCAGGCGAGATGAGGCCCATTTCCGCTGAGGCGTCTCGAGGCTGATCACACCTCACCTCTGGAACTTCGAAAGGGTCCTTCACACCCTTGGTGCAAATCAAGAAGTTCCCCGACCTAGCCGTCTCCACTCGAGAGGAATCACGAGGGTCCCGCCCACATCCAGAGGAGCCCCGTTTCCGCCTGGTAGCTTGAGATGAGGGATCCTTTCCCTGCTTCGTCGGGAAAGAGTTCCCGGCGTTCCCGTCGCATCTCAAGAGGAGGCCCTCTCAACAGGAACGGCGAGAGGAACTCCAGGGTCGTGCCACCATTCCAAGAGTCCCCCAGATGTCTCAGTCCATTCCAGAGGAACCTCTTTTCCCTTCACCGGCTCGTCTTTCACGCCGAGGATCGACTCCCACCAAGGTGGCACGTGGCACAGCCCTGTGGGAAAGCCTCGTGGGAAAGCCTCGAGGGACAGCCTCGAGGGAAAGACACAGATCCCTTGATCCACGTGACAGGAAGCGTGGCACTACTGCTGCAGCTCGGGAGGAAAGCGCACGTGCATGCCCCCACTCGAGACGAGGCCTGACTTCCCTGGGGAGACTCAGAAGCACCCCAAGATCCATGGCAACACTGGAGAGGAATCCTCAGGTTCCGGCCCCGACTCCACACAAGGACTGAGGCCCCGGCATGGACGGGAGAGGAATCCCGAGAGGTCCCCTAGAAACTCGCAGGGGGACTGGCCTTTCCTGAGGCCAACACAGCGGGTCCCTGAGGTCCCCGTCGTAACTCGAGAAGACCTGCCGCAACTCGAGAAAATCCAGGAGGTTCTCCCCTCCAGGCGAGATGAGGCCCATTTCCGCTGAGGCGTCTCGAGGCTGATCACACTTCCCCTCTGGAACTTCAAAAGGGTCCTTCACACCCTTGGTGCAAATCAAGAAGTTCCCCGACATACCCGTCTCCACTCGAGAGGAATCACGAGGGTCCCGCCCACATCCAGAGGAGTCCCGTTTCCGCCTCGTAGCTCGAGATGAGGGATCCTTTCCCTGCTTCGTCGGGAAAGAGTTCCCGGCGTTCCCGTCGCATCTCAAGAGGAGGCCCTCTCAACAGGAACGGCGAGAGGAACTCCAGGGTCGTGCCACCATTCCAAGAGTCCCCCAGATGTCTCAGTCCATTACAGAGGAACCTCTTTTCCCTTCACCGGCTCGTCTTTCACGCCGAGGATCGACTCACACCAAGGTGGCACGTGGCACAGCCCTGTGGGAAAGCCTCGTGGGAAAGCCTCGAGGGACAGCCTCGAGGGAAAGCCACAGATCCCTTGATCCACGTGACAGGAAGCGTGACACTACTGCTGCAGCTCGGGAGGAAAGCGCACGTGCATGCCCCCACTCGAGACGAGGCCTGACTCCCCTGGGGAGACTCAGAAGCACCCCAAGATCCATGGCAACACTGGAGAGGAATCCTCAGGTTCCGGCCCCGACTCCACACAAGGACTGAGGCCCCGGCATGGACGGGAGAGGAATCCCGAGAGGTCCCCTAGCAACTCGCATGGGGACTGGCCTTTCCTGAGGCCACCAGAGCGGGTCCCTGAGGTCCCCGTCGTAACTCGAGAAGACCTGCCGCAACTCGAGAAAATCCAGGAGGTTCTCCCCTCCAGGCGAGATGAGGCCCATTTCCGCTTAGGCGTCTCGAGGCTGATCACACTTCCCCTCTAGAACTTCGAAAGGGTCCTTCACACCCTTGGTGCAAATCAAGAAGTTCCCCGACATACCCGTCTCCACTCGAGAGGAATCACGAGGGTCCCGCCCACATCCAGAGGAGCCCCGTTTCCGCCTCGTAGCTCGAGATGAGGGATCCTTTCCCTGCTTCGTCGGGAAAGAGTTCCCGGCGTTCCCGTCGCATCTCAAGAGGAGGCCCTCTCAACAGGAACGGCGAGAGGAACTCCAGGGTCGTGCCACCATTCCAAGAGTCCCCCAGATGTCTCAGTCCATTCCAGAGGAACCTCTTTTCCCTTCACCGGCTCGTCTTTCACGCCGAGGATCGACTCCCACCAAGGTGGCACGTGGCACAGCCCTGTGGGAAAGCCTCGTGGGAAAGCCTCGAGGGACAGCCTCGAGGGAAAGCCACAGATCCCTTTATCCACGTGACAGGAAGCGTGACACTACTGCTGCAGCTCGGGAGGAAAGCGCACGTGCATGCCCCAACTCGAGACGAGGCCTGACTCCCTTAGGGAGACTCAGAAGCACCCCAAGATCCATGGCAACACTGGAGAGGAATCCTCAGGTTCCGGCCCCGACTCCACACAAGTACTGAGGCCCCGGCATGGACGGGAGAGGAATCCCGAGAGGTCCCCTAGCAACTCGCATGGGGACTGGCCTTTCCTGAGGCCACCAGAGCGGGTCCCTGTGGTCCCCTTCGTAACTCGAGAAGACCTGCCGCAACTGGAGAAAATCCAGGAGGTTCTCCCCTCCAGGCGAGATGAGGCCCATTTCCGCTGAGGCGTCTCGAGGCTGATCACACCTCACCTCTGGAACTTCGAAAGGGTCCTTCACACCCTTGGTGCAAATCAAGAAGTTCCCCGACCTAGCCGTCTCCACTCGAGAGGAATCACGAGGGTCCCGCCCACATCCAGAGGAGCCCCGTTTCCGCCTCGTAGCTCAAGATGAGGGATCCTTTCCCTGCTTCGTCGGGAAAGAGTTCCCGGCGTTCCCGTCGCATCTCAAGAGGAGGCCCTCTCAACAGGAACGGCGAGAGGAACTCCAGGGTCGTGCCACCATTCCAAGAGTCCCCCAGATGTCTCAGTCCATTCCAGAGGAACCTCTTTTCCCTTCACCGGCTCGTCTTTCACGCCGAGGATCGACTCCCACCAAGGTGGCACGTGGCACAGCCCTGTGGGAAAGCCTCGTGGGAAAGCCTCGAGGGACAGCCTCGAGGGAAAGACACAGATCCCTTGATCCACGTGACAGGAAGCGTGGCACTACTGCTGCAGCTCGGGAGGAAAGCGCACGTGCATGCCCCCACTCGAGACGAGGCCTGACTTCCCTGGGGAGACTCAGAAGCACCCCAAGATCCATGGCAACACTGGAGAGGAATCCTCAGGTTCCGGCCCCGACTCCACACAAGGACTGAGGCCCCGGCATGGACGGGAGAGGAATCCCGAGAGGTCCCCTAGAAACTCGCAGGGGGACTGGCCTTTCCTGAGGCCACCAGAGCGGGTCCCTGAGGTCCCCGTCGTAACTCGAGAAGACCTGCCGCAACTCGAGAAAATCCAGGAGGTTCTCCCCTCCAGGCGAGATGAGGCCCATTTCCACTGAGGCGTCTCGAGGCTGATCACACCTCCCCTCTGGAACTTCGAAAGGGTCCTTCACACCCTTGGTGCAAATCAAGAAGTTCCCCGACATACCCGTCTCCACTCGAGAGGAATCACGAGGGTCCCGCCCACATCCAGAGGAGCCCCGTTTCCGCCTCGTAGCTCGAGATGAGGGATCCTTTCCCTGCTTCGTCGGGAAAGAGTTCCCGGCGTTCCCGTCGCATCTCAAGAGGAGGCCCTCTCAACAGGAACGGCGAGAGGAACTCCAGGGTCGTGCCACCATTCCAAGAGTCCCCCAGATGTCTCAGTCCATTTCAGAGGAACCTCTCTTCCCTTCACCGGCTCGTCTTTCACGCCGAGGATCGACTCACACCAATGTGACACGTGGCACAGCCCTGTGGGAAAGCCTCGTGGGAAAGCCTCGAGGGACAGCCTCGAGGGAAAGCCACAGATCCCTTGATTCACGTGACAGGAAGCGTGACACTACTGCTGCAGCACGGGAGGAAAGCGCACGTGCATGCCCCAACTCGAGACGAGGCCTGACTCCCTTGGGGAGACTCAGAAGCACCCCAAGATCCATGGCAACACTGGAGAGGAATCCTCAGGTTCCGGCTCCGACTCCACACAAGGACTGAGGCCCCGGCATGGACGGGAGAGGAATCCCGAGAAGTCCCCTAGAAACCCGCATGGGGACTGGCCTTTCCTGAGGCCAACAGAGCGGGTCCCTGAGGTCCCCGTCGTAACTCGAGAAGACCTGCCACAACTCGAGAAAATCCAGGAGGTTCTCCCCTCCAGGCGAGATGAGGCCCATTTCCGCTGAGGCGTCTCGAGGCTGATCACACCTCCCCTCTGGAACTTCGAAAGGGTCCTTCACACCCTTGGTGCAAATCAAGAAGTTCCCCGACATACCCGTCTCCACTCGAGAGGAATCACGAGGGTCCCGCCCACATCCAGAGGAGCCCCGTTTCCGCCTCGTAGCTCGAAATGAGGGATCCTTTCCCTGCTTCGTCGGGAAAGAGTTCCCGGTGTTCCCGTCGCATCTCAAGTGGAGGCCCTCTCAACAGGAACGGCGAGAGGAACTCCAGGGTCGTGCCACCATTCCAAGAGTCCCCCAGATGTCTCAGTCCATTCCAGAGGAACCTCTTTTCCCTTCACCGGCTCGTCTTTCACGCCGAGGATCGACTCACACCAAGGTGGCACGTGGCACAGCCCAGTGGGAAAGCCTCGTGGGAAAGCCTCGAGGGACAGCCTCGAGGGAAAGCCACAGATGCCTTGATCCACGTGACAGGAAGCGTGACACTACTGCTGCAGCTCGGGAGGAAAGCGCACGTGCATGCCCCCACTCGAGACGAGGCCTGACTCCCTTGGGGAGACTCAGAAGCACCCCAAGATCCATGGCAACACTGGAGAGGAATCCTCAGGTTCCGGCCCCGACTCCACACAAGTACTGAGGCCCCGGCATGGACGGGAGAGGAATCCCGAGAGGTCCCCTAGCAACTCGCATGGGGACTGGCCTTTCCTGAGGCCACCAGAGCGGGTCCCTGTGGTCCCCTTCGTAACTCGAGAAGACCTGCCGCAACTGGAGAAAATCCAGGAGGTTCTCCCCTCCAGGCGAGATGAGGCCCATTTCCGCTGAGGCGTCTCGAGGCTGATCACACCTCACCTCTGGAACTTCGATAGGGTCCTTCACACCCTTGGTGCAAATCAAGAAGTTCCCCGACCTAGCCGTCTCCACTCGAGAGGAATCACGAGGGTCCCGCCCACATCCAGAGGAGCCCCGTTTCCGCCTGGTAGCTCGAGATGAGGGATCCTTTCCCTGCTTCGTCGGGAAAGAGTTCCCGGCGTTCCCGTCGCATCTCAAGAGGAGGCCCTCTCAACAGGAACGGCGAGAGGAACTCCAGGGTCGTGCCACCATTCCAAGAGTCCCCCAGATGTCTCAGTCCATTCCAGAGGAACCTCTTTTCCCTTCACCGGCTCGTCTTTCACGCCGAGGATCGACTCCCACCAAGGTGGCACGTGGCACAGCCCTGTGGGAAAGCCTCGTGGGAAAGCCTCGAGGGACAGCCTCGAGGGAAAGACACAGATCCCTTGATCCACGTGACAGGAAGCGTGGCACTACTGCTGCAGCTCGGGAGGAAAGCGCACGTGCATGCCCCCACTTGAGACGAGGCCTGACTTCCCTGGGGGGACTCAGAAGCACCCCAAGATCCATGGCAACACTGGAGAGGAATCCTCAGGTTCCGGCCCCGACTCCACACAAGGACTGAGGCCCCGGCATGGACGGGAGAGGAATCCCGAGAGGTCCCCTAGAAACTCGCAGGGGGACTGGCCTTTCCTGAGGCCAACACAGCGGGTCCCTGAGGTCCCCGTCGTAACTCGAGAAGACCTGCCGCAACTCGAGAAAATCCAGGAGGTTCTCCCCTCCAGGCGAGATGAGGCCCATTTCCAATGAGGCGTCTCGAGGCTGATCACACCTCACCTCTGGAACTTCGAAAGGGTCCTTCACACCCTTGGTGCAAATCAAGAAGTTCCCCGACCTAGCCGTCTCCACTCGAGAGGAATCACGAGGGTCCCGCCCACATCCAGAGGAGCCCCGTTTCCGCCTCGTAGCTCGAGATGAGGGATCCTTTCCCTGCTTCGACCGGAAAGATTTCCCGGCGTTCCCGTCGCATCTCAAGAGGAGGCCCTCTCAACAGGAAAGGCGAGAGGAACTCCAGGGTCGTGCCACCATTCCAAGAGTCCCCCAGATGTCTCAGTCCATTCCAGAGGAACCTCTTTTCCCTTCACTGGCTCGTCTTTCACGCCGAGGATCGACTCACACCAAGGTGGCACGTGGCACAGCCCTGTGGGAAAGCCTCGTGGGAAAGCCTCGAGGGACAGCCTCGAGGGAAAGCCACAGATCCCTTGATCCACGTGACAGGAAGCGTGACACTACTGCTTCAGCTCGGGAGGAAAGCGCACGTGCATGCCCCCACTCGAGACGAGGCCTGACTCCCCTGGGGAGACTCAGAAGCACCCCAAGATCCATGGCAACACTGGAGAGGAATCCTCAGGTTCCGGCCCCGAATCCACACAAGGACTGAGGCCCCGGCATGGACGGGAGAGGTATCCCGAGAGGTCCCCTAGCAACTCGCATGAGGACTGGCCTTTCCTGAGGCCACCAGAGCGGGTCCCTGAGGTCCCCGTCGTAACTCGAGAAGACCTGCCGCAACTCGAGAAAATCCAGGAGGTTCTCCCCTCCAGGCGAGATGAGGCCCATTTCCGCTGAGGCGTCTCGAGGCTGATCACACCTCCCCTCTGGAACTTCGAAAGGGTCCTTCACACCCTTGGTGCAAATCAAGAAGTTCCCCGACATACCCGTCTCCACTCGAGAGGAATCACGAGGGTCCCGCCCACATCCAGAGGAGCCCCGTTTCGCCTCGTAGCTCGAGATGAGGGATCCTTTCCCTGCTTCGTCGGGAAAGAGTTCCCGGCGTTCCCGTCGCATCTCAAGAGGAGGCCCTCTCAACAGGAACGGCGAGAGGAACTCCAGGGTCATGCCACCATTCCAAGAGTCCCCCAGATGTCTCAGTCCATTCCAGAGGAACCTCTTTTCCCTTCACCGGCTCGTCTTTCACGCCGAGGATAGACTCACACCAAGGTGGCACGTGGGAAAGCCCTGTGGGAAAGCCTCGTGGGAAAGCCTCGAGGGACAGCCTCGAGGGAAAGCCACAGATCCCTTGATCCACGTGACAGGAAGCGTGACACTACTGCTGCAGCTCGGGAGAAAAGCGCACGTGCATGCCCCCACTCGAGACGAGGCCTGACTCCCCTGGGGAGACTCAGAAGCACCCCAAGATCATGGCAACACTGGAGAGGAATCCTCAGGTTCCGGCCCCGACTCCACACAAGGACTGAGGCCCCGGCATGGACGGGAGAGGAATCCCGAGAGGTCCCCTAGCAACTCGCATGGGGACTGGCCTTTCCTGAGGCCACCAGAGCGGGTCCCTGAGGTCCCCGTCGTAACTCGAGAAGACCTGCCGCAACTCGAGAAAATCCAGGAGGTTCTCCCCTCCAGGCGAGATGAGGCCCATTTCCGCTGAGGCGTCTCGAGGCTGATCACACCTCACCTCTGGAACTTCGAAAGGGTCCTTCACACCCTTGGTGCAAATCAAGAAGTTCCCCGACATACCCGTCTCCACTCGAGAGGAATCACGAGGGTCCCGCCCACATCCAGAGGAGCCCCGTTTCGGCCTCGTAGCTCGAGATGAGGGATCCTTTCCCTGCTTCGTCGGGAAAGAGTTCCCGGCGTTCCCGTCGCATCTCAAGAGGAGGCCCTCTCAACAGGAACGGCGAGAGGAACTCCAGGGTCGTGCCACCATTCCAAGAGACCCCCAGATATCTCAGTCCATTAAAGAGGAACCTTTTTCCCTTCACCGGCTCGTCTTTCACGCCGAGGATCGACTCACACCAAGGTGGCACGTGGCACAGCCCTGTGGGAGTGCCTCGTGTGAAAGCCTGGAGGGAAAGCCGCAGATCCCTTGATCCACGTGACAGGAAGCGTGACACCATTGCTGCAGCTCGGGAGGAAAGCACACGTGCATGCCCCCACTCGAGACGAGGCCTGACTATCCTGGGGAGACTCAGAAGCACCCCAAGATACATGGCAACACTGGAGAGGAATCCTCAGGTTCTGGCCCCGCCTCCACACAAGGTCTTAGGCCCCGGTATGGACGGGAGAGGAATCCCGAGATGGCCCCTAGCAACTCGCATGGGGACTGGCCTTTCCTGAGGCCACCAGAGCGGGTCCCTGAGGTCCCCGTCGTAACTCGAGAAGACCTGCCGCAACTCGAGAAAATCCAGGAGGTTTTCCCCTCCAGGCGAGATGAGGCCCATTTTCGCTGAGGCGTCTCGAGGCTGATCACACCTCACCTCTGGAACTTCGAAAGGGTCCTTCACACCCTTGGTGCAAATCAAGAAGTTCCCCGACATACCCGTCTCCACTCGAGAGGAAACGCGAGGGTCCCGCCCACATCCAGAGGAGCCCCGTTTCCGCCTCGTAGCTCGAGATGATGAATCCTTTCCCTGCTTCTTCGGGAAAGAGTTCCCGGAGTTCCCGTCGCATCTCTAGAGGAGGCCCTCTCAACAGGAACGACGAGAGGAACTCCAGGGTCGTGCCACGATTCCAAGAGTCCCCCAGATGTCTCTGTCCATTCCAGAGGAAACTCTTTTCCCTTCACCGGCTCGTATTTCACCCCGAGGATCGACTCACACCAAGGTGGCACCTGGCACAGCCCTGTGGAAAAGTCTCGTGGGAAAGCCTCGAGCGAAAGCCTCGTGGGCAAGCTGCAGATCCCTTGATCCACGTGACAGGAAGCGTGACACTACTGCTGCAGCTCGGGAGGAAAGCGCACGTGCATGCCCCGACTCGAGACGAGGCCTGACTCCCTTGGGGAGACTCAGAAGCAACCCAAGATCCATGGCAACCCTGGAGAGGAATCGTCAAGTTCCGGCCCCGACTGCACACAGGGTCTTAGGCCCCGGCATGGACGGGAGAGGTATCCCGAGAGGTCCCCTAGCAACTCGCATGAGGACTGGCCTTTCTGAGGCCACCAGAGCGGGTCCCTGAGGTCCCCGTCGTAACTCGAGAAGACCTGCCGCAACTCGAGAAAATCCAGGAGGTTCTCCCCTCCAGGCGAGATGAGGCCCATTTCCGCTGAGGCGTCTCGAGGCTGATCACACCTCCCCTCTGGAACTTCGAAAGGGTCCTTCACACCCTTGGTGCAAATCAAGAAGTTCCCCGACATACCCGTCTCCACTCGAGAGGAATCACGAGGGTCCCGCCCACATCCAGAGGAGACCCGTTTCCGCCTCGTAGCTCGAGATGAGGGATCCTTTCCCTGCTTCGTCGGGAAAGAGTTCCCGGCCTTCCCGTCGCATCTCAAGAGGAGGCCCTCTCAACAGGAACGGCGAGAGGAACTAAAGGGTCATGCCACCATTCCAAGAGTCCCCCAGATGTCTCAGTCCATTCCAGAGGAACCTCTTTTCCCTTCACCGGCTCGTCTTTCACGCCGAGGATAGACTCACACCAAGGTGGCACGTGGCAAAGCCCTGTGGGAAAGCCTCGTGGGAAAGCCTCGAGGGACAGCCTCGAGGGAAAGCCACAGATCCCTTGATCCACGTGACAGGAAGCGTGACACTACTGCTGCAGCTCGGGAGAAAAGCGCACGTGCAAGCCCCCACTCGAGACGAGGCCTGACTCCCCTGGGGAGACTCAGAACCACCCCAAGATCCATGGCAACACTGGAGAGGAATCCTCAGGTTCCGGCCCCGACTCCACACAAGGACTGAGGCCCCGGCATGGACGGGAGAGGAATCCCGAGAGGTCCCCTACCAACTCGCATGGGGACTGGCCTTTCCTGAGGCCACCAGAGCGGGTCCCTGAGGTCCCCGTCGTAACTCGAGAAGACCTGCCGCAACTCGAGAAAATCCAGGAGGTTCTCCCCTCCAGGCGAGATGAGGCCCATTTCCGCTGAGGCGTCTCGAGGCTGATCACACCTCACCTCTGGAACTTCGAAAGGGTCCTTCACACCCTTGGTGCAAATCAAGAAGTTCCCCGACCTAGCCGTCTCCACTCGAGAGGAATCACGAGGGTCCCGCCCACATCCAGAGGAGCCCCGTTTCCGCCTCGTAGCTCGAGATCAGGGATCCTTTCCCTGCTTCGTCGGGAAAGAGTTCCCGGCGTTCCCTCGCATCTCAAGAGGATGGCCTCTCAAGAGGAACGGCGAGAGGAACTCCAGGGTCGTGCCACCATTCCAAGAGTCCCTCAGATGTCTCAATCCATTTCAGAGGAACCTCTCTTCCCTTCACCGGCTCGTCTTTCACGCCGAGGATCGACTCACAACAGGGTGGCACGTGGCACAGCCCTGTGGGAAAGCCTCGTGGGAAAGCCTCGAGGGACAGCCTCGAGGGAAAGCCACAGATCCCTTGATCCACGTGACAGGAAGCGTGACACTACTGCTGCAGCTCGGGAGGAAAGCGCACGTGCATGCCCCAACTCGAGACGAGGCCTGACTCCCTTGGGGAGACTCAGAAGCACCCCAAGATCCATGGCAACACTGGAGAGGAATCCTCAGGTTCCGGCCCCGACTCCACACAAGGACTGAGGCCCCGGCATGGACGGGAGAGGAATCCCGAGAGGTCCCCTAGCAACTCGCATGGGGACTGGCCTTTCCTGAGGCCAACAGAGCGGGTTCCTGAGGTACCCGTCGTAACTCGAGAAGACCTGCCGCAACTCGAGAAAATCCAGGAGGTTCTCCCCTCCAGGCGAGATGAGGCCCATTTCCGCTGCGGCGTCTCGAGGCTGATCACACCTCCCCTCTGGAACTTCGAAAGGGTCCTTCACACCTTTGGTGCAAATCAAGAAGTTCCCCGACATACCCGTCTCCACTCGAGAGGAATCACGAGGGTCCCGCCCACATCCAGAGGAGCCCTGTTTCCGCCTCGTAGCTCGAGATGAGGGATCCTTTCCCTGCTTCGTCGGGAAAGAGTTCCCGGCGTTGCCGTCGCATCTCAAGAGGAGGCCCTCTCAACAGGAACGGCGAGAGGAACTCCAGGGTCGTGCCACCATTCCAAGAGTCCCCCAGATGTCTCAGTCCATTCCAGAGGGACCTCTTTTCCCTTCACCGGCTCGTCTTTCACGCCGAGGATCTACTCACACTAAGGTGGCACGTGGCACAGCCCTGTGGGAAAGCCTCGTGGGAAAGCCTCGAGGGACAGCCTCGAGGGAAAGCCACAGATCCCTTGATCCACGTGACAGGAAGCGTGACACTACTGCTGCAGCTCGGGAGGAAAGCGCACGTGCATGCCCCCACTCGAGACGAGGCCTGACTCCCCTGGGGAGACTCAGAAGCACCCCAAGATCCATGGCAACACTGGAGAGGAATCCTCAGGTTCCGGCCCCGACTCCACACAAGGACTGAGGCCCCGGCATGGACGGGAGAGGAATCCCGAGAGGTCCTCTAGCAACTCGCATGGGGACTGGCCTTTCCTGAGGCCACCAGAGCGGGTCCCTGAGGTCCCCGTCGTAACTCGAGAAGACCTGCCGCAACTCGAGAAAATCCAGGAGGTTCTCCCCTCCAGGCGAGATGAGGCCCATTTCCGCTGAGGTGTCTCGAGGCTGATCACACCTCACCTCTGGAACTTCGAAAGGGTCCTTCACACCCTTGGTGCAAATCAAGAAGTTCCCCGGACCTAGCCGTCTCCACTCGAGAGGAATCACGAGGGTCCCGCCCACATCCAGAGGAGCCCCGTTTCCGCCTCGTAGCTCGAGATGAGGGATCCTTTCCCTGCTTCGTCGGGAAAGAGTTCCCGGCGTTCCCGTCGCATCTCAAGAGGAGGCCCTCTCAACAGGAACGGCGAGAGGATCTCCAGGGTCGTGCCACCATTCCAAGAGTCCCCAGATGTCTCAGTCCATTACAGAGGAACCTCTTTTCCCTTCACCGGCTCGTTTTTCACGCCGAGGATCGACTCACACCAAGGTGGCACGTGGCACAGCCCTGTGGGAAAGCCTCGTGTGAAAGCCTCGAGGGACAGCCTCGAGGGAAAGCCACAGATCCCTTGATCCACGTGACAGGAAGCGTGACACTACTGCTGCAGCTCGGGAGGAAAGCACACGTGCATGCCCCCACTCGAGACGAGGCCTGACTCCCCTGGGGAGACTCAGAAGCACCCCAAGATCCATGGCAACACTGGAGAGGAATCCTCAGGTTCCGGCCCCGAGTCCACACAAGGACTGAGGCCCCGGCATGGACGGGAGAGGAATCCCGAGAGGTCCCCTAGCAACTCGCATGGGGACTGGCCTTTCCTGAGGCCACCAGAGCGGGTCCCTGAGGTCCCCATCGTAACTCGAGAAGACCTGCCGCAACTCGAGAAAATCCTGGAGGTTCTCCCCTCCAGGCGAGATGAGGCCCATTTCCGCTGAGGCGTCTCAAGGCTGATCACACCTCCCCTCTGGAACTTCCAAAGGGTCCTTCACACCCTTGGTGCAAATCAAGAAGTTCCCCGACCTAGCCGTCTCCACTCGAGAGGAATCACGAGGGTCCCGCCCACATCCAGAGGAGCCCCGTTTCCGCCTCGTAGCTCGAGATGAGGGATCCTTTCCCTGCTTCGTCGGGAAAGAGTTCCCGGCGTTCCCGTCGCATCTCAAGAGGAGGCCCTCTCAACAGGAACGGCGAGAGGAACTCCAGGGTCGTGCCTCCATTCCAAGAGTCCCCCAGATTTCTCAGTCCATTCCAGAGGAACCTCTTTTCCCTTTACCGGCACGTCTTTCACACCGAGGATCGACTCACACCAAGGTGGCACGTGGCACAGCCCTGTGGGAAAGCCTTGTGGGAAAGCCTCGAGGGACAGCCTCGAGGGAAAGCCACAGATCCATTGATCCATGTGACAGGAAGCGTGACACTACTGCTGCAGCTCGGGAGGAAAGCGCACGTGCATGCCCCCACTCGAGACGAGGCCTGACTCCCCTGGGGAGACTCAGAAGCACCCCAAGATCCATGGCAACACTGGAGAGGAATCCTCAGGTTCCGGCCCCGACTCCACACAAGGAATGAGGCCCCGGCATGGACGGGAGAGGAATCCCGAGAGGTCCCCTAGCAACTCGCATGGGGACTGGCCTTTCCTGAGGCCACCAGAGCGGGTCCCTGAGGTCCCCGTCGTAACTCGAGAAGACCTGCCGCAACTCGAGAAAATCCAGGAGGTTCTCCCCTCCAGGCGAGATGAGGCCCATTTCCGCTGAGGCGTCTCGAGGCTGATCACACCTCACCTCTGGAACTTCGAAAGGGTCCTTCACACCCTTGGTGCAAATCAAGAAGTTCCCCGACCTAGCCGTCTCCACTCGAGAGGAATCACGAGGGTCCCGCCCACATCCAGAGGAGCCCCGTTTCCGCCTCGTAGCTCGAGATGAGGGATCCTTTCCCTGCTTCGTCGGGAAAGAGTTCCCGGCGTTCCCGTCGCATCTCAAGAGGAGGCCCTCTCAACAGGAACGGCGAGAGGATCTCCAGGGTCGTGCCACCATTCCAAGAGTCCCCAGATGTCTCAGTCCATTACAGAGGAACCTCTTTTCCCTTCACCGGCTCGTTTTTCACGCCGAGGATCGACTCACACCAAGGTGGCACGTGGCACAGCCCTGTGGGAAAGCCTCGTGTGAAAGCCTCGAGGGACAGCCTCGAGGGAAAGCCACAGATCCCTTGATCCACGTGACAGGAAGCGTGACACTACTGCTGCAGCTCGGGAGGAAAGCGCACGTGCATGCCCCCACTCGAGACGAGGCCTGACTCCCCTGGGGAGACTCAGAAGCACCCCAAGATCCATGGCAACACTGGAGAGGAATCCTCAGGTTCCGGCCCCGAGTCCACACAAGGACTGAGGCCCCGGCATGGACGGGAGAGGAATCCCGAGAGGTCCCCTAGCAACTCGCATGGGGACTGGCCTTTCCTGAGGCCACCAGAGCGGGTCCCTGAGGTCCCCATCGTAACTCGAGAAGACCTGCCGCAACTCGAGAAAATCCTGGAGGTTCTCCCCTCCAGGCGAGATGAGGCCCATTTCCGCTGAGGCGTCTCAAGGCTGATCACACCTCCCCTCTGGAACTTCCAAAGGGTCCTTCACACCCTTGGTGCAAATCAAGAAGTTCCCCGACCTAGCCGTCTCCACTCGAGAGGAATCACGAGGGTCCCGCCCACATCCAGAGGAGCCCCGTTTCCGCCTCGTAGCTCGAGATGAGGGATCCTTTCCCTGCTTCGTCGGGAAAGAGTTCCCGGCGTTCCCGTCGCATCTCAAGAGGAGGCCCTCTCAACAGGAACGGCGAGAGGAACTCCAGGGTCGTGCCACCATTCCAAGAGTCCCCCAGATGTCTCAGTCCATTCCAGAGGAACCTCTTTTCCCTTCACCGGCTCGTTTTTCACGCCGAGGATCGACTCACACCAAGGTGGCACGTGGCACAGCCCTGTGGGAAAGCCTCGTGGGAAAGCCTCGAGGGACAGCCTCGAGGGAAAGCCACAGATCCCTTGATCCACGTGACAGGAAGCGTGACACTACTGCTGCAGCTCGGGAGGAAAGCGCACGTGCATGCCACAACTCGAAACGAGGCCTGACTCCCTTGGGGAGAATCAGAAGCACCCCAAGATCCATGGCAACACTGGAGAGGAATCCTCATGTTCCGGCCCCGACTCCACACAAGGACTGAGGCCCCGACATGGACGGGAGAGGAATCCCGAGAGGTCCCCTAGCAACTCGCATGGGGACTGGCCTTTTCTGAGGCCACCAGAGCGGGTCCCTGAGGTCCCCGTCGTAACTCGAGAAGACCTGCCGCAACTCGAGAAAATCCAGGAGGTTCTCCCCTCCAGTCGAGATGAGGCCCATTTCCGCTGAGGCGTCTCGAGGTTGATCACACCTCCCCTCTGGAACTTCGAAAGGGTCCTTCACACCCTTGGTGCAAATCAAGAAGTTCCCCGACATACCCGTCTCCACTCGAGAGGAATCACGAGGGTCCCGCCCACATCCGGAGGAGCCCCCTTTCCACCTCGTAGCTCGAGATGAGGGATCCTTTCCCTGCTTCGTCGGGAAAGAGTTCCCGGCTTTCCCGTCGAATCTCAAGAGGAGGCCCTCTCAACAGGAACGGCGAGAGGAACTCCAGGGTCGTGCCACCATTCCAAGAGTCCCCCAGATATCTCAGTCCATTCCAGAGGAACCTCTTTTCCCTTCACCGGCTCGTCTTTCACGCCGAGGATCGACTCACACCAAGGTGGCACGTGGCACAGCCCTGTGGGAAAGCCTCGTGGGAAAGCCTCGAGGGACAGCCTCGAGGGAAAGCCACAGATCCCTTGATCCACGTGACAGGAAGCGTGACACTACTGCTGCAGCTCGAGAGGAAAGCGCACGTGCATGTCCCCACTCGAGACGAGGCCTAACTCCCCTGGGGAGACTCAGAAGCACCCCAAGATCCATGGCAACACTGGAGAGGAAACCTCAGGTTTCGGCCCCGATTCCACACAAGGACTGAGGCCCCGGCATGGACGGGAGAGGAATCCTGAGAGGTCCCCAAGCAACTCGCATGGGGACTGGCCTTTCCTGAGGCCACCAGAGCGGGTCCCTGAGGTCCCCGTCGTAACTCGAGAAGACCTGCCGCAACTCGAGAAAATCCAGGAGGTTCTCCCCTCCAGGCGAGATGAGGCCCATTTCCGCTGAGGCGTCTCGAGGCTGATCACACCTCCCCTCTGGAACTTCGAAAGGGTCCTTCACACCCTTGGTGCAAATCAAGAAGTTCCCCGACATACCCGTCTCCACTCGAGAGGAATCACGAGGGTCCCGCCCACATCCGGAGGAGCCCCCTTTCCACCTCGTAGCTCGAGATGAGGGATCCTTTCCCTGCTTCGTCGGGAAAGAGTTCCCGGCTTTCCCGTCGCATCTCAAGAGGAGGCCCTCTCAACAGGAACGGCGAGAGGAACTCCAGGGTCGTGCCACCATTCCAAGAGTCCCCCAGATATCTCAGTCCATTCCAGAGGAACCTCTTTTCCCTTCACCGGCTCGTCTTTCACGCCGAGGATCGACTCACACCAAGGTGGCACGTGGCACAGCCCTGTGGGAAAGCCTCGAGGGAAGGCCACAGATCCCTTGATCCACGTGACAGGAAGCGTGACACTACTGCTGCAGCTCGGGAGGAAAGCGCACGTGCATGCCCCCACTCGAGACGAGGCCTAACTCCCCTGGGGAGACTCAGAAGCACCCCAAGATCCATGGCAACACTGGAGAGGAATCCTCAGGTTCCGGCCCCGACTCCACACAAGGACTGAGGCCCCGGCATGGACGGGAGAGGAATCCCGAGAGGCCCCTAGCAACTCGCATGGGGACTGGCCTTTCCTGAGGCCACCAGAGCGGGTCCCTGAGGTCCCCATCGTAACTCGAGAAGACCTGCCGCAACTCGAGAAAATCCAGGAGGTTCTCCCCTCCAGGCGAGATGAGGCCCATTTCCGCTGAGGCGTCTCGAGGCTGATCACACCTCCCCTCTGGAACTTCGAAAGGGTCCTTCACACCCTTGGTGCAAATCAAGAAGTTCCCCGACATACCCGTCTCCACTCGAGAGGAATCACGAGGGTCCCGCCCACATCCAGAGGAGCCCCGTTTCCGCCTCGTAGCTCGAGATGAGGGATCCTTTCCCTGCTTCGTCGGGAAAGAGTTCCCGGCATTCCCGTCGCATCTCAAGAGGAGGCCCTCTCAACAGGAACGGCGAGAGGAACTCCAGGGTCGTGCCACCATTCCAAGAGTCCCCCAGATGTCTCAGTCCATTCAAGAGGAACCTCTTTTCCCTTCACAGGCTCGTATTTCACGCCGAGGATCGACTCACACCAAGGTGGCACGTGGCACAGCCCTGAGGGGAAGCCTCGTGGGAAAGCCTCGAGTGACATCCTCGAGGGAAAGCCACAGATCCCTTGATCCACGTGACAGGAAGCGTGACACTACTGCTGCAGCTCGGGAGGAAAGCGCACGTGCATGCCCCAACTCGAGACGAGGCCTGACTCCCATGGGGAGACTCAGAAGCACCCCAAGATCCATGGCAACACTGGAGAGGAATCATCAGGTTCCGGCCCCGACTCCACACAAGGACTGAGGCCCCGGCATGGACGGGAGAGGAATCCCGAGAGGTCCCCTAGCAACTTGCATGGGGACTGGCCTTTCCTGAGGCCACCAGAGCGGGTCCCTGAGGTCCCCGTCGTAACTCGAGAAGACCTGCCGCAACTCGAGAAAATCCAGGAGGTTCTCCCCTCCAGGCGAGATGAGGCCCATTTCCGCTGAGGCGTCTCGAGGCTGATCACACCTCACCTCTGGAACTTCGAAAGGGTCCTTCACACCCTTGGTGCAAATCAAGAAGTTCCCCGACCTAGCCGTCTCCACTCGAGAGGAATCACGAGGGTCCCGCCCACATCCAGAGGAGCCCCGTTTCCGCCTCGTAGCTCGAGATGAGGGATCCTTTCCCTGCTTCGTCGGGAAAGAGTTCCCGGCGTTCCCGTCGCATCTCAAGAGGAGACCCTCTCAACAGGAACGTCGAGAGGAACTCCAGGGTCGTGCCACCATTCCAAGAGTCCCCCAGATGTCTCAGTCCATTCCAGAGGAACCTCTTTTCCCTTCACCGGCTCGTTTTTCACGCCGAGGATCGACTCACACCAAGGTGGCACGTGGCACAGCCCTGTGGGAAAGCCTCGTGGGAAAGCCTCGAGGGACAGCCTCGAGGGAAAGCCACAGATCCCTTGATCCACGTGACAGGAAGCGTGACACTACTGCTGCAGCTCGGGAGGAAATCGCACGTGCATGCCACAACTCGAAACGAGGCCTGACTCCCTTGGGGAGACTCAGAAGCACCCCAACATCCATGGCAACACTGGAGAGGAATCCTCAGGTTCCGGCCCCGACTCCACACAAGGACTGAGGCCCCGGCATGGACGGGAGAGGAATCCCGAGAGGTCCCCTAGCAACTCGCATGGGGACTGGCCTTTCCTGAGGCCACCAGAGCGGGTCCCTGAGGTCCCCGTCGTAACTCGAGAAGACCTGCCGCAACTCGAGAAAATCCAGGAGGTTCTCCCCTCCAGGCGAGATGAGGCCCATTTCCGCTGAGGCGTCTCGAGGCTGATCACACCTCCCCTCTGGAACTTCGAAAGGGTCCTTCACACCCTTGGTGCAAATCAAGAAGTTCCCCGACCTAGCCGTCTCCACTCGAGAGGAATCACGAGGGTCCCGCCCACATCCAGAGGAGCCCCGTTTCCGCCTCGTAGCTCGAGATGAGGGATCCTTTCCCTGCTTCATCGGGAAAGAGTTCCCGGCATTCCCGTCGCATCTCAAGAGGAGGCCCTCTCAACAGGAACGGCGAGAGGAACTCCAGGGTCGTGCCACCATTCCAAGAGTCCCCCAGATGTCTCAGTCCATTCCAGAGGAACCTCTTTTCCCTTCACCGGCTCGTTTTTCACGCTGAGGATCGACTCACACCAAGGTGGCACGTGGCACAGCCCTGTGGGAAAGCCTCGTGGGAAAGCCTCGAGGGACAGCCTCGAGGGAAAGCCACAGATCCCTTGATCCTCGTGACAGGAAGCGTGACACTACTGCTGCAGCTCGGGAGGAAAGCGCACGTGCATGCCACAATTCGAAACGAGGCCTGACTCCCTTGGGGAGACTCAGAAGCACCCCAAGATCCATGGCAACACTGGAGAGGAATCCTCAGGTTCCGGCCCCGACTCCACACAAGGACTGAGGCCCCGGCATGGACGGGAGAGGAATCCCGAGAGGTCCCCTAGCAACTCGCATGGGGACTGGCCTTTCCTGAGGCCACCAGAGCGGGTCCCTGAGGTCCCCGTCGTAACTCGAGAAGACCTGCCGCAACTCGAGAAAATCCAGGAGGTTCTCCCCTCCAGGCGAGATGAGGCCCATTTCCGCTGAGGCGTCTCGAGGCTGATCACACCTCCCCTCTGGAACTTCGAATGGGTCCTTCACACCCTTGGTGCAAATCAAGAAATTCCCCGACCTAGCCGTCTCCACTCAAGAGGAATCACGAGGGTCCCGCCCACATCCGGAGGAGCACCCTTTCCACCTCGTAGCTCGAGATGAGGGATCCTTTCCCTGCTTCGTCGGGAAAGAGTTCCTGGCTTTCCCGTCGCATCTCAAGAGGAGGCCCTCTCAACAGGAACGGCGAGAGGAACTCCAGGGTCGTGCCACCATTCCAAGAGTCCCCCAGATATCTCAGTCCATTCCAGAGAAAACTCTTTTCCCTTCACAGGCTCGTATTTCACGCCGAGGATCGACTCACACCAAGGTGGCACGTGGCACAGCCCTGAGGGGAAGCCTCGTGGGAAAGCCTCGAGGGACATCCTCGAGGGAAAGCCACAGATCCCTTGATCCACGTGACAGGAAGCGTGACACTACTGCTGCAGCTCGGGAGGAAAGCGCACGTGCATGCCCCAACTCGAGACGAGGCCTGACTCCCATGGGGAGACTCAGAAGCACCCCAAGATCCATGGCAACACTGGAGAGGAATCCTCAGGTTCCGGCCCCGACTCCACACAAGGACTGAGGCCCCGGCATGGACGGGAGAGGAATCCCGAGAGGTCCCCTAGCAACTCGCATGGGGACTGGCCTTTCCTGAGGCCACCAGAGCGGGTCCCTGAGGTCCCCGTCGTAACTCGAGAAGACCTGCCGCAACTCGAGAAAATCCAGGAGGTTCTCCCCTCCAGGCGAGATGAGGCCCATTTCCGCTGAGGCGTCTCGAGGCTGATCACACATCCCCTCTGGAACTTCAAAAGGGTCCTTCACACCCTTGGTGCAAATCAAGAAGTTCCCCGACCTAGCCGTCTCCACTCGAGAGGAATCACGAGGGTCCCGCCCACATCCAGAGGAGCCCCGTTTCCGCCTCGTAGCTCGAGATGAGGGATCCTTTCCCTGCTTCGTCGGGAAAGAGTTCCCGGCGTTCCCGTCGCATCTCAAGAGGAGGCCCTCTCAACAGGAACGGCGAGAGGAACTCCAGGGTCGTGCCACCATTCCAAGAGTCCCCCAGATGTCTCAGTCCATTCCAGAGGAACCTCTTTTCCCTTCACCGGCTCGTTTTTCACGCCGAGGATCGACTCACACCAAGGTGGCACGTGGCACAGCCCTGTGGGAAAGCCTCGTGGGAAAGCCTCGAGGGACAGCCTCGAGGGAAAGCCACAGATCCCTTGATCCACGTGACAGGAAGCGTGACACTACTGCTGCAGCTCGGGAGGAAAGCGCACGTGCATGCCACAACTCGAAACGAGGCCTGACTCCCTTGGGGAGACTCAGAAGCACCCCAACATCCATGGCAACACTGGAGAGGAATCCTCAGGTTCCGGCCCCGACTCCACACAAGGACTGAGGCCCCGGCATGGACGGGAGAGGAATCCCGAGAGGTCCCCTAGCAACTCGCATGGGGACTGGCCTTTCCTGAGGCCACCAGAGCGGGTCCCTGAGGTCCCCGTCGTAACTCGAGAAGACCTGCCGCAACTAGAGAAAATCCAGGAGGTTCTCCCCTCCAGGCGAGATGAGGCCCATTTCCGCTGAGACGTCTCGAGGCTGATCACACCTCACCTCTGGAACTTCGAAAGGGTCCTTCACACCCTTGGTGCAAATCAAGAAGTTCCCCGACCTAGCCGTCTCCACTCGAGAGGAATCACGAGGGTCCCGCCCACATCCAGAGGAGCCCCGTTTCCGCCTCGTAGCTCGAGATGAGGGATCCTTTCCCTGCTTCGTCGGGAAAGAGTTCCCGGCGTTCCCGTCGCATCTCAAGAGGAGGCCCTCTCAACAGGAACGGCGAGAGGAACTCCAGGGTCGTGCCACCATTCCAAGAGCCCCCAGATGTCTCAGTCCATTCCAGAGGAATCTCTTTTCCCTTCACCGGCTCGTCTTTCAAGTCGAGGATCGACTCACACCAAGGTGGCACGTGGCACAGCCCTGTGGGAAAGCCTCGTGGGAAAGCCTCGAGGGACAGCCTCGAGGGAAAGCCACAGATCCCTTGATCCACGTGACAGGAAGCGTGACACTACAGCTGCAGATCGGGAGGAAAGCGCACGTGCATGCCCCCACTCGAGACGAGGCCTGACTCCCCTGGGGAGACTCAGAAGCACCCCAAGATCCATGGCAACACTGGAGAGGAATCCTCAGGTTCCGGCCCCGACTCCACACAAGGACTGAGGCCCCGGCATGGATGGGAGAGGAATCCCGAGAGGTCCCCTAGCAACTCGCATGGGGACTGGCCTTTCCTGAGGCCACCAGAGCGGGTCCCTGAGGTCCCCGTCGTAACTCGAGAAGACCTGCCGCAACTCGAGAAAATCCAGGAGGTTCTCCCCTCCAGGCGAGATGAGGCCCATTTCCGCTGAGGCGTCTCGAGGCTGATCACACCTCCCCTCTGGAACTTCGAAAGGGTCCTTCACACCCTTGGTGCAAATCAAGAAGTTCCCCGACCTAGCCGTCTCCACTCGAGAGGAATCACGAGGGTCCCGCCCACATCCAGAGGAGCCCCGTTTCCGCCTCGTAGCTCGAGATGAGGGATCCTTTCCCTGCTTCGTCGGGAAAGAGTTCCCGGCATTCCCGTCGCATCTCAAGAGGAGGCCCTCTCAACAGGAACGGCGAGAGGAACTCCAGGGTCGTGCCACCATTCCAAGAGTCCCCCAGATGTCTCAGTCCATTCAAGAGGAACCTCTTTTCCCTTCACAGGCTCGTATTTCACGCCGAGGATCGACTCACACCAAGGTGGCACGTGGCACAGCCCTGAGGGGAAGCCTCGTGGGAAAGCCTCGAGTGACATCCTCGAGGGAAAGCCACAGATCCCTTGATCCACGTGACAGGAAGCGTGACACTACTGCTGCAGCTCGGGAGGAAAGCGCACGTGCATGCCCCAACTCGAGACGAGGCCTGACTCCCATGGGGAGACTCAGAAGCACCCCAAGATCCATGGCAACACTGGAGAGGAATCATCAGGTTCCGGCCCCGACTCCACACAAGGACTGAGGCCCCGGCATGGACGGGAGAGGAATCCCGAGAGGTCCCCTAGCAACTTGCATGGGGACTGGCCTTTCCTGAGGCCACCAGAGCGGGTCCCTGAGGTCCCCGTCGTAACTCGAGAAGACCTGCCGCAACTCGAGAAACTCCAGGAGGTTCTCCCCTCCAGGCGAGATGAGGCCCATTTCCGCTGAGGCGTCTCGAGGCTGATCACACCTCACCTCTGGAACTTCGAAAGGGTCCTTCACACCCTTGGTGCAAATCAAGAAGTTCCCCGACCTAGCCGTCTCCACTCGAGAGGAATCACGAGGGTCCCGCCCACATCCAGAGGAGCCCCGTTTCCGCCTCGTAGCTCGAGATGAGGGATCCTTTCCCTGCTTCGTCGGGAAAGAGTTCCCGGCGTTCCCGTCGCATCTCAAGAGGAGACCCTCTCAACAGGAACGTCGAGAGGAACTCCAGGGTCGTGCCACCATTCCAAGAGTCCCCCAGATGTCTCAGTCCATTCCAGAGGAACCTCTTTTCCCTTCACCGGCTCGTTTTTCACGCCGAGGATCGACTCACACCAAGGTGGCACGTGGCACAGCCCTGTGGGAAAGCCTCGTGGGAAAGCCTCGAGGGACAGCCTCGAGGGAAAGCCACAGATCCCTTGATCCACGTGACAGGAAGCGTGACACTACTGCTGCAGCTCGGGAGGAAATCGCACGTGCATGCCACAACTCGAAACGAGGCCTGACTCCCTTGGGGAGACTCAGAAGCACCCCAACATCCATGGCAACACTGGAGAGGAATCCTCAGGTTCCGGCCCCGACTCCACACAAGGACTGAGGCCCCGGCATGGACGGGAGAGGAATCCCGAGAGGTCCCCTAGCAACTCGCATGGGGACTGGCCTTTCCTGAGGCCACCAGAGCGGGTCCCTGAGGTCCCCGTCGTAACTCGAGAAGACCTGCCGCAACTCGAGAAAATCCAGGAGGTTCTCCCCTCCAGGCGAGATGAGGCCCATTTCCGCTGAGGCGTCTCGAGGCTGATCACACCTCCCCTCTGGAACTTCGAAAGGGTCCTTCACACCCTTGGTGCAAATCAAGAAGTTCCCCGACCTAGCCGTCTCCACTCGAGAGGAATCACGAGGGTCCCGCCCACATCCAGAGGAGCCCCGTTTCCGCCTCGTAGCTCGAGATGAGGGATCCTTTCCCTGCTTCATCGGGAAAGAGTTCCCGGCATTCCCGTCGCATCTCAAGAGGAGGCCCTCTCAACAGGAACGGCGAGAGGAACTCCAGGGTCGTGCCACCATTCCAAGAGTCCCCCAGATGTCTCAGTCCATTCCAGAGGAACCTCTTTTCCCTTCACCGGCTCGTTTTTCACGCTGAGGATCGACTCACACCAAGGTGGCACGTGGCACAGCCCTGTGGGAAAGCCTCGTGGGAAAGCCTCGAGGGACAGCCTCGAGGGAAAGCCACAGATCCCTTGATCCTCGTGACAGGAAGCGTGACACTACTGCTGCAGCTCGGGAGGAAAGCGCACGTGCATGCCACAATTCGAAACGAGGCCTGACTCCCTTGGGGAGACTCAGAAGCACCCCAAGATCCATGGCAACACTGGAGAGGAATCCTCAGGTTCCGGCCCCGACTCCACACAAGGACTGAGGCCCCGGCATGGACGGGAGAGGAATCCCGAGAGGTCCCCTAGCAACTCGCATGGGGACTGGCCTTTCCTGAGGCCACCAGAGCGGGTCCCTGAGGTCCCCGTCGTAACTCGAGAAGACCTGCCGCAACTCGAGAAAATCCAGGAGGTTCTCCCCTCCAGGCGAGATGAGGCCCATTTCCGCTGAGGCGTCTCGAGGCTGATCACACCTCCCCTCTGGAACTTCGAATGGGTCCTTCACACCCTTGGTGCAAATCAAGAAATTCCCCGACCTAGCCGTCTCCACTCAAGAGGAATCACGAGGGTCCCGCCCACATCCGGAGGAGCACCCTTTCCACCTCGTAGCTCGAGATGAGGGATCCTTTCCCTGCTTCGTCGGGAAAGAGTTCCTGGCTTTCCCGTCGCATCTCAAGAGGAGGCCCTCTCAACAGGAACGGCGAGAGGAACTCCAGGGTCGTGCCACCATTCCAAGAGTCCCCCAGATATCTCAGTCCATTCCAGAGAAAACTCTTTTCCCTTCACAGGCTCGTATTTCACGCCGAGGATCGACTCACACCAAGGTGGCACGTGGCACAGCCCTGAGGGGAAGCCTCGTGGGAAAGCCTCGAGGGACATCCTCGAGGGAAAGCCACAGATCCCTTGATCCACGTGACAGGAAGCGTGACACTACTGCTGCAGCTCGGGAGGAAAGCGCACGTGCATGCCCCAACTCGAGACGAGGCCTGACTCCCATGGGGAGACTCAGAAGCACCCCAAGATCCATGGCAACACTGGAGAGGAATCCTCAGGTTCCGGCCCCGACTCCACACAAGGACTGAGGCCCCGGCATGGACGGGAGAGGAATCCCGAGAGGTCCCCTAGCAACTCGCATGGGGACTGGCCTTTCCTGAGGCCACCAGAGCGGGTCCCTGAGGTCCCCGTCGTAACTCGAGAAGACCTGCCGCAACTCGAGAAAATCCAGGAGGTTCTCCCCTCCAGGCGAGATGAGGCCCATTTCCGCTGAGGCGTCTCGAGGCTGATCACACATCCCCTCTGGAACTTCAAAAGGGTCCTTCACACCCTTGGTGCAAATCAAGAAGTTCCCCGACCTAGCCGTCTCCACTCGAGAGGAATCACGAGGGTCCCGCCCACATCCAGAGGAGCCCCGTTTCCGCCTCGTAGCTCGAGATGAGGGATCCTTTCCCTGCTTCGTCGGGAAAGAGTTCCCGGCGTTCCCGTCGCATCTCAAGAGGAGGCCCTCTCAACAGGAACGGCGAGAGGAACTCCAGGGTCGTGCCACCATTCCAAGAGTCCCCCAGATGTCTCAGTCCATTCCAGAGGAACCTCTTTTCCCTTCACCGGCTCGTTTTTCACGCCGAGGATCGACTCACACCAAGGTGGCACGTGGCACAGCCCTGTGGGAAAGCCTCGTGGGAAAGCCTCGAGGGACAGCCTCGAGGGAAAGCCACAGATCCCTTGATCCACGTGACAGGAAGCGTGACACTACTGCTGCAGCTCGGGAGGAAAGCGCACGTGCATGCCACAACTCGAAACGAGGCCTGACTCCCTTGGGGAGACTCAGAAGCACCCCAACATCCATGGCAACACTGGAGAGGAATCCTCAGGTTCCGGCCCCGACTCCACACAAGGACTGAGGCCCCGGCATGGACGGGAGAGGAATCCCGAGAGGTCCCCTAGCAACTCGCATGGGGACTGGCCTTTCCTGAGGCCACCAGAGCGGGTCCCTGAGGTCCCCGTCGTAACTCGAGAAGACCTGCCGCAACTAGAGAAAATCCAGGAGGTTCTCCCCTCCAGGCGAGATGAGGCCCATTTCCGCTGAGACGTCTCGAGGCTGATCACACCTCACCTCTGGAACTTCGAAAGGGTCCTTCACACCCTTGGTGCAAATCAAGAAGTTCCCCGACCTAGCCGTCTCCACTCGAGAGGAATCACGAGGGTCCCGCCCACATCCAGAGGAGCCCCGTTTCCGCCTCGTAGCTCGAGATGAGGGATCCTTTCCCTGCTTCGTCGGGAAAGAGTTCCCGGCGTTCCCGTCGCATCTCAAGAGGAGGCCCTCTCAACAGGAACGGCGAGAGGAACTCCAGGGTCGTGCCACCATTCCAAGAGCCCCCAGATGTCTCAGTCCATTCCAGAGGAATCTCTTTTCCCTTCACCGGCTCGTCTTTCAAGTCGAGGATCGACTCACACCAAGGTGGCACGTGGCACAGCCCTGTGGGAAAGCCTCGTGGGAAAGCCTCGAGGGACAGCCTCGAGGGAAAGCCACAGATCCCTTGATCCACGTGACAGGAAGCGTGACACTACAGCTGCAGATCGGGAGGAAAGCGCACGTGCATGCCCCCACTCGAGACGAGGCCTGACTCCCCTGGGGAGACTCAGAAGCACCCCAAGATCCATGGCAACACTGGAGAGGAATCCTCAGGTTCCGGCCCCGACTCCACACAAGGACTGAGGCCCCGGCATGGATGGGAGAGGAATCCCGAGAGGTCCCCTAGCAACTCGCATGGGGACTGGCCTTTCCTGAGGCCACCAGAGCGGGTCCCTGAGGTCCCCGTCGTAACTCGAGAAGACCTGCCGCAACTCGAGAAAATCCAGGAGGTTCTCCCCTCCAGGCGAGATGAGGCCCATTTCCGCTGAGGCGTCTCGAGGCTGATCACACCTCCCCTCTGGAACTTCGAAAGGGTCCTTCACACCCTTGGTGCAAATCAAGAAGTTCCCCGACCTAGCCGTCTCCACTCGAGAGGAATCACGAGGGTCCCGCCCACATCCAGAGGAGCCCCGTTTCCGCCTCGTAGCTCGAGATGAGGGATCCTTTCCCTGCTTCGTCGGGAAAGAGTTCCCGGCATTCCCGTCGCATCTCAAGAGGAGGCCCTCTCAACAGGAACGGCGAGAGGAACTCCAGGGTCGTGCCACCATTCCAAGAGTCCCCCAGATGTCTCAGTCCATTCCAGAGGAACCTCTTTTCCCTTCACCGGCTCGTTTTTCACGCTGAGGATCGACTCACACCAAGGTGGCACGTGGCACAGCCCTGTGGGAAAGCCTCGTGGGAAAGCCTCGAGGGACAGCCTCGAGGGAAAGCCACAGATCCCTTGATCCACGTGACAGGAAGCGTGACACTACTGCTGCAGCTCGGGAGGAAAGCGCACGTGCATGCCACAACTCGAAACGAGGCCTGACTCCCTTGGGGAGACTCAGAAGCACCCCAAGATCCATGGCAACACTGGAGAGGAATCCTCAGGTTCCAGCCCCGACTCCACACAAGGACTGAGGCCCCGGCATGGACGGGAGAGGAATCCCGAGAGGTCCCCTAGCAACTTGCATGGGGACTGGCCTTTGCTGAGGCCACCAGAGCGGGTCCCTGAGGTCCCCGTCGTAACTCGAGAAGACCTGCCGCAACTCGAGAAAATCCAGGAGGTTCTCCCCTCCAGGCGAGATGAGGCCCATTTCCGCTGAGGCGTCTCGAGGCTGATCACACCTCACCTCTGGAACTTCGAAAGGGTCCTTCACACCCTTGGTGCAAATCAAGAAGTTCCCCGACCTAGCCGTCTCCACTCGAGAGGAATCACGAGGGTCCCGCCCACATCCAGAGGAGCCCCGTTTCCGCCTCGTAGCTCGAGATGAGGGATCCTTTCCCTGCTTCGTCGGGAAAGAGTTCCCGGCGTTCCCGTCGCATCTCAAGAGGAGGCCCTCTCAACAGGAACGGCGAGAGGAACTCCAGGGTCGTGCCACCATTCCAAGAGCCCCCAGATGTCTCAGTCCATTCCAGAGGAATCTCTTTTCCCTTCACCGGCTCGTCTTTCAAGTCGAGGATCGACTCACACCAAGGTGGCACGTGGCACAGCCCTGTGGGAAAGCCTCGTGGGAAAGCCTCGAGGGACAGCCTCGAGGGAAAGCCACAGATCCCTTGATCCACGTGACAGGAAGCGTGACACTACAGCTGCAGATCGGGAGGAAAGCGCACGTGCATGCCCCCACTCGAGACGAGGCCTGACTCCCCTGGGGAGACTCAGAAGCACCCCAAGATCCATGGCAACACTGGAGAGGAATCCTCAGGTTCCGGCCCCGACTCCACACAAGGACTGAGGCCCCGGCATGGACGGGAGAGGAATCCCGAGAGGTCCCCTAGCAACTCGCATGGGGACTGGCCTTTCCTGAGGCCACCAGAGCGGGTCCCTGAGGTCCCCGTCGTAACTCGAGAAGACCTGCCGCAACTCGAGAAAATCCAGGAGGTTCTCCCCTCCAGGCGAGATGAGGCCCATTTCCGCTGAGGCGTCTCGAGGCTGATCACACCTCCCCTCTGGAACTTCGAAAGGGTCCTTCACACCCTTGGTGCAAATCAAGAAGTTCCCCGACCTAGCCGTCTCCACTCGAGAGGAATCACGAGGGTCCCGCCCACATCCGGAGGAGCCCCCTTTCCACCTCGTAGCTCGAGATGAGGGATCCTTTCCCTGCTTCGTCGGGAAAGAGTTCCTGGCTTTCCCGTCGCATCTCAAGAGGAAGCCCTCTCAACAGGAACGGCGAGAGGAACTCCAGGGTCGTGCCACCATTCCAAGAGTCCCCCAGATATCTCAGTCCATTCCAGAGGAACCTCTTTTCCCTTCACATGCTCGTATTTCACGCCGAGGATCGACTCACACCAAGGTGGCACGTGGCACAGCCCTGAGGGGAAGCCTCGTGGGAAAGCCTCGAGGGACAGCCTCGAGGGAAAGCCACAGATCCCTTGATCCACGTGACAGGAAGCGTGACACTACTGCTGCAGCTCGGGAGGAAAGCGCACGTGCATGCCCCAACTCGAGACGAGGCCTGACTCCCATGGGGAGACTCAGAAGCATCCCAAGATCCATGGCAACACTGGAGAGGAATCCTCAGGTTCCGGCCCCGACTCCACACAAGGACTGAGGCCCCGGCATGGATGGGAGAGGAATCCCGAGAGGTCCCCTAGCAACTCGCATGGGGACTGGCCTTTCCTGAGGCCACCAGAGCGGGTCCCTGAGGTCCCCGTCGTAACTCGAGAAGACCTGCCGCAACTCGAGAAAATCCAGGAGGTTCTCCCCTCCAGGCGAGATGAGGCCCATTTCCGCTAAGGCGTCTCGAGGCTGATCACACCTCCCCTCTGGAACTTCGAAAGGGTCCTTCACACCCTTGGTGCAAATCAAGAATTTCCCCGACCTAGCCGTCTCCACTCGAGAGGAATCACGAGGGTCCCGCCCACATCCAGAGGAGCCCCGTTTCCGCCTCGTAGCTCGAGATGAGGGATCCTTTCCCTGCTTCGTCGGGAAAGAGTTCCCGGCATTCCCGTCGCATCTCAAGAGGAGGCCCTCTCAACAGGAACGGCGAGAGGAACTCCAGGGTCGTGCCACCATTCCAAGAGTCCCCCAGATGTCTCAGTCCATTCCAGAGGAACCTCTTTTCCCTTCACCGGCTCGTTTTTCATGCTGAGGATCGACTCACACCAAGGTGGCACGTGGCACAGCCCTGTGGGAAAGCCTCGTGGGAAAGCCTCGAGGGACAGCCTCGAGGGAAAGCCACAGATCCCTTGATCCACGTGACAGGAAGCGTGACACTACTGCTGCAGCTCGGGAGGAAAGCGCACGTGCATGCCACAACTCGAAACGAGGCCTGACTCCCTTGGGGAGACTCAGAAGCACCCCAAGATCCATGGCAACACTGGAGAGGAATCCTCAGGTTCCGGCCCCGACTCCACACAAGGACTGAGGCCCCGGCATGGACGGGAGAGGAATCCCGAGAGGTCCCCTAGCAACTTGCATGGGGACTGGCCTTTCCTGAGGCCACCAGAGCGGGTCCCTGAGGTCCCCGTCGTAACTCGAGAAGACCTGCCGCAACTCGAGAAAATCCAGGAGGTTCTCCCCTCCAGGCGAGATGAGGCCCATTTCCGCTGAGGCGTCTCGAGGCTGATCACACCTCACCTCTGGAACTTCGAAAGGGTCCTTCACACCCTTGGTGCAAATCAAGAAGTTCCCCGACATACCCGTCTCCACTCGAGAGGAATCACGAGGGTCCCGCCCACATCCAGAGGAGCCCCGTTTCCGCCTCGTAGCTCGAGATGAGGGATCCTTTCCCTGCTTCGTCGGGAAAGAGTTCCCGGCGTTCCCGTCGCATCTCAAGAGGAGGCCCTCTCAACAGGAACGGCGAGAGGAACTCCAGGGTCGTGCCACCATTCCAAGAGCCCCCAGATGTCTCAGTCCATTCCAGAGGAAACTCTTTTCCCTTCACCGGCTCGTCTTTCAAGTCGAGGATCGACTCACACCAAGGTGGCACGTGGCACAGCCCTGTGGGAAAGCCTCGTGGGAAAGCCTCGAGGGACAGCCTCGAGGGAAAGCCACAGATCCCTTGATCCACGTGACAGGAAGCGTGACACTACAGCTGCAGATCGGGAGGAAAGCGCACGTGCATGCCCCCACTCGAGACGAGGCCTGACTCCCCTGGGGAGACTCAGAAGCACCCCAAGATCCATGGCAACACTGGAGAGGAATCCTCAGGTTCCGGCCCCGACTCCACACAAGGACTGAGGCCCCGGCATGGACGGGAGAGGAATCCCGAGAGGTCCCCTAGCAACTCGCATGGGGACTGGCCTTTCCTGAGGCCACCAGAGCGGGTCCCTGAGGTCCCCGTCGTAACTCGAGAAGACCTGCCGCAACTGGAGAAAATCCAGGAGGTTCTCCCCTCCAGGCGAGATGAGGCCCATTTCCGCTGAGGCGTCTCGAGGCTGATCACACCTCCCCTCTGGAACTTCGAAAGGGTCCTTCACACCCTTGGTGCAAATCAAGAAGTTCCCCGACCTAGCCGTCTCCACTCGAGAGGAATCACGAGGGTCCCGCCCACATCCGGAGGAGCACCCTTTCCACCTCGTAGCTCGAGATGAGGGATCCTTTCCCTGCTTCGTCGGGAAAGAGTTCCTGGCTTTCCCGTCGCATCTCAAGAGGAAGCCCTCTCAACAGGAACGGCGAGAGGAACTCCAGGGTCGTGCCACCATTCCAAGAGTCCCCCAGATATCTCAGTCCATTCCAGAGGAACCTCTTTTCCCTTCACATGCTCGTATTTCACGCCGAGGATCGACTCACACCAAGGTGGCACGTGGCACAGCCCTGAGGGGAAGCCTCGTGGGAAAGCCTCGAGGGACAGCCTCGAGGGAAAGCCACAGATCCCTTGATCCACGTGACAGGAAGCGTGACACTACTGCTGCAGCTCGGGAGGAAAGCGCACGTGCATGCCCCAACTCGAGACGAGGCCTGACTCCCATGGGGAGACTCAGAAGCACCCCAAGATCCATGGCAACACTGGAGAGGAATCCTCAGGTTCCGGCCCCGACTCCACACAAGGACTGAGGCCCCGGCATGGATGGGAGAGGAATCCCGAGAGGTCCCCTAGCAACTCGCATGGGGACTGGCCTTTCCTGAGGCCACCAGAGCGGGTCCCTGAGGTCCCCGTCGTAACTCGAGAAGACCTGCCGCAACTCGAGAAAATCCAGGAGGTTCTCCCCTCCAGGCGAGATGAGGCCCATTTCCGCTGAGGCGTCTCGAGGCTGATCACACCTCCCCTCTGGAACTTCGAAAGGGTCCTTCACACCCTTGGTGCAAATCAAGAAGTTCCCCGACCTAGCCGTCTCCACTCGAGAGGAATCACGAGGGTCCCGCCCACATCCAGAGGAGCCCCGTTTCCGCCTCGTAGCTCGAGATGAGGGATCCTTTCCCTGCTTCGTCGGGAAAGAGTTCCCGGCATTCCCGTCGTATCTCAAGAGGAGGCCCTCTCAACAGGAACGGCGAGAGGAACTCCAGGGTCGTGCCACCATTCCAAGAGTCCCCCAGATGTCTCAGTCCATTCCAGAGGAACCTCTTTTCCCTTCACCGGCTCGTTTTTCACGCCGAGGATCGACTCACACCAAGGTGGCACGTGGCACAGCCCTGTGGGAAAGCCTCGTGGGAAAGCCTCGAGGGACAGCCTCGAGGGAAAGCCACAGATCCCTTGATCCACGTGACAGGAAGCGTGACACTACTGCTGCAGCTCGGGAGGAAAGCGCACGTGCATGCCACAACTCGAAACGAGGCCTGACTCCCTTGGGGAGACTCAGAAGCACCCCAAGATCCATGGCAACACTGGAGAGGAATCCTCAGGTTCCGGCCCCGACTCCACACAAGGACTGAGGCCCCGGCATGGACGGGAGAGGAATCCCGAGAGGTCCCCTAGCAACTTGCATGGGGACTGGCCTTTCCTGAGGCCACCAGACCGGGTCCCTGAGGTCCCCGTCGTAACTCGAGAAGACCTGCCGCAACTCGAGAAAATCCAGGAGGTTCTCCCCTCCAGGCGAGATGAGGCCCATTTCCGCTGAGGCGTCTCGAGGCTGATCACACCTCCCCTCTGGAACTTCGAAAGGGTCCTTCACACCCTTGGTGCAAATCAAGAAGTTCCCCGACCTAGCCGTCTCCACTCGAGAGGAATCACGAGGGTCCCGCCCACATCCAGAGGAGCCCCGTTTCCGCCTCGTAGCTCGAGATGAGGGATCCTTTCCCTGCTTCGTCGGGAAAGAGTTCCCGGCGTTCCCGTCGCATCTCAAGAGGAGGCCCTCTCAACAGGAACGGCGAGAGGAACTCCAGGGTCGTGCCACCATTCCAAGAGCCCCCAGATGTCTCAGTCCATTCCAGAGGAATCTCTTTTCCCTTCACCGGCTCGTCTTTCAAGTCGAGGATCGACTCACACCAAGGTGGCACGTGGCACAGCCCTGTGGGAAAGCCTCGTGGGAAAGCCTCGAGGGACAGCCTCGAGGGAAAGCCACAGATCCCTTGATCCACGTGACAGGAAGCGTGACACTATAGCTGAAGATCGGGAGGAAAGCGCACGTGCATGCCCCCACTCGAGACGAGGCCTGACTCCCCTGGGGAGACTCAGAAGCACCCCAAGATCCATGGCAACACTGGAGAGGAATCCTCAGGTTCCGGCCCCGACTCCACACAAGGACTGAGGCCCCGGCATGGACGGGAGAGGAATCCCGAGAGGTCCCCTAGCAACTCGCATGGGGACTGGCCTTTCCTGAGGCCACCAGAGCGGGTCCCTGAGGTCCCCGTCGTAACTCGAGAAGACCTGCCGCAACTCGAGAAAATCCAGGAGGTTCTCCCCTCCAGGCGAGATGAGGCCCATTTCCGCTGAGGCGTCTCGAGGCTGATCACACCTCCCCTCTGGAACTTCGAAAGGGTCCTTCACACCCTTGGTGCAAATCAAGAAGTTCCCCGACCTAGCCGTCTCCACTCGAGAGGAATCACGAGGGTCCCGCCCACATCCGGAGGAGCACCCTTTCCACCTCGTAGCTCGAGATGAGGGATCCTTTCCCTGCTTCGTCGGGAAAGAGTTCCTGGCTTTCCCGTCGCATCTCAAGAGGAAGCCCTCTCAACAGGAACGGCGAGAGGAACTCCAGGGTCGTGCCACCATTCCAAGAGTCCCCCAGATATCTCAGTCCATTCCAGAGGAACCTCTTTTCCCTTCACATGCTCGTATTTCACGCCGAGGATCGACTCACACCAAGGTGGCACGTGGCACAGCCCTGAGGGGATGCCTCGTGGGAAAGCCTCGAGGGACAGCCTCGAGGGAAAGCCACAGATCCCTTGATCCACGTGACAGGAAGCGTGACACTACTGCTGCAGCTCGGGAGGAAAGCGCACGTGCATGCCCCAACTCGAGACGAGGCCTGACTCCCATGGGGAGACTCAGAAGCACCCCAAGATCCATGGCAACACTGGAGAGGAATCCTCAGGTTCCGGCCCCGACTCCACACAAGGACTGAGGCCCCGGCATGGATGGGAGAGGAATCCCGAGAGGTCCCCTAGCAACTCGCATGGGGACTGGCCTTTCCTGAGGCCACCAGAGCGGGTCCCTGAGGTCCCCGTCGTAACTCGAGAAGACCTGCCGCAACTCGAGAAAATCCAGGAGGTTCTCCCCTCCAGGCGAGATGAGGCCCATTTCCGCTGAGGCGTCTCGAGGCTGATCACACCTCCCCTCTGGAACTTCGAAAGGGTACTTCACACCCTTGGTGCAAATCAAGAAGTTCCCCGACCTAGCCGTCTCCACTCGAGAGGAATCACGAGGGTCCCGCCCACATCCGGAGGAGCCCCCTTTCCACCTCGTAGCTCGAGATGAGGGATCCTTTCCCTGCTTCGTCGGGAAAGAGTTCCCGGCTTTCCCGTCGCATCTCAAGAGGAGGCCCTCTCAACAGGAACGGCGAGAGGAACTCCAGGGTCGTGCCACCATTCCAAGAGTCCCCCAGATGTCTCAGTCCATTCCAGAGGAACCTCTTTTCCCTTCACCGGCTCGTATTTCACGCCGAGGATCGACTCACACCAAGGTGGCACGTGGCACAGCCCTGTGGGAAAGCCTCGTGGGAAAGCCTCGAGGGACAGCCTCGAGGGAAAGCCACAGATCCCTTGATCCACGTGACAGGAAGCGTGACACTACAGCTGCAGCTCGGGAGGAAAGCGCACGTGCATGCCCCCACTCGAGACGAGGCCTGACTCCCCTGGGGAGACTCAGAAGCACCCCAAGATCCATGGCAACACTGGAGAGGAATCCTCAGGTTCCGGCCCCGACTCCACACAAGGACTGAGGCCCCGGCATGGACGGGAGAGGAATCCCGAGAGGTCCCCTAGCAACTCGCATGGGGACTGGCCTTTCCTGAGGCCACCAGAGCGGGTCCCTGAGGTCCCCGTCGTAACTCGAGAAGACCTGCCACAACTCGAGAAAATCCAGGAGGTTCTCCCCTCCAGGCGAGATGAGGCCCATTTCCGCTGAGGCGTCTCAAGGCTGATCACACCTCCCCTCTGGAACTTCGAAAGGGTCCTTCACACCCTTGGTGCAAATCAAGAAGTTCCCCGACCTAGGCGTCTCCACTCGAGAGGAATCACGAGGGTCCCGCCCACATCCAGAGGAGCCCCGTTTCCGCCTCGTAGCTCGAGATGAGGGATCCTTTCGCTGCTTCGTCGGGAATGAGTTCCCAGCGTTCCCGTCGCATCTCAAGAGGAGGCCCTCTCAACAGGAACGGCGAGAGGAACTCCAGGGTCGTGCCACCATTCCAAGAGTCCCCAAGATGTCTCAGTCCATTCCAGAGGAACCTCTTTTCCCTTCACCGGCTCGTCTTTCACGCCGAGGATCGACTCACACCAAGGTGGCACGTGGCACAGCCCTGTGGGAAAGCCTCGTGGGAAAGCCTCGAGGGACAGCCTCGAGGGAAAGCCACAGATCCCTTGATCCACGTGACAGGAAGCGTGACACTACTGCTGCAGCTCGGGAGGAAAGCGCACGTGCATGCCACAACTCGAAACGAGGCCTGACTCCCTTGGGGAGACTCAGAAGCACCCCAAGATCCATGGCAACACTGGAGAGGAATCCTCAGGTTCCGGCCCCGACTCCACACAAGGACTGAGGCCCCGGCATGGACGGGAGAGGAATCCCGAGAGGTCCCCTAGCAACTCGCATGGGGACTGGCCTTTCCTGAGGCCACCAGAGCGGGTCCCTGAGGTCCCCGTCGTAACTCGAGAAGACCTGCCGCAACTCGAGAAAATCCAGGAGGTTCTCCCCTCCAGGCGAGATGAGGCCCATTTCCGCTGAGGCGTCTCGAGGCTGATCACACCTCCCCTCTGGAACTTCGAAAGGGTACTTCACACCCTTGGTGCAAATCAAGAAGTTCCCCGACCTAGCCGTCTCCACTCGAGAGGAATCACGAGGGTCCCGCCCACATCCGGAGGAGCCCCCTTTCCACCTCGTAGCTCGAGATGAGGGATCCTTTCCCTGCTTCGTCGGGAAAGAGTTCCCGGCTTTCCCGTCACATCTCAAGAGGAGGCCCTCTCAACAGGAACGGCGAGAGGAACTCCAGGGTCGTGCCACCATTCCAAGAGTCCCCCAGATATCTCAGTCCATTCCAGAGGAACCTCTTTTCCCTTCACCGGCTCGTATTTCACGCCGAGGATCGACTCACACCAAGGTGGCACGTGGCACAGCCCTGTGGGAAAGCCTCGTGGGAAAGCCTCGAGGGACAGCCTCGAGGGAAAGCCACAGATCCCTTGATCCACGTGACAGGAAGCGTGACACTACTGCTGCAGCTCGGGAGGAAAGCGTACGTGCATGCCCCCACTCGAGACGAGGCCTAACTCCCCTGGGGAGACTCAGAAGCACCCCAAGATCCATGGCAACACTGGAGAGGAATCCTCAGGTTCCGGCCCCGACTCCACACAAGGACTGAGGCCCCGGCATGGACCGGAGAGGAATCCCGAGAGGACCCTAGCAACTCGCATGGGGACTGGCCTTTCCTGAGGCCACCAGAGCGGGTCCCTGAGGTCCCCATCGTAACTCGAGAAGACCTGCCGCAACTCGAGAAAATCCAGGAGGTTCTACCCTCCAGGCGAGATGAGGCCCATTTCCGCTGAGGCGTCTCGAGGCTGATCACACCTCCCCTCTGGAACTTCGAAAGGGTCCTTCACACCCTTGGTGCAAATCAAGAAGTTCCCCGACCTAGCCGTCTCCACTCGAGAGGAATCACGAGGGTCCCGCCCACATCCAGAGGAGCCCCGTTTCCGCCTCGTAGCTCGAGATGAGGGATCCTTTCCCTGCTTCGTCGGGAAAGAGTTCCCGGCATTCCCGTCGCATCTCAAGAGGAGGCCCTCTCAACAGGAACGGCGAGAGGAACTCCAGGGTCGTGCCACCATTCCAAGAGTCCCCCAGATGTCTCAGTCCATTCCAGAGGAACCTCTTTTCCCTTCACCGGCTCGTTTTTCACGCTGAGGATCGACTCACACCAAGGTGGCACGTGGCACAGCCCTGTGGGAAAGCCTCGTGGGAAAGCCTCGAGGGACAGCCTCGAGGGAAAGCCACAGATCCCTTGATCCACGTGACAGGAAGCGTGACACTACTGCTGCAGCTCGGGAGGAAAGCGCACGTGCATGCCACAACTCGAAACGAGGCCTGACTCCCTTGGGGAGACTCAGAAGCACCCCAAGATCCATGGCAACACTGGAGAGGAATCCTCAGGTTCCGGCCCCGACTCCACACAAGGACTGAGGCCCCGGCATGGACGGGAGAGGAATCCCGAGAGGTCCCCTAGCAACTCGCATGGGGACTGGCCTTTCCTGAGGCCACCAGAGCGGGTCCCTGAGGTCCCCGTCGTAACTCGAGAAGACCTGCCGCAACTCGAGAAAATCCAGGAGGTTCTCCCCTCCAGGCGAGATGAGGCCCATTTCCGCTGAGGCGTCTCGAGGCTGATCACACATCCCCTCTGGAACTTCGAAAGGGTCCTTCACACCCTTGGTGCAAATCAAGAAGTTCCCCGACCTAGCCGTCTCCACTCGAGAGGAATCACGAGGGTCACGCCCACATCCAGAGGAGCCCCGTTTCCGCCTCGTAGCTCGAGATGAGGGATCCTTTCCCTGCTTCGTCGGGAAAGAGTTCCCGGCGTTGCCGTCGCATCTCAAGAGGAGGCCCTCTCAACAGGAACGGCGAGAGGAACTCCAGGGTCGTGCCACCATTCCAAGAGTCCCCCAGATGTCTCAGTCCATTCCAGAGGAACCTCTTTTCCCTTCACCGGCTCGTTTTTCACGCCGAGGATCGACTCACACCAAGGTGGCACGTGGCACAGCCCTGTGGGAAAGCCTCGTGGGAAAGCCTCGAGGGACAGCCTCGAGGGAAAGCCACAGATCCCTTGATCCACGTGACAGGAAGCGTGACACTACAGCTGCAGCTCGGGAGGAAAGCGCACGTGCATGCCCCCACTCGAGACGAGGCCTGACTCCCCTGGGGAGACTCAGAAGCACCCCAAGATCCATGGCAACACTGGAGAGGAATCCTCAGGTTCCGGCCCCGACTCCACACAAGGACTGAGGCCCCGGCATGGACGGGAGAGGAATCCCGAGAGGTCCCCTAGCAACTCGCATGGGGACTGGCCTTTCCTGAGGCCACCAGAGCGGGTCCCTGAGGTCCCCGTCGTAACTCGAGAAGACCTGCCACAACTCGAGAAAATCCAGGAGGTTCTCCCCTCCAGGCGAGATGAGGCCCATTTCCGCTGAGGCGTCTCAAGGCTGATCACACCTCCCCTCTGGAACTTCGAAAGGGTCCTTCACACCCTTGGTGCAAATCAAGAAGTTCCCCGACCTAGGCGTCTCCACTCGAGAGGAATCACGAGGGTCCCGCCCACATCCAGAGGAGCCCCGTTTCCGCCTCGTAGCTCGAGATGAGGGATCCTTTCGCTGCTTCGTCGGGAAAGAGTTCCCAGCGTTCCCGTCGCATCTCAAGAGGAGGCCCTCTCAACAGGAACGGCGAGAGGAACTCCAGGGTCGTGCCACCATTCCAAGAGTCCCCAAGATGTCTCAGTCCATTCCAGAGGAACCTCTTTTCCCTTCACCGGCTCGTCTTTCACGCCGAGGATCGACTCACACCAAGGTGGCACGTGGCACAGCCCTGTGGGAAAGCCTCGTGGGAAAGCCTCGAGGGACAGCTTCGAGGGAAAGCCACAGATCCCTTGATCCACGTGACAGGAAGCGTGACACTACTGCTGCAGCTCGGGAGGAAAGCGCACGTGCATGCAACAACTCGAAACGAGGCCTGACTCCCTTGGGGAGACTCAGAAGCACCCCAAGATCCATGGCAACACTGGAGAGGAATCCTCATATTCCGGCCCCGACTCCACACAAGGACTGAGGCCCCGGCATGGACGGGAGAGGAATCCCGAGAGGTCCCCTAGCAACTCGCATGGGGACTGGCCTTTCCTGAGGCCACCAGAGCGGGTCCCTGAGGTCCCCGTCGTAACTCGAGAAGACCTGCCGCAACTCGAGAAAATCCAGGAGGTTCTCCCCTCCAGGCGAGATGAGGCCCATTTCCGCTGAGGCGTCTCGAGGCTGATCACACCTCCCCTCTGGAACTTCGAAAGGGTCCTTCACACCCTTGGTGCAAATCAAGAAGTTCCCCGACATACCCGTCTCCACTCGAGAGGAATCACGAGGGTCCCGCCCACATCCGGAGGAGCCCCCTTTCCACCTCGTAGCTCGAGATGAGGGATCCTTTCCCTGCTTCGTCGGGAAAGAGTTCCTGGCTTTCCCGTCGCATCTCAAGAGGAGGCCCTCTCAACAGGAACGGCGAGAGGAACTCCAGGGTCGTGCCACCATTCCAAGAGTCCCCCAGATATCTCAGTCCATTCCAGAGGAACCTCTTTTCCCTTCACCGGCTCGTATTTCACGCCGAGGATCGACTCACACCAAGGTGGCACGTGGCACAGCCCTGTGGGAAAGCCTCGTGGGAAAGCCTCGAGGGACAGCCTCGAGGGAAAGCCACAGATCCCTTGATCCACGTGACAGGAAGCGTGACACTACTGCTGCAGCTCGGGAGGAAAGCGCACGTGCATGCCCCCACTCGAGACGAGGCCTAACTCCCTTGGGGAGACTCAGAAGCACCCCAAGATCCATGGCAACACTGGAGAGGAATCCTCAGGTTCCGGCCCCGACTCCACACAAGGACTGAGGCCCCGGCATGGACGGGAGAGGAATCCCGAGAGGTCCCCTAGCAACTCGCATGGGGACTGGCCTTTCCTGAGGCCACCAGAGCGGGTCCCTGAGGTCCCCGTCGTAACTCGAGAAGACCTGCCGCAACTCGAGAAAATCCAGGAGGTTCTCCCCTCCAGGCGAGATGAGGCCCATTTCCGCTGAGGCGTCTCGAGGCTGATCACACCTCCCCTCTGGAACTTCGAAAGGGTCCTTCACACCCTTGGTGCAAATCAAGAAGTTCCCCGACCTAGCCGTCTCCACTCGAGAGGAATCACGAGGTCCCGCCCACATCCAGAGGAGCCCCGTTTCCGCCTCGTAGCTCGAGATGAGGGATCCTTTCCCTGCTTCGTCGGGAAAGAGTCCCGGCGTTGCCGTCGCATCTCAAGAGGAGGCCCTCTCAACAGGAACGGTGAGAGGAACTCCAGGGTCGTGCCACCATTCCGAGAGTCCCCCAGATGTCTCAGTCCATTCCAGAGGAACCTCTTTTCCCTTCACCGGCTCGTCTTTCACGCCGAGGATCGACCCACACCAAGGTGGCACGTGGCACAGCCCTGTGGGAAAGCCTCGTGGGAAAGCCTCGGGGGACAGCCTCGAGGGAAAGCCACAGATCCCTTGATCCACGTGACAGGAAGCGTGACACTACTGCTGCAGCTCGGGAGGAAAGCGCACGTGCATGCCCCCACTCGAGACGAGGCCTAACTCCCCTGGGGAGACTCAGAAGCACCCCAAGATCCATGGCAACACTGGAGAGGAATTCTCAGGTTCCGGCCCCGACTCCACACAAGGACTGAGGCCCAGGCATGGATGGGAGAGGAATCCCGAGAGGTCCCCTAGCAACTCGCATGGGGACTGGCCTTTCCTGAGGCCACCAGAGCGGGTCCCTGAGGTCCCCCTCGTAACTCGAGAAGACCTGCCGCAACTCGAGAAAATCCAGGAGGTTCTCCCCTCCAGGCGAGATGAGGCCCATTTCCGCTGAGGCGTCTCGAGGCTGATCACACCTCACCTCTGGAACTTCGAAAGGGTCCTTCACACCCTTGGTGCAAATCAAGAAGTTCCCCGACCTAGCCGTCTCCACTCGAGAGGAATCACGAGGGTCCCGCCCACATCCAGAGGAGCCCCGTTTCCGCCTCGTAGCTCGAGATGAGGGATCCTTTCCCTGCTTCGTCGGGAAAGAGTTCCCAGCGTTGCCGTCGCATCTCAAGAGGAGGCCCTCTCAACAGGAACGGTGAGAGGAACTCCAGGGTCGTGCCACCATTCCAAGAGTCCCCCAGATGTCTCAGTCCATTCCAGAGGAACCTCTTTTCCCTTCACCGGCTCGTCTTTCACCCCGAGGATCGACTCACACCAAGGTGGCACGTGGCACAGCCCTGTGGGAAAGCCTCGTGGGAAAGCCTCGAGGGACAGCTTCGAGGGAAAGCCACAGATCCCTTGATCCACGTGACAGGAAGCGTGACACTACTGCTGCAGCTCGGGAGGAAAGCGCACGTGCATGCCCCCACTCGAGACGAGGCCTGACTCCCCTGGGGAGACTTAGAAGCACCCCAAGATCCATGGCAACACTGGAGAGGTATCCTCAGGTTCCGGCCCCGACTCCACACAAGGACTGAGGCCCCGGCATGGACGGGAGAGGAATCCCGAGAGGTCCCCTAGCAACTCGCATGGGGACTGGCCTTTCCTGAGGCCACCAGAGCGGGTCCCTGAGGTCCCCGTCGTAACTCGAGAAGACCTGCCGCAACTCGAGAAAATCCAGGAGGTTCTCCCCTCCAGGCGAGATGAGGCCCATTTCCGCTGAGGCGTCTCGAGGCTGATCACACCTCCCCTCTGGAACTTCGAAAGGGTCCTTCACACCCTTGGTGCAAATCAAGAAGTTCCCCGACCTAGCCGTCTCCACTCGAGAGGAATCACGAGGGTCCCGCCCACATCCAGAGGAGCCCCGTTTCCGCCTCGTAGTTCGAGATGAGGGATCCTTTCCCTGCTTCGTCGGGAAAGAGTTCCCGGCGTTCCCGTCGCAACTCAAGAGGAGGCCCTCTCAACAGGAACGGCGAGAGGAACTCCAGGGTCGTGCCACCATTCCAAGAGTCCCACAGATGTCTCAGTCCATTGCAGAGGAACCTCTTTTCCCTTCACCGGCTCGTCTTTCACGCCGAGGATCGACTCACACCAAGGTGGCACGTGGCACAGCCCTGTGGGAAAGCCTCGTGGGAAAGCCTCGAGGGACAGCCTCGAGGGAAAGCCACAGATCCCTTGATCCACGTGACAGGAAGCGTGACACTACTGCTGCAGCTCGGGAGGAAAGCGCACGTGCATGCCCCCACTCGAGACGAGGCCTGACTCCCCTGGGGAGACTCAGAAGCACCCCAAGATCCATGGCAACACTGGAGAGGAATCCTCAGGTTCCGGCCCCGACTCCACACAAGGACTGAGGCCCCGGCATGGACGGGAGAGGAATCCCGAGAGGTCCCCTAGCAACTTGCATGGGGACTGGCCTTTCCTGAGGCCACCAGAGCGGGTCCCTGAGGTCCCCGTCGTAACTCGAGAAGACCTGCCGCAACTCGAGAAAATCCAGGAGGTTCTCCCCTCCTGGCGAGATGAGGCCCATTTCCGCTGAGGCGTCTCGAGGCTGATCACACATCCCCTCTGGAACTTCGAAAGGGTCCTTCACACCCTTGGTGCAAATCAAGAAGTTCCCCGACCTAGCCGTCTCCACTCGAGAGGAATCACGAGGGTCCCGCCCACATCCAGAGGAGCCCCGTTTCCGCCTCGAAGCTCGAGATGAGGGATCCTTTCCCTGCTTCATCGGGAAAGAGTTCCCGGCGTTCCCGTCGCATCTCAAGAGGAGGCCCTCTCAACAGGAACGGCGAGAGGAACTCCAGGGTCGTGCCACCATTCCAAGAGTCCCCCAGATGTCTCAGTCCATTCCAGAGGAACCTCTTTTCCCTTCACCGGCTCGTCTTTCACCCCGAGGATCGACTCACACCAAGGTGGCACGTGGCACAGCCCTGTGGGAAAGCCTCGTGGGAAAGCCTCGAGGGACAGCCTCGAGGGAAAGCCACAGATCCCTTGATCCACGTGACAGGAAGCGTGGCACTACTGCTGCAGCTCGGGAGGAAAGCGCACGTGCATGCCCCAACTCGAGACGAGGCCTGACTCCCTTGGGGAGACTCAGAAGCACCCCAAGATCCATGGCAACACTGGAGAGGAATCCTCAGGTTCCGGCCCCGTCTCCACACAAGGACTGAGGCCCAGGCATGGACGGGAGAGGAATCCCGAGAGGTCCCCTAGCAACTCGCATGGGGACTGGCCTTTCCTGAGGCCACCAGAACGGGTCCCTGTGGTCCCCTTCGTAACTCGAGAAGACCTGCCGCAACTGGAGAAAATCCAGGAGGTTCTCCCCTCCAGGCGAGATGAGGCCCATTTCCAATGAGGCGTCACGAGGCTGATCACACCTCACCTCTGGAACTTCGAAAGGGTCCTTCACACCCTTGGTGCAAATCAAGAAGTTCCCCGACCTAGCCGTCTCCACTCGAGAGGAATCACGAGGGTCCCGCCCACATCCATAGGAGCCCCGTTTCCTCCTCGTAGCTCGAGATGAGGGATCCTTTCCCTGCTTCGTCGGGAAAGAGTTCCCGGCGTTCCCGTCGCATCTCAAGAGGAGGCCCTCTCAACAGGAACGGCGAGAGGAACTCCAGGGTCATGCCACCATTCCAAGAGTCCCCCAGATGTCTCAGTCCATTCCAGAGGAACCTCTTTTCCCTTCACCGGCTCGTCTTTCACGCCGAGGATAGACTCACACCAAGGTGGCACGTGGCAAAGCCCTGTGGGAAAGCCTCGTGGGAAAGCCTCGAGGGACAGCCTCGAGGGAAAGCCACAGATCCCTTGATCCACGTGACAGGAAGCGTGACACTACTGCTGCAGCTCGGGAGAAAAGCGCACGTGCATGCCCCCACTCGAGACGAGGCCTGACTCCCCTGGGGAGACTCAGAAGCACCCCAAGATCATGGCAACACTGGAGAGGAATCCTCAGGTTCCGGCCCCGACTCCACACAAGGACTGAGGCCCCGGCATGGACGGGAGAGGAATCCCGAGAGGTCCCCTAGCAACTCGCATGGTGACTGGCCTTTCCTGAGGCCACCAGAGCGGGTCCCTGAGGTCCCCGTCGTAACTCGAGAAGACCTGCCGCAACTCGAGAAAATCCAGGAGGTTCTCCCCTCCAGGCGAGATGAGGCCCATTTCCGCTGAGGCGTCTCGAGGCTGATCACACCTCACCTCTGGAACTTCGAAAGGGTCCTTCACACCCTTGGTGCAAATCAAGAAGTTCCCCGACATACCCGTCTCCACTCGAGAGGAATCACGAGGGTCCCGCCCACATCCAGAGGAGCCCCGTTTCCGCCTCGTAGCTCGAGATGAGGGATCCTTTCCCTGCTTCGTCGGGAAAGAGTTCCCGGCGTTCCCGTCGCATCTCAAGAGGAGGCCCTCTCAACAGGAACGGCGAGAGGAACTCCAGGGTCGTGGCACCATTCCAAGAGACCCCCAGATATCTCAGTCCATTAAAGAGGAACCTTTTTCCCTTCACCGGCTCGTCTTTCACGCCGAGGATCGACTCACACCAAGGTGGCACGTGGCACAGCCCTGTGGGAATGCCTCGTGTGAAAGCCTGGAGGGAAAGCCGCAGATCCCTTGATCCACGTGACAGGAAGCGTGACACCATTGCTACAGCTCGGGAGGAAAGCGCACGTGCATACCCCGACTCGAGACGAGGCCTGACTCCCTTGGGGAGACTCAGAAGCAACCCAAGATCCATGGCAACCCTGGAGAGGAATCGTCAAGTTCCGGCCCCGACTGCACACAGGGTCTTAGGCCCCGGCATGGACGGGAGAGGAATCCCGAGTTGGCCCCTAGCAACTCGCATGGCGACTGGCCTTTCCTGAGGCCACCAGAGCGGGTCCCTGAGGTCCCCGTCGTAACTCGAGAAGACATGCCGCAACTCGAGAAAATCCACTAGGTTCTCCCCTCCAGGCCAGATGAGGCCCATTTCCGCTGAGGCGTCTCGAGGCTGATCACACCTCACCTCTGGAACTTCGAAAGGGTCCTTCACACCCTTGGTGCAAATCAAGAAGTTCCCCGACATACCCGTCTCCACTCGAGAGGAAACGCGAGGGTCCCGCCCACATCCAGAGGAGCCCCGTTTCCGCCTCATAGCTCGAGATGAGGGATCCTTTCCCTGCTTCGTCGGGAAAGAGTTCCCGGCGTTCCCTCGCATCTCAAGAGGATGGCCTCTCAAGAGGAACGGCAAGAGGAACTCCAGGGTCGTGCCACCATTCCAAGAGTCCCCCAGATGTCTCAGTCCATTCCAGAGGAACCTCTTTTCCCTTCACCGGCTCGTCTTTCACGCCTAGGATCGACTCACACCAAGGTGGCACATGGCACAGCCCTGTGGGAAAGCCTCGTGGGAAAGCCTCGAGGGACAGCCTCGAGGGAAAGCCACAGATCCCTTGATCCACGTGACAGGAAGCGTGACACTACTGCTGCAGCTCGGGAGGAAAGCGCACGTGCATGCCCCCACTCGAGACGAGGCCTGACTCCCCTGGGGAGACTCAGAAGCACCCCAAGATCCATGGCAACACTGGAGAGGAATCCTCAGGTTCCGGCCCCGAATCCACACAAGGACTGAGGCCCCGGCATGGATGGGAGAGGAATCCCGAGCGGTCCCCTAGCAACTCGCATGGGGATTGGCCTTTCCTGAGGCCACCAGAGCGGGTCCCTGAGGTCCCCGTCGTAACTCGAGAAGACCTGCCGCAACTCGAGAAAATCCAGGAGGTTCTCCCCTCCAGGCGAGATGAGGCCCATTTCCGCTGAGGCGTCTCGAGGCTGATCACACCTCACCTCTGGAACTTCGAAAGGGTCCTTCACACCCTTGGTGCAAATCAAGAAGTTCCCCGACATACCCGTCTCCACTCGAGAGGAATCACGAGGGTCCCGCCCACATCCAGAGGAGCCCCGTTTCCGCCTCGTAGCTCGAGATGAGGGATCCTTTCCCTGCTTCGTCGGGAAAGAGTTCTCGGCGTTCCCGTCGCATCTCAAGAGGAGGCCCTCTCAACAGGAACGGCGAGAGGAACTCCAGGGTCGTGCCACCATTCCAAGAGTCCCCCAGATGTCTCAGTCCATTCCAGAGGAACCTCTTTTCCCTTCACCAGCTCGTCTTTCACGCCGAGGATCGACTCACACCAAGGTGGCACGTGGCACAGCCCTGTGGGAAAGCCTCGTGGGAAAGCCTCGAGGGACAGCCTCGAGGGAAAGCCACAGATCCCTTGATCCATGTGACAGGAAGCGTGACACTACTGCTGCAGCTCGGGAGGAAAGCGCACGTGCATGCCCCCACTGGAGACGAGGCCTGACTCCCCTGGGGAGACTCGGAAGCACCCCAAGATCCATGGCAACACTGGAGAGGAATCCTCAGGTTCCGGCCCCGACTCCACACAAGGACTGAGGCCCCGGCATGGACGGGAGAGGAATCCCGAGAGGTCCTCTAGCAACTCGCATGGGGATTGGCCTTTCCTGAGGCCACCAGAGCGGGTCCCTGAGGTCCCCGTCGTAACTCGAGAAGACCTGCCGCAACTCGAGAAAATCCAGGAGGTTCTCCCCTCCAGGCGAGATGAGGCCCATTTCCGCTGAGGCGTCTCGAGGCTGATCACACCTCCCCTCTGGAACTTCGAAAGGGTCCTTCACACCCTTGGTGCAAATCAAGAAGTTCCCCGACCTAGCCGTCTCCACTCGAGAGGAATCACGAGGGTCCCGCCCACATCCAGAGGAGCCCCGTTTCCGCCTCGTAGCTCGAGATGAGGGATCCTTTCCCTGCTTCGTTGGGAAAGAGTTCCCGGCGTTCCCGTCGCATCTCAAGAGGAGGCCCTCTCAACAGGAACGGCGAGAGGAACTCCAGGGTCGTGCCACCATTCCAAGAGTCCCCCAGATGTCTCAGTCCATTCCAGAGGAACCTCTTTTCCCTTCACCGGCTCGTCTTTCACGCCGAGGATCGACTCACACCAAGGTGGCACGTGGCACAGCCCTGTGGGAAAGCGTCGTGGGAAAGCCTCGAGGGACAGCCTCGAGGGAAAGCCACAGATCCCTTGATCCACGTGACAGGAAGCGTGACACTACTGCTGCAGCTCGGGAGGAAAGCGCACGTGCATGCCCCCACTCGAGACGAGGCCTGACTCCCCTGCGGAGACTCAGAAGCACCCCAAGATCCATGGCAACACTGGAGAGGAATCCTCAGGTTCCGGCCCCGAATCCACACAAGGACTGAGGCCCCGGCATGGATGGGAGAGGTATCCCGAGAGGTCCCCTAGCAACTCGCATGAGGACTGGCCTTTCCTGAGGCCACCAGAGCGGGTCCCTGAGGTCCCCGTCGTAACTCGAGAAGACCTGCCGCAACTCGAGAAAATCCAGGAGGTTCTCCCCTCCAGGCGAGATGAGGCCCATTTCCGCTGAGGCGTCTCGAGGCTGATCACACCTCCCCTCTGGAACTTCGAAAGGGTCCTTCACACCCTTGGTGCAAATCAAGAAGTTCCCCGACATACCCGTCTCCACTCGAGAGGAATCACGAGGGTCCCGCCCACATCCAGAGGAGCCCCGTTTCCGCCTCGTAGCTCGAGATGAGGGATCCTTTCCCTGCTTCTTCGGGAAACAGTTCCCGGCGTTCCCGTCGCATCTCAAGAGGAGGCCCTCTCAACAGGAACGGCGAGAGGAACTCCAGGGTCGTGCCACCATTCCAAGAGTCCCCCAGATGTCTCAGTCCATTCCAGAGGAACCTCTTTTCCCTTCACCGGCTCGTCTTTCACGCCGAGGATCGACTCACACCAAGGTGGCACGTGGCACAGCCCTGTGGGAAAGCCTCGTGGGAAAGCCTGGAGGGACAGCCTCGAGGGAAAGCCACAGATCCCTTGATCCACGTGACAGGAAGCGTGACACTACTGCTGCAGCTCGGGAGGAAAGCGCACGTGCATGCCCCCACTCGAGACGAGGCCTGACTCCCCTGGGGAGACTCAGAAGCACCCCAAGATCCATGGCAACACTGGAGAGGAATCCTCAGGTTCCGGCCCCGACTCCACACAAGGACTGAGGCCCCGGCATGGACGGGAGAGGAATCCCGAGAGGTCCCCTAGCAACTCGCATGGGGACTGGCCTTTCCTGAGGCCACCAGAGCGGGTCCCTGAGGTCCCCGTCGTAACTCGAGAAGACCTGCCGCAACTCGAGGAAATCCAGGAGGTTCTCCCCTCCAGGCGAGATGAGGCCCATTTCCGCTGAGGCGTCTCGAGGCTGATCACACCTCCCCTCTGGAACTTCGAAAGGGTCCTTCACACTTTTGGTTCAAATCAAGAAGTTCCCCGACATACCCGTCTCCACTGGAGAGGAATCACGAGGGTCCCGCCCACATCCAGAGGAGCCCCGTTTCCGCCTCGTAGCTCGAGATGAGGGATCCTTTCCCTGCTTCGTCGGGAATGAGTTCCCGGCGTTCCCGTTGCATCACAGGTGGAGGCCCTCTCAACAGGAACGGCGAGAGGAACTCCAGGGTCGTGCCACCATTCCAAGAGTCCCCCAGATGTCTCAGTCCATTCCAGAGGAACCTCTTTTCCCTTCACCGGCTCGTCTTTCACGCCTAGGATCGACTCACACCAAGGTGGCACATGGCACAGCCCTGTGGGAAAGCCTCGTGGGAAAGCCTCGAGGGACAGCCTCGAGGGAAAGCCACAGATCCCTTGATCCACGTGACAGGAAGCGTGACACTACTGCTGCAGCTCGGGAGGAAAGCGCACGTGCATGCCCCCACTCGAGACGAGGCCTGACTCCCCTGGGGAGACTCAGAAGCACCCCAAGATCCATGGCAACACTGGAGAGGAATCCTCAGGTTCCGGCCCCGAATCCACACAAGGACTGAGGCCCCGGCATGGATGGGAGAGGTATCCCGAGAGGTCCCCTAGCAACTCGCATGAGGACTGGCCTTTCCTGAGGCCACCAGAGCGGGTCCCTGAGGTCCCCGTCGTAACTCGAGAAGACCTGCCGCAACTCGAGAAAATCCAGGAGGTTCTCCCCTCCAGGCGAGATGAGGCCCATTTCCGCTGAGGCGTCTCGAGGCTGATCACACCTCCCCTCTGGAACTTCGAAAGGGTCCTTCACACCCTTGGTGCAAATCAAGAAGTTCCCCGACATACCCGTCTCCACTCGAGAGGAATCACGAGGGTCCCGCCCACATCCAGAGGAGCCCCGTTTCCGCCTCGTAGCTCGAGATGAGGGATCCTTTCCCTGCTTCTTCGGGAAACAGTTCCCGGCGTTCCCGTCGCATCTCAAGAGGAGGCCCTCTCAACAGGAACGGCGAGAGGAACTCCAGGGTCGTGCCACCATTCCAAGAGTCCCCCAGATGTCTCAGTCCATTCCAGAGGAACCTCTTTTCCCTTCACCGGCTCGTCTTTCACGCCGAGGATCGACTCACACCAAGGTGGCACGTGGCACAGCCCTGTGGGAAAGCCTCGTGGGAAAGCCTGGAGGGACAGCCTCGAGGGAAAGCCACAGATCCCTTGATCCACGTGACAGGAAGCGTGACACTACTGCTGCAGCTCGGGAGGAAAGCGCACGTGCATGCCCCCACTCGAGACGAGGCCTGACTCCCCTGGGGAGACTCAGAAGCACCCCAAGATCCATGGCAACACTGGAGAGGAATCCTCAGGTTCCGGCCCCGACTCCACACAAGGACTGAGGCCCCGGCATGGACGGGAGAGGAATCCCGAGAGGTCCCCTAGCAACTCGCATGGGGACTGGCCTTTCCTGAGGCCACCAGAGCGGGTCCCTGAGGTCCCCGTCGTAACTCGAGAAGACCTGCCGCAACTCGAGGAAATCCAGGAGGTTCTCCCCTCCAGGCGAGATGAGGCCCATTTCCGCTGAGGCGTCTCGAGGCTGATCACACCTCCCCTCTGGAACTTCGAAAGGGTCCTTCACACTTTTGGTTCAAATCAAGAAGTTCCCCGACATACCCGTCTCCACTGGAGAGGAATCACGAGGGTCCCGCCCACATCCAGAGGAGCCCCGTTTCCGCCTCGTAGCTCGAGATGAGGGATCCTTTCCCTGCTTCGTCGGGAATGAGTTCCCGGCGTTCCCGTTGCATCACAGGTGGAGGCCCTCTCAACAGGAACGGCGAGAGGAACTCCAGGGTCGTGCCACCATTCCAAGAGTCCCCCAGATGTCTCAGTCCATTCCAGAGGAACCTCTTTTCCCTTCACCGGCTCGTCTTTCACGCCTAGGATCGACTCACACCAAGGTGGCACATGGCACAGCCCTGTGGGAAAGCCTCGTGGGAAAGCCTCGAGGGACAGCCTCGAGGGAAAGCCACAGATCCCTTGATCCACGTGACAGGAAGCGTGACACTACTGCTGCAGCTCGGGAGGAAAGCGCACGTGCATGCCCCCACTCGAGACGAGGCCTGACTCCCCTGGGGAGACTCAGAAGCACCCCAAGATCCATGGCAACACTGGAGAGGAATCCTCAGGTTCCGGCCCCGAATCCACACAAGGACTGAGGCCCCGGCATGGATGGGAGAGGTATCCGAGAGGTCCCCTAGCAACTCGCATGAGGACTGGCCTTTCCTGAGGCCACCAGAGCGGGTCCCTGAGGTCCCCGTCGTAACTCGAGAAGACCTGCCGCAACTCGAGAAAATCCAGGAGGTTCTCCCCTCCAGGCGAGATGAGGCCCATTTCCGCTGAGGCGTCTCGAGGCTGATCACACCTCCCCTCTGGAACTTCGAAAGGGTCCTTCACACCCTTGGTGCAAATCAAGAAGTTCCCCGACATACCCGTCTCCACTCGAGAGGAATCACGAGGGTCCCGCCCACATCCAGAGGAGCCCCGTTTCCGCCTCGTAGCTCGAGATGAGGGATCCTTTCCCTGCTTCGTCGGGAAACAGTTCCCGGCGTTCCCGTCGCATCTCAAGAGGAGGCCCTCTCAACAGGAACGGCGAGAGGAACTCCAGGGTCGTGCCACCATTCCAAGAGTCCCCCAGATGTCTCAGTCCATTCCAGAGGAACCTCTTTTCCCTTCACCGGCTCGTCTTTCACGCCGAGGATCGACTCACACCAAGGTGGCACGTGGCACAGCCCTGTGGGAAAGCCTCGTGGGAAAGCCTGGAGGGACAGCCTCGAGGGAAAGCCACAGATCCCTTGATCCACGTGACAGGAAGCCTGACACTACTGCTGCAGCTCGGGAGGAAAGCGCACGTGCATGCCCCCACTCGAGACGAGGCCTGACTCCCCTGGGGAGACTCAGAAGCACCCCAAGATCCATGGCAACACTGGAGAGGAATCCTCAGGTTCCGGCCCCGACTCCACACAAGGACTGAGGCCCCGGCATGGACGGGAGAGGAATCCCGAGAGGTCCCCTAGCAACTCGCATGGGGACTGGCCTTTCCTGAGGCCACCAGAGCGGGTCCCTGAGGTCCCCGTCGTAACTCGAGAAGACCTGCCGCAACTCGAGAAAATCCAGGAGGTTCTCCCCTCCAGGCGAGATGAGGCCCATTTCCGCTGAGGCGTCTCGAGGCTGATCACACCTCCCCTCTGGAACTTCGAAAGGGTCCTTCACACCCTTGGTGCAAATCAAGAAGTTCCCCGACCTAGCCGTCTCCACTCGAGAGGAATCACGAGGGTCCCGCCCACATCCAGAGGAGCCCCGTTTCCGCCTCGTAGCTCGAGATGAGGGATCCTTTCCCTGCTTCGTCGGGAAAGAGTTCCCGGCGTTGCCGTCGCATCTCAAGAGGAGGCCCTCTCAACAGGAACGGCGAGAGGAACTCCAGGGTCGTGCCACCATTCCAAGAGTCCCCCAGATGTCTCAGTCCATTCCAGAGGAACCTCTTTTCCCTTCACCGGCTCGTCTTTCACGCCGAGGATCGACTCACACCAAGGTGGCATGTGGCACAGCCCTGTGGGAAATCCTCGTGGGAAAGCCTCGAGGGACAGCCTCGAGGGAAAGCCACAGATCCCTTGATCCACGTGACAGGAAGCGTGACACTACTGCTGCAGCTCGGGAGGAAAGCGCACGTGCATGCCCCCACTCGAGACGAGGCCTAACTCCCCTGGGGAGACTCAGAAGCACCCCAAGATCCATGGCAACACTGGAGAGGAATCCTCAGGTTCCGGCCCCGACTCCACACAAGGACTGAGGCCCCGGCATGGACGGGAGAGGAATCCCGAGAGGTCCCCTAGCAACTCGCATGGGGACTGGCCTTTCCTGAGGCCACCAGAGCGGGTCCCTGAGGTCCCCGTCGTAACTCGAGAAGACCTGCAGCAACTCGAGAAAATCCAGGAGGTTCTCCCCTCCAGGCGAGATGAGGCCCATTTCGGCTGAGGCGTCTCGAGGCTGATCACACCTCCCCTCTGGAACTTCGAAAGGGTCCTTCACACCCTTGGTGCAAATCAAGAAGTTCCCCGACATACCCGTCTCCACTCGAGAGGAATCACGAGGGTCCCGCCCACATCCAGAGGAGCCCCGTTTCCGCCTCGTAGCTCGAGATGAGGGATCCTTTCCCTGCTTCGTCGGGAAAGAGTTCCCGGCGTTCCCGTCGCATCTCAAGAGGAGGCCCTCTCAACAGGAACGGCGAGAGGAACTCCAGGGTCGTGCCACCATTCCAAGAGTCCCCAGATGTCTCAGTCCATTCCAGAGGAATCTCTTTTCCCTTCACCGGCTCGTCTTTCAAGCCGAGGATCGACTCACACCAAGGTGGCACGTGGCACAGCCCTGTGGGAAAGCCTCGTGGGAAAGCCTCGAGGGACAGCCTCGAGGGAAAGCCACAGATCCCTTGATCCACGTGACAGGAAGCGTGACACTACTGCTGCAGCTCGGGAGGAAAGCGCACGTGCATGCCCCCACTCGAGACGAGGCCTAACTCCCCTGGGGAGACTCAGAAGCACCCCAAGATCCATGGCAACACTGGAGAGGAATCCTCAGGTTCCGGCCCCGACTCCACACAAGGACTGAGGCCCCGGCATGGACGGGAGAGGAATCCCGAGAGGTCCCCTAGCAACTCGCATGGGGACTGGCCTTTCCTGAGGCCACCAGAGCGGGTCCCTGAGGTCCCCGTCGTAACTCGAGAAGACCTGCCGCAACTCGAGAAAATCCAGGAGGTTCTCCCCTCCAGGCGAGATGAGGCCCATTTCGGCTGAGGCGTCTCGAGGCTGATCACACCTCCCCTCTGGAACTTCGAAAGGGTCCTTCACACCCTTGGTGCAAATCAAGAAGTTCCCCGACCTAGCCGTCTCCACTCGAGAGGAATCACGAGGGTCCCGCCCACATCCAGAGGAGCCCCGTTTCCGCCTCGTAGCTCGAGATGAGGGATCCTTTCCCTGCTTCGTCGGGAAAGAGTTCCCGGCGTTCCCGTCGCATCTCAAGAGGAGGCCCTCTCAACAGGAACGGCGAGAGGATCTCCAGGGTCGTGCCACCATTCCAAGAGTCCCCCAGATGTCTCAGTCCATTCCAGAGGAACCTCTTTTCCCTTCACCGGCTCGTTTTTCACGCCAAGGATCGACTCACACCAAGGTGGCACGTGGCACAGCCCTGTGGGAAAGCCTCGTGGGAAAGCCTCGAGGGACAGCCTAGAGGGAAAGCCACAGATCCCTTGATCCACGTGACAGGAAGCCTGACACTACTGCTGCAGCTCGGGAGGAAAGCGCACGTGCATGCCCCCACTCGAGACGAGGCCTGACTCCCCTGGGGAGACTCAGAAGCACCCCAAGATCCATGGCAACACTGGAGAGGAATCCTCAGGTTCCGGCCCCGACTCCACACAAGGACTGAGGCCCCGGCATGGACGGGAGAGGAATCCCGAGAGGTCCCCTAGCAACTCGCATGGGGACTGGCCTTTCCTGAGGCCACCAGAGCGGGTCCCTGAGGTCCCCGTCGTAACTCGAGAAGACCTGCCGCAACTCGAGAAAATCCAGGAGGTTCTCCCCTCCAGGCGAGATGAGGCCCATTTCCGCTGAGGCGTCTCGAGGCTGATCACACCTCCCCTCTGGAACTTCGAAAGGGTCCTTCACACCCTTGGTGCAAATCAAGAAGTTCCCCGACCTAGCCGTCTCCACTCGAGAGGAATCACGAGGGTCCCGCCCACATCCAGAGGAGCCCCGTTTCCGCCTCGTAGCTCGAGATGAGGGATCCTTTCCCTGCTTCGTCGGGAAAGAGTTCCCGGCGTTGACGTCGCATCTCAAGAGGAGGCCCTCTCAACAGGAACGGCGAGAGGAACTCCAGGGTCGTGCCACCATTCCAAGAGTCCCCCAGATGTCTCAGTCCATTCCAGAGGCACCTCTTTTCCCTTCACCGGCTCGTCTTTCACGCCGAGGATCGACTCACACCAAGGTGGCATGTGGCACAGCCCTGTGGGAAATCCTCGTGGGAAAGCCTCGAGGGACAGCCTCGAGGGAAAGCCACAGATCCCTTGATCCACGTGACAGGAAGCGTGACACTACTGCTGCAGCTCGGGAGGAAAGCGCACGTGCATGCCCCCACTCGAGACGAGTCCTGACTCCCCTGGGGAGACTCAGAAGCACCCCAAGATCCATGGCAACACTGGAGAAGAATCCTCAGGTTCCGGCCCCGACTCCACACAAGGACTGAGGCCCCGGCATGGACGGGAGAGGAATCCCGAGAGGTCCCCTAGCAACTCGCATGGGGATTGGCCTTTCCTGAGGCCACCAGAGCGGGTCCCTGAGGTCCCCGTCATAACTCGAGAAGACCTGCCGCAACTCGAGAAAAGCCAGGAGGTTCTCCCCTCCAGGCGAGATGAGGCCCATTTCCGCTGAGGCGTCTCGAGGCTGATCACACCTCCCCTCTGGAACTTCGAAAGGGTCCTTCACACCCTTGGTGCAAATCAAGAAGTTCCCCGACATACCCGTCTCCACTCGAGAGGAATCACGAGGGTCCCGCCCACATCCAGAGGAGCCCCGTTTCTGCCTCGTAGCTCGAGATGAGGGATCCTTTCCCTGCTTCGTCGGGAAAGAGTTCCCGGCGTTCCCGTCGCATCTCAAGAGGAGGCCCTCTCAACAGGAACGGCGAGAGGAACTCCAGGGTCGTGCCACCATTCCAAGAGTCCCCAGATGTCTCAGTCCATTCCAGAGGAATCTCTTTTCCCTTCACCGGCTCGTCTTTCAAGCCGAGGATCGACTCACACCAAGGTGGCACGTGGCACAGCCCTGTGGGAAAGCCTCGTGGGAAAGCCTCGAGGGACAGCCTCGAGGGAAAGCCACAGATCCCTTGATCCACGTGACAGGAAGCCTGACACTACTGCTGCAGCTCGGGAGGAAAGCGCACGTGCATGCCCCCACTCGAGACGAGGCCTGACTCCCCTGGGGAGACTCAGAAGCACCCCAAGATCCATGGCAACACTGGAGAGGAATCCTCAGGTTCCGGCCCCGACTCCACACAAGGACTGAGGCCCCGGCATGGACGGGAGAGGAATCCCGAGAGGTCCCCTAGCAACTCGCATGGGGACTGGCCTTTCCTGAGGCCACCAGAGCGGGTCCCTGAGGTCCCCGTCGTAACTCGAGAAGACCTGCCGCAACTCGAGAAAATCCAGGAGGTTCTCCCCTCCAGGCGAGATGAGGCCCATTTCCGCTGAGGCGTCTCGAGGCTGATCACACCTCCCCTCTGGAACTTCGAAAGGGTCCTTCACACCCTTGGTGCAAATCAAGAAGTTCCCCGACCTAGCCGTCTCCACTCGAGAGGAATCACGAGGGTCCCGCCCACTTCCAGAGGAGCCCCGTTTCCGCCTCGTAGCTCGAGATGAGGGATCCTTTCCCTGCTTCGTCGGGAAAGAGTTCCCGGCGTTCCCGTCGCATCTCAAGAGGAGGCCCTCTCAACAGGAACGGCGAGAGGATCTCCAGGGTCGTGCCACCATTCCAAGAGTCCCCCAGATGTCTCAGTCCATTCCAGAGGAACCTCTTTTCCCTTCACCGGCTCGTTTTTCACGCCAAGGATCGACTCACACCAAGGTGGCACGTGGCACAGCCCTGTGGGAAAGCCTCGTGGGAAAGCCTCGAGGGACAGCCTCGAGGGAAAGCCACAGATCCCTTGATCCACGTGACAGGAAGCCTGACACGACTGCTGCAGCTCGGGAGGAAAGCGCACGTGCATGCCCCCACTCGAGACGAGGCCTGACTCCCCTGGGGAGACTCAGAAGCACCCCAAGATCCATGGCAACACTGGAGAGGAATCCTCAGGTTCCGGCCCCGACTCCACACAAGGACTGAGGCCCCGGCATGGACGGGAGAGGAATCCCGAGAGGTCCCCTAGCAACTCGCATGGGGACTGGCCTTTCCTGAGGCCACCAGAGCGGGTCCCTGAGTTCCCCGTCGTAACTCGAGAAGACCTGCCGCAACTCGAGAAAATCCAGGAGGTTCTCCCCTCCAGGCGAGATGAGGCCCATTTCCGCTGAGGCGTCTCGAGGCTGATCACACCTCCCCTCTGGAACTTCGAAAGGGTCCTTCACACCCTTGGTGCAAATCAAGAAGTTCCCCGACCTAGCCGTCTCCACTCGAGAGGAATCACGAGGGTCCCGCCCACATCCAGAGGAGCCCCGTTTCCGCCTCGTAGCTCGAGATGAGGGATCCTTTCCCTGCTTCGTCGGGAAAGAGTTCCCGGCGTTCCCGTCGCATCTCAAGAGGAGGCCCTCTCAACAGGAACGGCGAGAGGAACTCCAGGGTCGTGCCACCATTCCAAGAGTCCCCCAGATGTCTCAGTCCATTCCAGAGGAACCTCTTTTCCCTTCACCGGCTCGTCTTTCACGCCGAGGATCGACTCACACCAAGGTGGCATGTGGCACAGCCCTGTGGGAAATCCTCGTGGGAAAGCCTCGAGGGACAGCCTCGAGGGAAAGCCACAGATCCCTTGATCCACGTGACACGAAGCGTGACACTACTGCTGCAGCTCGGGAGGAAAGCGCACGTGCATGCCCCCACTCGAGACGAGGCCTGACTCCCCTGGGGAGACTCAGAAGCACCCCAAGATCCATGGCAACACTGGAGAAGAATCCTCAGGTTCCGGCCCCGACTCCACACAAGGACTGAGGCCCCGGCATGGACGGGAGAGGAATCCCGAGAGGTCCCCTAGCAACTCGCATGGGGATTGGCCTTTCCTGAGGCCACCAGAGCGGGTCCCTGAGGTCCCCGTCATAACTCGAGAAGACCTGCCGCAACTCGAGAAAAGCCAGGAGGTTCTCCCCTCCAGGCGAGATGAGGCCCATTTCCGCTGAGGCGTCTCGAGGCTGATCACACCTCCCCTCTGGAACTTCGAAAGGGTCCTTCACACCCTTGGTGCAAATCAAGAAGTTCCCCGACATACCCGTCTCCACTCGAGAGGAATCACGAGGGTCCCGCCCACATCCAGAGGAGCCCCGTTTCCGCCTCGTAGCTCGAGATGAGGGATCCTTTCCCTGCTTCGTCGGGAAAGAGTTCCCGGCGTTCCCGTCGCATCTCAAGAGGCGGCCCTCTCAACAGGAACGGCGAGAGGAACTCCAGGGTCGTGCCACCATTCCAAGAGTCCCCAGATGTCTCAGTCCATTCCAGAGGAATCTCTTTTCCCTTCACCGGCTCGTCTTTCAAGCCGAGGATCGACTCACACCAAGGTGGCACGTGGCACAGCCCTGTGGGAAAGCCTCGTGGGAAAGCCTCGAGGGACAGCCTCGAGGGAAAGCCACAGATCCCTTGATCCACGTGACAGGAAGCGTGACACTACTGCTGCAGCTCGGGAGGAAAGCGCACGTGCATGCCCCCACTCGAGACGAGGCCTAACTCCCCTGGGGAGACTCAGAAGCACCCCAAGATCCATGGCAACACTGGAGAGGAATCCTCAGGTTCCGGCCCCGACTCCACACAAGGACTGAGGCCCCGGCATGGACGGGAGAGGAATCCCGAGAGGTCCCCTAGCAACTCGCATGGGGACTGGCCTTTCCTGAGGCCACCAGAGCGGGTCCCTGAGGTCCCCGTCGTAACTCGAGAAGACCTGCCGCAACTCGAGAAAATCCAGGAGGTTCTCCCCTCCAGGCGAGATGAGGCCCATTTCGGCTGAGGCGTCTCGAGGCTGATCACACCTCCCCTCTGGAACTTCGAAAGGGTCCTTCACACCCTTGGTGCAAATCAAGAAGTTCCCCGACCTAGCCGTCTCCACTCGAGAGGAATCACGAGGGTCCCGCCCACATCCAGAGGAGCCCCGTTTCCGCCTCGTAGCTCGAGATGAGGGATCCTTTCCCTGCTTCGTCGGGAAAGAGTTCCCGGCGTTCCCGTCGCATCTCAAGAGGAGGCCCTCTCAACAGGAACGGCGAGAGGATCTCCAGGGTCGTGCCACCATTCCAAGAGTCCCCCAGATGTCTCAGTCCATTCCAGAGGAACCTCTTTTCCCTTCACCGGCTCGTTTTTCACGCCGAGGATCGACTCACACCAAGGTGGCACGTGGCACAGCCCTGTGGGAAAGCCTCGTGGGAAAGCCTCGAGGGACAGCCTCGAGGGAAAGCCACAGATCCCTTGATCCACGTGACAGGAAGCCTGACACTACTGCTGCAGCTCGGGAGGAAAGCGCACGTGCATGCCCCCACTCGAGACGAGGCCTGACTCCCCTGGGGAGACTCAGAAGCACCCCAAGATCCATGGCAACACTGGAGAGGAATCCTCAGGTTCCGGCCCCGACTCCACACAAGGACTGAGGCCCCGGCATGGACGGGAGAGGAATCCCGAGAGGTCCCCTAGCAACTCGCATGGGGACTGGCCTTTCCTGAGGCCACCAGAGCGGGTCCCTGAGGTCCCCGTCGTAACTCGAGAAGACCTGCCGCAACTCGAGAAAATCCAGGAGGTTCTCCCCTCCAGGCGAGATGAGGCCCATTTCCGCTGAGGCGTCTCGAGGCTGATCACACCTCTCCTCTGGAACTTCGAAAGGGTCCTTCACACCCTTGGTGCAAATCAAGAAGTTCCCCGACCTAGCCGTCTCCACTCGAGAGGAATCACGAGGGTCCCGCCCACATCCAGAGGAGCCCCGTTTCCGCCTCGTAGCTCGAGATGAGGGATCCTTTCCCTGCTTCGTCGGGAAAGAGTTCCCGGCGTTGCCGTCGCATCTCAAGAGGAGGCCCTCTCAACAGGAACGGCGAGAGGAACTCCAGGGTCGTGCCACCATTCCAAGAGTCCCCCAGATGTCTCAGTCCATTCCAGAGGAACCTCTTTTCCCTTCACCGGCTCGTCTTTCACGCCGAGGATCGACTCACACCAAGGTGGCATGTGGCACAGCCCTGTGGGAAATCCTCGTGGGAAAGCCTCGAGGGACAGCCTCGAGGGAAAGCCACAGATCCCTTGATCCACGTGACAGGAAGCGTGACACTACTGCTGCAGCTCGGGAGGAAAGCGCACGTGCATGTCCCCACTCGAGACGAGGCCTGACTCCCCTGGGGAGACTCAGAAGCACCCCAAGATCCATGGCAACACTGGAGAAGAATCCTCAGGTTCCGGCCCCGACTCCACACAAGGACAGAGGCCCCGGCATGGACGGGAGAGGAATCCCGAGAGGTCCCCTAGCAACTCGCATGGGGATTGGCCTTTCCTGAGGCCACCAGAGCGGGTCCCTGAGGTCCCCGTCATAACTCGAGAAGACCTGCCGCAACTCGAGAAAATCCAGGAGGTTCTCCCCTCCAGGCGAGATGAGGCCCATTTCCGCTGAGGCGTCTCGAGGCTGATCACACCTCCCCTCTGGAACTTCGAAAGGGTCCTTCACACCCTTGGTGCAAATCAAGAAGTTCCCCGACATACCCGTCTCCACTCGAGAGGAATCACGAGGGTCCCGCCCACATCCAGAGGAGCCCCGTTTCCGCCTCGTAGCTCGAGATGAGGGATCCTTTCCCTGCTTCGTCGGGAAAGAGTTCCCGGCGTTCCCGTCGCATCTCAAGAGGAGGCCCTCTCAACAGGAACGGCGAGAGGAACTCCAGGGTCGTGCCACCATTCCAAGAGTCCCCAGATGTCTCAGTCCATTCCAGAGGAATCTCTTTTCCCTTCACCGGCTCGTCTTTCAAGCCGAGGATCGACTCACACCAAGGTGGCACGTGGCACAGCCCTGTGGGAAAGCCTCGTGGGAAAGCCTCGAGGGACAGCCTCGAGGGAAAGCCACAGATCCCTTGATCCACGTGACAGGAAGCGTGACACTACAGCTGCAGCTCGGGAGGAAAGCGCACGTGCATGCCCCCACTCGAGACGAGGCCTGACTCCCCTGGGGAGACTCAGAAGCACCCCAAGATCCATGGCAACACTGGAGAGGAATCCTCAGGTTCCGGCCCCGACTCCACACAAGGACTGAGGCCCCGGCATGGACGGGAGAGGAATCCCGAGAGGTCCCCTAGCAACTCGCATGGGGACTGGCCTTTCCTGAGGCCACCAGAGCGGGTCCCTGAGGTCCCCGTCGTAACTCGAGAAGACCTGCCGCAACTCGAGAAAATCCAGGAGGTTCTCCCCTCCAGGCGAGATGAGGCCCATTTCCGCTGAGGCGTCTCGAGGCTGATCACACCTCCCCTCTGGAACTTCGAAAGGGTCCTTCACACCCTTGGTGCAAATCAAGAAGTTCCCCGACCTAGCCGTCTCCACTCGAGAGGAATCACGAGGGTCCCGCCCACATCCAGAGGAGCCCCGTTTCTGCCTCGTAGCTCGAGATGAGGGATCCTTTCCCTGCTTCGTTGGCAAAGAGTTCCCAGCGTTCCCGTCGCATCTCAAGAGGAGGCCCTCTCAACAGGAACGGCGAGAGGAACTCCAGGGTCGTGCCACCATTCCAAGAGTCCCCCAGATGTCTCAGTCCATTCCAGAGGAACCTCTTTTCCCTTCACCGGCTCGTTTTTCACGCCGAGGATCGACTCACACCAAGGTGGCACGTGGCACAGCCCTGTGGGAAAGCCTTGTGGGAAAGCCTCGAGGGACAGCCTAGAGGGAAAGCCACAGATCCCTTGATCCACGTGACAGGAAGCGTGACACTACTGCTGCAGCTCGGGAGGAAAGCGCACGTGCATGCCACAACTCGAAACGAGGCCTGACTCCCTTGGGGAGACTCAGAAGCACCCCAAGATCCATGGCAACACTGGAGAGGAATCCTCATGTTCCGGCCCCGACTCCACACAAGGACTGAGGCCCCGGCATGGACGGGAGAGGAATCCCGAGAGGTCCCCTAGCAACTCGCATGGGGACTGGCCTTTTCTGAGGCCACCAGAGCGGGTCCCTGAGGTCCCCGTCGTAACTCGAGAAGACCTGCCGCAACTCGAGAAAATCCAGGAGGTTCTCCCCTCCAGGCGAGATGAGGCCCATTTCCGCTGAGGCGTCTCGAGGCTGATCACACCTCCCCTCTGGAACTTCGAAAGGGTCCTTCACACCCTTGGTGCAAATCAAGAAGTTCCCCGACATACCCGTCTCCACTCGAGAGGAATCACGAGGGTCCCGCCCACATCCGGAGGAGCCCCCTTTCCACCTCGTAGCTCGAGATGAGGGATCCTTTCCCTGCTTCGTCGGGAAAGAGTTCCTGGCTTTCCCGTCGCATCTCAAGAGGAGGCCCTCTCAACAGGAACGGCGAGAGGAACTCCAGGGTCGTGCCACCATTCCAAGAGTCCCCCAGATATCTCAGTCCATTCCAGAGGAACCTCTTTTCCCTTCACCGGCTCGTCTTTCACGCCGAGGATCGACTCACACCAAGGTGGCACGTGGCACAGCCCTGTGGGAAAGCATCGTGGGAAAGCATCGAGGGACAGCCTCGAGGGAAAGCCACAGATCCCTTGATCCACGTGACAGGAAGCGTGACACTACTGCTGCAGCTCGGGAGGAAAGCGCACGTGCATGCCCCCACTCGAGACGAGGCCTAACTCCCCTGGGGAGACTCAGAAGCACCCCAAGATCCATGGCAACACTGGAGAGGAATCCTCAGGTTCCGGCCCCGACTCCACACAAGGACTGAGGCCCCGGCATGGACGGGAGAGGAATCCCGAGAGGTCCCCTAGCAACTCGCATGGGGACTGGCCTTTCCTGAGGCCACCAGAGCGGGTCCCTGAGGTCCCCGTCGTAACTCGAGAAGACCTGCCGCAACTCGAGAAAATCCAGGAGGTTCTCCCCTCCAGGCGAGATGAGGCCCATTTCCGCTGAGGCGTCTCGAGGCTGATCACACCTCCCCTCTGGAACTTCGAAAGGGTCCTTCACACCCTTGGTGCAAATCAAGAAGTTCCCGGACCTAGCCGTCTCCACTCAAGAGGAATCACGAGGGTCCCGCCCAAAACCGGAGGAGCACCCTTTCCACCTCGTAGCTCGAGATGAGGGATCCTTTCCCTGCTTCGTCGGGAAAGAGTTCCTGGCTTTCCTGTCGCATCTCAAGAGGAGGCCCTCTCAACAGGAACGGCGAGAGGAACTCCAGGGTCGTGCCACCATTCCAAGAGTCCCCCAGATGTCTCAGTCCATTCCAGAGGAACCTCTTTTCCCTTCACCGGCTCGTTTTTCACGCCGAGGATCGACTCACACCAAGGTGGCACGTGGCACAGCCCTGTGGGAAAGCCTCGTGTGAAAGCCTCGAGGGACAGCCTCGAGGGAAAGCCACAGATCCCTTGATCCACGTGACAGGAAGCGTGACACTACTGCTGCAGCTCGGGAGGAAAGCGCACGTGCATGCCACAACTCGAAACGAGGCCTGACTCCCTTGGGGAGACTCAGAAGCACCCCAAGATCCATGGCAACACTGGAGAGGAATCCTCAGGTTCCGGCCCCGACTCCACACAAGGACTGAGGCCCCGGCATGGACGGGAGAGGAATCCCGAGAGGTCCCCTAGCAACTCGCATGGGGACTGGCCTTTTCTGAGGCCACCAGAGCGGGTCCCTTAGGTCCCCGTCGTAACTCGAGAAGACCTGCCGCAACTCGAGAAAATACAGGAGGTTCTCCCCTCCAGGCGAGATGAGGCCCATTTCCGCTGAGGCGTCTCGAGGCTGATCACACCTCACCTCTGGAACTTCGAAAGGGTCCTTCACACCCTTGGTGCAAAACAAGAAGTTCCCCGACCTAGCCGTCTCCACTCGAGAGTAATCACGAGGTCCCGCCAACATCCAGAGGAGCCCCGTTTCCGCCTCGCAGCTCGAGATGAGGGATCCTTTCCCTGCTTCGTCGGGAAATAGTCCCGGCGTTGCCGTCGCATCTCAAGAGGAGGCCCTCTCAACAGGAACGGTGAGAGGAACTCCAGGGTCGTGCCACCATTCCAAGAGTCCCCCAGATGTCTCAGTCCATTCCAGAGGAACCTCTTTTCCCTTCACCGGCTCGTCTTTCACGCCGAGGATCGACTCACACCAAGGTGGCACGTGGCACAGCCCTGTGGGAAAGCCTCGTGGGAAAGCCTCGAGGGACAGCTTCGAGGGAAAGCCACAGATCCCTTGATCCACGTGACAGGAAGCGTGACACTACTGCTGCAGCTCGGGAGGAAAGCGCACGTGCATGCCCCCATTCGAGACGAGGCCTGACTCCCCTGGGGAGACTCAGAAGCACCCCAAGATCCATGGCAACACTGGAGAGGAATCCTCAGGTTCCGGCCCCGACTCCACACAAGGACTGAGGCCCCGGCATGGACGGGAGAGGAATCCCGAGAGGTCCCTTGGCAACTCGCATGGGGACTGGCCTTTCCTGAGGCCACCAGAGCGGGTCCCTGAGGTCCCCGTCGTAACTCGAGAAGACCTGCCGCAACTCGAGAAAATCCAGGAGGTTCTCCCCTCCAGGCGAGATGAGGCCCATTTCCGCTGAGGCGTCTCGAGGCTGATCACACCTCACCTCTGGAACTTCGAAAGGGTCCTTCACACCCTTGGTGCAAATCAAGAAGTTCCCCGACCTAGCCGTCTCCACTCGAGTGGAATCACGAGGGTCCCGCCCACATCCAGAGGAGCCCCGTTTCCGCCTCGTAGTTCGAGATGAGGGATCCTTTCCCTGCTTCGTCGGGAAAGAGTTCCCGGCGTTCCCGTTGCATCTCAAGAGGAGGCCCTCTCAACAGGAACGGCGAGAGGAACTCCAGGGTCGTGCCACCATTCCAAGAGTCCCACAGATGTCTCAGTCCATTGCAGAGGAACCTCTTTTCCCTTCACCGGCTCGTCTTTCACGCCGAGGATCGACTCACACCAAGGTGGCACGTGGCACAGCCCTGTGGGAAAGCCTCGTGGGAAAGCCTCGAGGGACAGCTTCGAGGGAAAGCCACAGATCCCTTGATCCACGTGACAGGAAGCGTGACACTACTGCTGCAGCTCGGGAGGAAAGCGCACGTGCATGCCCCCATTCGAGACGAGGCCTGACTCCCCTGGGGAGACTCAGAAGCACCCCAAGATCCATGGCAACACTGGAGAGGAATCCTCAGGTTCCGGCCCCGACTCCACACAAGGACTGAGGCCCCGGCATGGACGGGAGAGGAATCCCGAGAGGTCCCTTGGCAACTCGCATGGGGACTGGCCTTTCCTGAGGCCACCAGAGCGGGTCCCTGAGGTCCCCGTCGTAACTCGAGAAGACCTGCCGCAACTCGAGAAAATCCAGGAGGTTCTCCCCTCCAGGCGAGATGAGGCCCATTTCCGCTGAGGCGTCTCGAGGCTGATCACACCTCACCTCTGGAACTTCGAAAGGGTCCTTCACACCCTTGGTGCAAATCAAGAAGTTCCCCGACCTAGCCGTCTCCACTCGAGTGGAATCACGAGGGTCCCGCCCACATCCAGAGGAGCCCCGTTTCCGCCTCGTAGTTCGAGATGAGGGATCCTTTCCCTGCTTCGTCGGGAAAGAGTTCCCGGCGTTCCCGTTGCATCTCAAGAGGAGGCCCTCTCAACAGGAACGGCGAGAGGAACTCCAGGGTCGTGCCACCATTCCAAGAGTCCCACAGATGTCTCAGTCCATTGCAGAGGAACCTCTTTTCCCTTCACCGGCTCGTCTTTCACGCCGAGGATCGACTCACACCAAGGTGGCACGTGGCACAGCCCTGTGGGAAAGCCTCGTGGGAAAGCCTCGGGGGACAGCCTCGAGGGAAAGCCACAGATCCCTTGATCCACGTGACAGGAAGCGTGACACTACTGCTGCAGCTCGGGAGGAAAGCGCACGTGCATGCCCCCAATCGAGACGAGGCCTGACTCCCCTGGGGAGACTCAGAAGCACCCCAAGATCCATGGCAACACTGGAGAGGAATTCTCAGGTTCCGGCCCCGACTCCACACAAGGACTGAGGCCCAGGCATGGATGGGAGAGGTATCCCGAGAGGTCCCCTAGCAACTCGCATGGGGACTGGCCTTTCCTGAGGCCACCAGAGCGGGTCCCTGAGGTCCCCGTCGTAACTCGAGAAGACCTGCCGCAACTCGAGAAAATCCAGGAGGTTCTCCCCTCCAGGCGAGATGAGGCCCATTTCCGCTGAGGCGTCTCGAGGCTGATCACACCTCACCTCTGGAACTTCGAAAGAGTCCTTCACACCCTTGGTGCAAATCAAGAAGTTCCCCGACCTAGCCGTCTCCACTCGAGAGGAATCACGAGGGTCCCGCCCACATCCAGAGGAGCCCCGTTTCTGCCTCGTAGCTCGAGATGAGGGATCCTTTCCCTGCTTCGTCGGGAAAGAGTTCCCAGCGTTCCCGTCGCATCTCAAGAGGAGGCCCTCTCAACAGGAACGGCGAGAGGAACTCCAGGGTCGTGCCACCATTCCAAGAGTCCCCCAGATGTCTCAGTCCATTCCAGAGGAACCTCTTTTCCCTTCACCGGCTCGTTTTTCACGCCGAGGATCGACTCACACCAAGGTGGCACGTGGCACAGCCCTGTGGGAAAGCCTTGTGGGAAAGCCTCGAGGGACAGCCTAGAGGGAAAGCCACAGATCCCTTGATCCACGTGACAGGAAGCGTGACACTACTGCTGCAGCTCGGGAGGAAAGCGCACGTGCATGCCACAACTCGAAACGAGGCCTGACTCCCTTGGGGAGACTCAGAAGCACCCCAAGATCCATGGCAACACTGGAGAGGAATCCTCATGTTCCGGCCCCGACTCCACACAAGGACTGAGGCCCCGGCATGGACGGGAGAGGAATCCCGAGAGGTCCCCTAGCAACTCGCATGGGGACTGGCCTTTTCTGAGGCCACCAGAGCGGGTCCCTGAGGTCCCCGTCGTAACTCGAGAAGACCTGCCGCAACTCGAGAAAATCCAGGAGGTTCTCCCCTCCAGGCGAGCAGCGAGATGAGGCCCATTTCCGCTGAGGCGTCTCGAGGCTGATCACCCTCCCTCTGGAACTTCGAAAGGGTCCTTCACACCCTTGGTGCAAATCAAGAAGTTCCCGACCTAGCCCGTCTCCACTCGAGAGGAATCACGAGGTCCCGCCCACATCCGAGGAGCCCCGTTTCGCACCTCGTAGCTCGAGATGAGGGATCCTTTCCCTGCTTCGTCGGGAAAGAGTTCCGGCTTCCCGTCGCATCTCAAGAGGAGGCCCTCTCAACAGGAACGGCGAGAGGAACTCCAGGGTCGTGCCACCATTCCAAGAGTCTCCCAGATATCTCAGTCCATTCCAGAGGAACCTCTTTTCCCTTCACCGGCTCGTCTTCACGCCGAGGATCGACTCACACCAAGGTGGCACGTGGCACAGCCCTGTGGGAAAGCCTCGTGGGAAAGCACGAGGGACAGCCTCGAGGGAAAGCCACAGATCCCTTGATCCACGTGACAGGAAGCGTGACACTACTGCTGCAGCTCGGAGGAGAAGCGCACGTGCATGCCCCCACTCGAGACGAGGCCTGAACTCCCCTGGGAGACTCAGAAGCACCCCAAGATCCATGGCAACACTGGAGAGGAATCCTCAGGTTCCGGCCCCGACTCCACACAGGACTGAGGCCCCGGCATGGACGGGAGAGGAATCCCGAGAGGTCCCCTAGCAACTCGCATGGGGACTGGCCTTTCCTGAGGCCACCAGAGCGGGTCCCTGAGGTCCCCGTCGTAACTCGAGAAGACCTGCCGCAACTCGAGAAAATCCAGGAGGTTCTCCCCTCCAGGCGAGATGAGGCCCATTTCCGCTGAGGCGTCTCGAGGCTGATCACACCCTCCCCTCTGGAACTTCGAAAGGGTCCTTCACACCCTTGGTGCCAATCAAGAAGTTCCCGGACCTAGCCGTCTCCACTCAAGAGGAATCACGAGGGTCCCGCCCAAAACGGAGGAGCAACCCTTTCCACCTCGTAGCTCGAGATGAGGGATCCTTTCCCTGCTTCGTCGGGAAAGAGTTCCTGGCTTTCCCGTCGCATCTCAAGAGGAGGCCCTCTCAACAGGAACGGCGAGAGGAACTCCAGGGTCGTGCCACCATTCCAAGAGTCCCCCAGATGTCTCAGTCCATTCCAGAGGAACCTCTTTTCCCTTCACCGGCTCGTTTTTCACGCCGAGGATCGACTCACACCAAGGTGGCACGTGGCACAGCCCTGTGGGAAAGCCTCGTGGGAAAGCCTCGAGGGACAGCCTCGAGGGAAAGCCACAGATCCCTTGATCCACGTGACAGGAAGCGTGACACTACTGCTGCAGCTCGGGAGGAAAGCGCACGTGCATGCCACAACTCGAAACGAGGCCTGACTCCCTGGAGAGACTCAGAAGCACCCCAAGATCCATGGCAACACTGGAGAGGAATCCTCAGGTTCCGGCCCCGACTCCACACAAGGACTGAGGCCCCGGCATGGACGGGAGAGGAATCCCGAGAGGTCCCCTAGCAACTCGCATGGGGACTGGCCTTTTCTGAGGCCACCAGAGCGGGGTCCTTTAGGTCCCCGTCGTAACTCGAGAAGACCTGCCGCAACTCGAGAAAATCCAGGAGGTCTCCCCTCCAGGCGAGATGAGGCCCATTTCCGCTGAGGCGTCTCGAGGCTGATCACACCTCACCTCTGGAACTTCGAAAGGTCCTTCACACCCTTGGTGCAAATCAAGAAGTTCCCCGACCTAGCCGTCTCCACTCGAGAGGATCACGAGGTCCCGCCCACATCCAGAGGAGCCCCGTTCCGCCTCGCAGCTCGAGATGAGGGTCCTTTCCCTGCTTCGTCGGGAAAGAGTCCCGGCGTTGCGGTCGCATCTCAAGAGGAGGCCCTCTCAACAGGAACGGTGAGAGGAACTCCAGGGTCGTGCCACCATTCCAAGAGTCCCCCAGATGTCTCAGTCCATTCCAGAGGAACCTCTTTTCCCTTCACCGCTCGTCTTTCACACCGAGGATCGACTCACACCAAGGTGGCACGTGGCACAGCCCTGTGGGAAAGCCTCGTGGGAAAGCCTCGAGGGACAGCTTCGAGGGAAAGCCAAAGATCCCTTGATCCACGTGACAGGAAGCGTGACACTACTGCTGCAGCTCGGGAGGAAAGTGCACGTGCATGCCCCCACTCGAGACGAGGCCTGACTCCCTGGGGAGACTCAGAAGCACCCCAAGATCATGGCAACACTGGAGAGGTATCATCAGGTTCCGGCCCCGACTCCACACAAGGACTGAGGCCCCGGCATGGACGGAGAGGAATCCCGAGAGTCCCCTAGCAACTCGCATGGGGACTGGCCTTTCCTGAGGCCACCAGAGCGGGTCCCTGAGGTCCCCGTCGTAACTCGAGAAGACCTGCCGCAACTCGAGAAAATCCAGGAGGTTCTCCCCTCCAGGCCAGATGAGGCCCATTTCCGCTGAGGCGTCTCGAGGCTGATCACACCCTCACCTCTGGAACTTCGAAAGGCTCCTTCACACCCTTGGTGCAAATCAAGAAGTTCCCCGACATACCCGTCTCCACTCGAGAGGAATCACGAGGGTCCCGCCCCACATCCAGAGGAGCCCCGTTTCCGCCTCGTAGCTCGAGATGAGGGATCCTTTCCCTGCTTCGTCGGGAAAGAGTTCCCGGCGTTCCCGTCGCATCTCAAGAGGAGGCCCCTCTCAACAGGAACGGCGAGAGGAACTCCAGGGTCGTGCCACCATTCCAAGAGTCCCCCAGATGTCTCAGTCCATTCCAGAGGAACCTCTTTTCCCTTCACCGGCTCGTCTTTCACGCCGAGGATCGACTCACACCAAGGTGGCACGTGGCACAGCCCTGTGGAAAGCCTCGTGGGAAAGCCTCGAGGGACAGCCTCAAGGGAAAGCCACAGATCCCTTGATCCACGTGACAGGAAGCGTGACACTACTGCTGCAGCTCGGGAGGAAAGCGCACGTGCATGCCCCCACTCGAGACGAGGCCTGACTCCCCTGGGGAGACTCAGAAGCACCCCAAGATCCATGGCAACACTGGAGAGGAATCCTCAGGTTCCGGCCCCGACTCCACACAAGGACTGAGGCCCCAGCATGTACGGGAAAGGAATCCCGAGAGGTCCCCTAGCAACTGGCATGGGGACTGGCCTTTCCTGAGGCCACCAGAGCGGGTCCCTGAGGTCCCCCGTCGTAACTCGAGAAGACCTGCCGCAACTCGAGAAAATCCAGGAGGTTCTCCCCTCCAGGCGAGATGAGGCCCTATTTCCGCTGAGGCGTCTCGAGGCTGATCACACCTCCCCTCTGGAACTTCGAAAGGGTCCTTCACACCCTTGGTGCAAATCAAGAAGTTCCCCGACATACCCGTCTCCACTCGAGAGGAATCACGAGGGTCCCGCCCACATCCAGAGGAGCCCTGTTTCCGCCTCGTAGCTCGAGATGAGGGATCCATTCCCTGCATCGTCGGGAAAGAGTTCCCGGCATTCCCGTCGCATCTCAAGAGGAGGCCCTCTCAACAGAACGGCGAGAGGAACTCCAGGGTCGTGCCACCATTCCAAGAGTCCCCCAGATGTCCAGTCCATTCCAGAGGAACCTCTTTTCCCTTCACCCGGCTCGTCTTTCACGCCGAGGATCGACTCACACCAAGGTGGCACGTGGCACAGCCCTGTGGGAAAGCCTCGTGGAAAGCCTCGAGGGACAGCCTCGAGGGAAAGCCACAGATCCCTTGATCCACGTGACAGGAAGCGTGACACTACAGCTGCAGCTCGGGAGGAAAGCGCACGTGCATGCCCCCACTCGAGACGAGGCCTGACTCCCCTGGGGAGACTCAGAAGCACCCCAAGATCCATGGCAACACTGGAGAGGAATCCTCAGGTTCCGGCCCCGACTCCACACAAGGACTGAGGCCCCGGCATGGACGGGAGAGGAATCCCGAGAGGTCCCCTAGCAACTCGCATGGGGACTGGCCTTTCCTGAGGCACCAGAGCGGGTCCCTGAGGTCCCCGTCGTAACTCGAGAAGACCTGCCGCAACTCGAGAAAATCCAGGAGGTTCTCCCCTCCAGGCGAGATGAGGCCCATTTCCGCTGAGGCGTCTCGAGGCTGATCACCCTCCCCTCTGGAACTTCGAAAGGGTCCTTCACACCCTTGGTGCAAATCAAGAAGTTCCCCGACCTAGCCGTCTCCACTCGAGTGGAATCACGAGGGTCCCGCCCACATCCAGAGGAGCCCCGTTTCGCCTCGTAGTTCGAGATGAGGGATCCTTTCCCTGCTTCGTCGGGAAAGAGTTCCCGGCGTTCCCGTTGCATCTCAAGAGGAGGCCCTCTCAACAGGAACGGCGAGAGGAACTCCAGGGTCGTGCCACCATTCCAAGAGTCCCACAGATGTCTCAGTCCATTGCAGAGGAACCTCTTTTCCCTTCACCGGCTCGTCTTTCACGCGAGGATCGACTCACACCAAGGTGGCACGTGGCACAGCCCTGTGGAAAGCCTCGGGGGAAAGCCTCGGGGGACAGCCTCGAGGGAAAGCCACAGATCCCTTGATCCACGTGACAGGAAGCGTGACACTACTGCTGCAGCTCGGGAGGAAAGCGCACGTGCATGCCCCCACTCGAGACGAGGCCTGACTCCCTGGGGAGACTCAGAAGCACCCCAAGATCCATGGCAACACTGGAGAGGAATCCTCAGGTTCCGGCCCCCGACTCCACACAAGGACTGAGGCCCCGGTATGGACGGGAGAGGAATCCCGAGAGGTCCCCTAGCAACTCGCATGGGGACTGGCCTTTCCTGAGGCCACCAGAGCGGGTCCCTGAGGTCCCCGTCGTAACTCGAGAAGACCTGCCGCAACTCGAGAAAATCCAGGAGGTTCTCCCCTCCAGGCGAGATGAGGCCCATTTCCGCTGAGGCGTCTCGAGGCTGATCACACCTCACCTCTGGAACTTCGAAAGGGTCCTTCACACCCTTGGGTGCAAATCAAGAAGTTCCCCGACCTAGCCGTCTCCACTCGAGTGGAATCACGAGGGTCCCGCCCACATCCAGAGGAGCCCCGTTTCTGCCTCGTAGTTCGAGATGAGGGATCCTTTCCCTTCTTCGTCGGGAAAGAGTTCCGGCGTTCCCGTTGCATCTCAAGAGGAGGCCCTCTCAACAGGAACGGCGAGAGGAACTCCAGGGTCGTGCCACCATTCCAAGAGTCCCACAGATGTCTGAGTCCATTGCAGAGGAACCTCTTTTCCCTTCACCGGCTCGTCTTTCACGCCGAGGATCGACTCACACCAAGGTGGCACGTGGCACAGCCCTGTGGGAAAGCCTCGTGGGAAAGCCTCGGGGGACAGCCTCGAGGGAAAGCCACAGATCCCTTGATCCACGTGACAGGAAGCGTGACACTACTGCTGCAGCTCGGGAGGAAAGCGCACGTGCATGCCCCCAATCGAGACGAGGCCTGACTCCCCTGGGGAGACCCAGAAGCACCCCAAGATCCATGGCAACACTGGAGAGGAATTCTCAGGTTCCGGCCCCGACTCCACACAAGGACTGAGGCCCAGGCATGGATGGGAGAGGAATCCCGAGAGGTCCCCTAGCAACTCGCATGGGGACTGGCCTTTTCTGAGGCCACCAGAGCGGGTCCCTTAGGTCCCCGTCGTAACTCGAGAAGACCTGCCGCAACTCGAGAAAATACAGGAGGTTCTCCCCTCCAGGCGAGATGAGGCCCATTTCCGCTGAGGCGTCTCGAGGCTGATCACACCTCACCTCTGGAACTTCGAAAGGGTCCTTCACACCCTTGGTGCAAATCAAGAAGTTCCCCGACCTAGCCGTCTCCACTCGAGAGGAATCACGAGGTCCCGCCCACATCCAGAGGAGCCCCGTTTCCGCCTCGCAGCTCGAGATGAGGGATCCTTTCCCTGCTTCGTCGGGAAAGAGTCCCGGCGTTGCCGTCGCATCTCAAGAGGAGGCCCTCTCAACAGGAACGGTGAGAGGAACTCCAGGGTCGTGCCACCATTCCAAGAGTCCCCCAGATGTCTCAGTCCATTCCAGAGGAACCTCTTTTCCCTTCACCGGCTCGTCTTTCACGCCGAGGATCGACTCACACCAAGGTGGCACGTGGCACAGCCCTGTGGGAAAGCCTCGTGGGAAAGCCTCGAGGGACAGCTTCGAGGGAAAGCCACAGATCCCTTGATCCACGTGACAGGAAGCGTGACACTACTGCTGCAGCTCGGGAGGAAAGCGCACGTGCATGCCCCCATTCGAGACGAGGCCTGACTCCCCTGGGGAGACTCAGAAGCACCCCAAGATCCATGGCAACACTGGAGAGGAATCCTCAGGTTCCGGCCCCGACTCCACACAAGGACTGAGGCCCCGGCATGGACGGGAGAGGAATCCCGAGAGGTCCCCTAGCAACTCGCATGGGGACTGGCCTTTCCTGAGGCCACCAGAGCGGGTCCCTGAGGTCCCCGTCGTAACTCGAGAAGACCTGCCGCAACTCGAGAAAATCCAGGAGGTTCTCCCCTCCAGGCGAGATGAGGCCCATTTCCGCTGAGGCGTCTCGAGGCTGATCACACCTCACCTCTGGAACTTCGAAAGGGTCCTTCACACCCTTGGTGCAAATCAAGAAGTTCCCCGACCTAGCCGTCTCCACTCGAGTGGAATCACGAGGGTCCCGCCCACATCCAGAGGAGCCCCGTTTCTGCCTCGTAGTTCGAGATGAGGGATCCTTTCCCTGCTTCGTCGGGAAAGAGTTCCCGGCGTTCCCGTTGCATCTCAAGAGGAGGCCCTCTCAACAGGAACGGCGAGAGGAACTCCAGGGTCGTGCCACCATTCCAAGAGTCCCACAGATGTCTGAGTCCATTGCAGAGGAACCTCTTTTCCCTTCACCGGCTCGTCTTTCACGCCGAGGATCGACTCACACCAAGGTGGCACGTGGCACAGCCCTGTGGGAAAGCCTCGTGGGAAAGCCTCGGGGGACAGCCTCGAGGGAAAGCCACAGATCCCTTGATCCACGTGACAGGAAGCGTGACACTACTGCTGCAGCTCGGGAGGAAAGCGCACGTGCATGCCCCCACTCGAGACGAGGCCTGACTCCCCTGGGGAGACCCAGAAGCACCCCAAGATCCATGGCAACACTGGAGAGGAATTCTCAGGTTCCGGCCCCGACTCCACACAAGGACTGAGGCCCAGGCATGGATGGGAGAGGAATCCCGAGAGGTCCCCTAGCAACTCGCATGGGGACTGGCCTTTCCTGAGGCCACCAGAGCGGGTCCCTGAGGTCCCTGTCGTAACTCGAGAAGACCTGCCGCAACTCGAGAAAATCCAGGAGGTTCTCCCCTCCAGGCGAGATGAGGCCCATTTCCGCTGAGGCGTCTCGAGGCTGATCACACCTCACCTCTGGAACTTCGAAAGAGTCCTTCACACCCTTGGTGCAAATCAAGAAGTTCCCCGACCTAGCCGTCTCCACTCGAGAGGAATCACGAGGGTCCCGCCCACATCCAGAGGAGTCCCGTTTCCGCCTCGTAGCTCGAGATGAGGGATCCTTTCCCTGCTTCGTCGGGAAAGAGTTCCCGGCGTTCCCGTCGCATCTCAAGAGGAGGCCCTCTCAACAGGAACGGTGAGAGGAACTCCAGGGTCGTGCCACCATTCCAAGAGTCCCCCAGATGTCTCAGTCCATTCCAGAGGAACCTCTTTTCCCTTCACCGGCTCGTCTTTCACGCCGAGGATCGACTCACACCAAGGTGGCACGTGGCACAGCCCTGTGGGAAAGCCTCGTGGGAAAGCCTCGGGGGACAGCCTCGAGGGAAAGCCACAGATCCCTTGATCCACGTGACAGGAAGCGTGACACTACTGCTGCAGCTCGGGAGGAAAGCGCACGTGCATGCCACAACTCGAAACGAGGCCTGACTCCCTTGGGGAGACTCAGAAGCACCCCAAGATCCATGGCAACACTGGAGAGGAATCCTCATATTCCGGCCCCGACTCCACACAAGGACTGAGGCCCCGGCATGGACGGGAGAGGAATTCCGAGAGGTCCCCTAGCAACTCGCATGGGGACTGGCCTTTTCTGAGGCCACCAGAGCGGGTCCCTGAGGTCCCCGTCGTAACTCGAGAAGACCTGCCGCAACTCGAGAAAATCCAGGAGGTTCTCCCCTCCAGGCGAGATGAGGCCCATTTCCGGTGAGGCGTCTCGAGGCTGATCACACCTCCCCTCTGGAACTTCGAAAGGGTCCTTCACACCCTTGGTGCAAATCAAGAAGTTCCCCGACCTAGCCGTCTCCACTCGAGAGGAATCACGAGGGTCCCGCCCACATCCAGAGGAGCCCCGTTTCCGCCTCGTAGCTCGAGATGAGGGATCCTTTCCCTGCTTCGTCGGGAAAGAGTTCCCGGCGTTCCTGTCGCATCTCAAGAGGAAGCCCTCTCAACAGGAACGGCGAGAGGAACTCCAGGGTCGTGCCACCATTCCAAGAGTCCCCCAGATGTCTCAGTCCATTCCAGAGGAACCTCTTTTCCCTTCACCGGCTCGTTTTTCACGCCGAGGATCGACTCACACCAAGGTGGCACGTGGCACAGCCCTGTGGGAAAGCCTCGTGGGAAAGCCTCGAGGGACAGCCTCGAGGGAAAGCCACAGATCCCTTGATCCACGTGACAGAAAGCGTGACACTACTGCTGCAGCTCGGGAGGAAAGCGCACGTGCATGCCACAACTCGAAACGAGGCCTGACTCCCTTGGGGAGACTCAGAAGCACCCCAAGATCCATGGCAACACTGGAGAGGAATCCTCAGGTTCCGGCCCCGACTCCACACAAGGACTGAGGCCCCGGCATGGACGGGAGAGGAATCCCGAGAGGTCCCCTAGCAACTCGCATGGGGACTGGCCTTTCCTGAGGCCACCAGAGCGGGTCCCTGAGGTCCCCGTCGTAACTCGAGAAGACCTGCCGCAACTCGAGAAAATCCAGGAGGTTCTCCCCTCCAGGCGAGATGAGGCCCATTTCCGCTGAGGCGTCTCGAGGCTGATCACACCTCCCCTCTGGAACTTCGAAAGGGTCCTTCACACCCTTGGTGCAAATCAAGAAGTTCCCCGACCTAGCCGTCTCCACTCGAGAGGAATCACGAGGGTCCCGCCCACATCCAGAGGAGCCCCGTTTCCGCCTCGTAGTTCGAGATGAGGGATCCTTTCCCTGCTTCGTCGGGAAAGAGTTCCCGGCGTTCCCGTTGCATCTCAAGAGGAGTCCCTCTCAACAGGAACGGCGAGAGGAACTCCAGGGTCGTGCCACCATTCCAAGAGTCCCCCAGATGTCTCAGTCCATTGCAGAGGAACCTCTTTTCCCTTCACCGGCTCGTCTTTCACGCCGAGGATCGACTCACACCAAGGTGGCACGTGGCACAGCCCTGTGGGAAAGCCTCGTGGGAAAGCCTCGGGGGACAGCCTCGAGGGAAAGCCACAGATCCCTTGATCCACGTGACAGGAAGCGTGACACTACTGCTGCAGCTCGGGAGGAAAGCGCACGTGCATGCCACCACTCGAGACGAGGCCTGACTCCCCTGGGGAGACTCAGAAGCACCCCAAGATCCATGGCAACACTGGAGAGGAATTCTCAGGTTCCGGCCCTGACACCACACAAGGACTGAGGCCCAGGCATGGATGGGAGAGGAATCCCGAGAGGTCCCCTAGCAACTCGCATGGGGACTGGCCTTTCCTGAGGCCACCAGAGCGGGTCCCTGAGGTCCCCATCGTAACTCGAGAAGACCTGCCGCAACTCGAGAAAATCCAGGAGGTTCTCCCCTCCAGGCGAGATGAGGCCCATTTCCGCTGAGGCGTCTCGAGGCTGATCACACCTCACCTATGGAACTTCGAAAGGGTCCTTCACACCCTTGGTGCAAATCAAGAAGTTCCCCGACCTAGCCGTCTCCACTCGAGAGGAATCACGAGGGTCCCGCCCACATCCAGAGGAGCCCCGTTTCCGCCTCGTAGCTCGAGATGAGGGATCCTTTCCCTGCTTCGTCGGGAAAGAGTTCCCGGCATTGCCGTCGCATCTCAAGAGGAGGCCCTCTCAACAGGAACGGTGAGAGGAACTCCAGGGTCGTGCCACCATTCCAAGAGTCCCCCAGATGTCTCAGTCCATTCCAGAGGAACCTCTTTTCCCTTCACCGGCTCGTCTTTCACCCCGAGGATCGACTCACACCAAGGTGGCACGTGGCACAGCCCTGTGGGAAAGCCTCGTGGGAAAGCCTCGAGGGACAGCTTCGAGGGAAAGCCAAAGATCCCTTGATCCACGTGACAGGAAGCGTGACACTACTGCTGCAGCTCGGGAGGAAAGCGCACGTGCATGCCCCCACTCGAGACGAGGCCTGACTCCCCTGGGGAGACTCAGAAGCACCCCAAGATCCATGGCAACACTGGAGAGGTATCCTCAGGTTCCGGCCCCGACTCCACACAAGGACTGAGGCCCCGGCATGGACGGGAGAGGAATCCCGAGAGGTCCCGTAGCAACTCGCATGGGGACTGGCCTTTCCTGAGGCCACCAGAGCTGGTCCCTGAGGTCCCCGTCGTAACTCGAGAAGACCTGCCGCAACTCGAGAAAATCCAGGAGGTTCTCCCCTCCAGGCCAGATGAGGCCCATTTCCTCTGAGGCGTCTCGAGGCTGATCACACCTCACCTCTGGAACTTCGAAAGGGTCCTTCACACCCTTGGTGCAAATCAAGAAGTTTCCCGACCTAGCCGTCTCCACTCGAGAGGAATCACGAGGGTCCCGCCCACATCCAGAGGAGCCCCGTTTCCGCCTCGTAGTTCGAGATGAGGGATCCTTTCCCTGCTTCGTCGGGAAAGAGTTCCCGGCGTTCCCGTCGCAACTCAAGAGGAGGCCCTCTCAACAGGAACGGCGAGAGGAACTCCAGGGTCGTGCCACCATTCCAAGAGTCCCACAGATGTCTCAGTCCATTGCAGAGGAACCTCTTTTCCCTTCACCGGCTCGTCTTTCACGCCGAGGATCGACTCACACCAAGGTGGCACGTGGCACAGCCCTGTGGGAAAGCCTCGTGGGAAAGCCTCGAGGGACAGCCTCGAGGGAAAGCCACAGATCCCTTGATCCACGTGACAGGAAGCGTGACACTACTGCTGCAGCTCGGGAGGAAAGCGCACGTGCATGCCCCCACTCGAGACGAGGCCTGACTCCCGTGGGGAGACTCAGAAGCACCCCAAGATCCATGGCAACACTGGAGAGGAATCCTCAGGTTCCGGCCCCGACTCCACACAAGGACTGAGGCCCCGGCATGGACGGGAGAGGAATCCCGAGAGGTCCCCTAGCAACTCGCATGGGGACTTGCCTTTCCTGAGGCCACCAGAGCGGGTCCCTGAGGTCCCGGTCGTAACTCGAGAAGATCTGCCGCAACTCGAGAAAATCCAGAAGGCTCTCCCCTCCAGGCGAGATGAGGCCCATTTCCGCTGAGGCGTCTCGAGGCTGATCACACCTCACCTCTGGAACTTCGAAAGGGTCTTTCACACCCTTGGTGCAAATCAAGAAGTTCCCCGACATACCCGTCTCCACTCGAGAGGAATCACGAGGGTCACGCCCACATCCAGAGGAGCCCCGTTTCCGCCTCGTAGCTCGAGATGAGGGATCCTTTCCCTGCTTCGTCGGGAAAGAGTTCCCGGCGTTCCCGTCGCATCTCAAGAGGAGGCCCTCTCAACAGGAACGGCGAGAGGAACTCCAGGGTCGTGCCACCATTCCAAGAGTCCCCCAGATGTCTCAGTCCATTCTAGAGGAACCTCTTTTCCCTTCACCGGCTCGTATTTCACGCCGAGGATCGACTCACACCAAGGTGGCACGTGGCACAGCCCTGTGGGTAAGCCTCGTGGGAAAGCCTCGAGGGACAGCCTCGAGGAAAGCCACAGATCCCTTGATCCACGTGACAGGAAGCGTGACACTACTGCTGCAGCTCGGGAGGAAAGCGCACTTGCATGCCTCCACTCGAAACGAGGCCTGACTCCCCTGGGGAGACTCAGAAGCACCCCAAGATCCATGGCAACACTGGAGAGGAATCCTCAGGTTCCGGCCCCGACTCCACACAAGGACTGAGGCCCCGGCATGGACGGGAGAGGAATCCCGAGAGGTCCCCTAGCAACTCGCATGGGGACTGGCCTTTCCTGAGGCCACCAGAGCGGGTCCCTGAGGTCCCAGTCGTAACTCGAGAAGACCTGCCGCAACTCGAGAAAATCCAGGAGGTTCTCCCCTCCAGGCGAGATGAGGCCTATTTCCGATGAGGCGTCTCGAGGCTGATCACACCTCACCTCTGGAACTTCGAAAGGGTCCTTCACATCCTTGGTGCAAATCAAGAAGTTCCCCGACCTAGCCGTCTCCACTCGAGAGGAATCACGAGGGTCCCGCCCACATCCAGAGGAGCCCCGTTTCCGCCTCGTAGCTCGAGATCAGGGATCCTTTCCCTGCTTCGTCGGGAAAGAGTTCCCGGCCTTCCCGTCCCATCTCAAGAGGAGGCCCTCACAACAGGAACGGCGAGAGGAACTCCAGGGTCGTGCCACCATTCCAAGAGTCCCCTAGATGTCTCAGTCCATTCCAGAGGAACCTCTTTTCCCTTCACCAGCTCGTCTTTCACGCCGAGGATCGACTCACACCAAGGTGGCACGTGGCACAGCCCTGTGGGAAAGCCTCGTGGGAAAGCCTCGAGGGACAGCCTCGAGGGAAAGCCACAGATCCCTTGATCCACGTGACAGGAAGCGTGACACTACTGCTGCAGCTCGGGAGGAAAGCGCACGTGCATGCCCCCACTCGAGACGAGGCCTAACTCCCCTGGGGAGACTCAGAAGCACCCCAAGATCCATGGCAACACTGGAGAGGAATTCTCAGGTTCCGGCCCCGACTCCACACAAGGACTGAGGCCCAGGCATGGATGGGAGAGGAATCCCGAGAGGTCCCCTAGCAACTCGCATGGGGACTGGCCTTTCCTGAGGCCACCAGAGCGGGTCCCTGAGGTCCCCGTCGTAACTCGAGAAGAACTGCCGCAACTCGAGAAAATCCAGGAGGTTCTCCCCTCCAGGCCAGATGAGGCCCATTTCCGGTGAGGCGTCTCGAGGCTGATCACACCTCCCCTCTGGAACTTCGAAAGGGTCCTTCACACCCTTGGTGCAAATCAAGAAGTTCCCCGACCTAGCCGTCTCCACTCGAGAGGAATCACGAGGGTCCCGCCCACATCCAGAGGAGCCCCGTTTCCGCCTCGTAGTTCGAGATGAGGGATCCTTTCCCTGCTTCGTCGGGAAAGAGTTCCCGGCGTTCCCGTCGCAACTCAAGAGGAGGCCCTCTCAACAGGAACGGCGAGCGGAACTCCAGGGTCGTGCCACCATTCCAAGAGTCCCACAGATGTCTCAGTCCATTGCAGAGGAACCTCTTTTCCCTTCACCGGCTCGTCTTTCACGCCGAGGATCGACTCACACCAAGGTGGCACGTGGCACAGCCCTGTGGGAAAGCCTCGTGGGAAAGCCTCGAGGGACAGCCTCGAGGGAAAGCCACAGATCCCTTGATCCACGTGACAGGAAGCGTGACACTACTGCTGCAGCTCGGGAGGAAAGCGCACGTGCATGCCCCCACTCGAGACCAGGCCTGACTCCCGTGGGGAGACTCAGAAGCACCCCAAGATCCATGACAACACTGGAGAGGAATCCTCAGGTTCCGGCCCCGACTCCACACAAGGACTGAGGCCCCGGCATGGACGGGAGAGGAATCCCGAGAGGTCCCCTAGCAACTCGCATGGGGACTTGCCTTTCCTTAGGCCACCAGAGCGGGTCCCTGAGGTCCCCGTCGTAACTCGAGAAGACCTGCCGCAACTCGAGAAAATCCAGAAGGCTCTCCCCTCCAGGCGAGATGAGGCCCATTTCCGCTGAGGCGTCTCGAGGCTGATCACACCTCACCTCTGGAACTTCGAAAGGGTCCTTCACACCCTTGGTGCAAATCAAGAAGTTCCCCGACATACCCGTCTCCACTCGAGAGGAATCACGAGGGTCACGCCCACATCCAGAGGAGCCCCGTTTCCGCCTTGTAGCTCGAGATCAGGGATCCTTTCCCTGCTTCGTCGGGAAAGAGTTCCCGGCGTTCCCGTCGCATCTCAAGAGGAGGCCCTCTCAACAGGAACGGCGAGAGGAACTCCAGGGTCGTGCCACCATTCCAAGAGTCCCCCAGATGTCTCAGTCCATTCTAGAGGAACCTCTTTTCCCTTCACCGGCTCGTATTTCACGCCGAGGATCGACTCACACCAAGGTGGCACGTGGCACAGCCCTGTGGGTAAGCCTCGTGGGAAAGCCTCGAGGGACAGCCTCGAGGAAAGCCACAGATCCCTTGATCCACGTGACAGGAAGCGTGACACTACTGCTGCAGCTCGGGAGGAAAGCGCACTTGCATGCCTCCACTCGAAACGAGGCCTGACTCCCCTGGGGAGACTCAGAAGCACCCCAAGATCCATGGCAACACTGGAGAGGAATCCTCAGGTTCCGGCCCCGACTCCACACTAGGACTGAGGCCCCGGCATGGACGGGAGAGGTATCCCGAGAGGTCCCCTAGCAACTCGCATGGGGACTGGCCTTTCCTGAGGCCACCAGAGCGGGTCCCTGAGGTCCCAGTCGTAACTCGAGAAGACCTGCTGCAACTCGAGAAAATCCAGGAGGTTCTCCCCTCCAGGCGAGATGAGGCCTATTTCCGCTGAGGCGTCTCGAGGCTGATCACACCTCACCTCTGGAACTTCGAAAGGGTCCTTCACATCCTTGGTGCAAATCAAGAAGTTCCCCGACCTAGCCGTCTCCACTCGAGAGGAATCACGAGGATCCCGCCCACATCAAGAGGAGCCCCGTTTCCGCCTCGTAGCTCGAGATCAGGGATCCTTTCCCTGCTTCGTCGGGAAAGAGTTCCCGGCCTTCCCGTCGCATCTCAAGAGGAGGCCCTCACAACAGGAACGGCGAGAGGAACTCCAGGGTCGTGCCACCATTCCAAGAGTCCCCCAGATGTCTCAGTCCATTCCAGAGGAACCTCTTTTCCCTTCACCAGCTCGTCTTTCACGCCGAGGATCGACTCACACCAAGGTGGCACGTGGCACAGCCCTGTGGGAAAGCCTCGTGGGAAAGCCTCGAGGGACAGCCTCGAGGGAAAGCCACAGATCCCTTGATCCACGTGACAGGAAGCGTGACACTACTGCTGCAGCTCGGGAGGAAAGCGCACGTGCATGCCCCCACTCGAGACGAGGCCTGACTCCCCTGGGGAGACTCAGAAGCACCCCAAGATCCATGGCAACACTGGAGAGGTATCCTCAGGTTCCGGCCCCGACTCCACACAAGGACTGAGGCCCCGGCATGGACGGGAGAGGAATCCCGAGAGGTCCCCTAGCAACTCGCATGGGGACTGGCCTTTCCTGAGGCCACCAGAGCGGGTCCCTGAGGTCCCCGTCGTAACTCGAGAAGACCTGCCGCAACTCGAGAAAATCCAGGAGGTTCTCCCCTCCAGGCGAGATGAGGCCCATTTCCGCTGAGGCGTCTCGAGGCTGATCACACCTCACCTCTGGAACTTCGAAAGGGTCCTTCACACCCTTGGTGCAAATCAAGAAGTTCCCCGACCTAGCCGTCTCCACTCGAGAGGAATCACGAGGGTCCCGCCCACATCCAGAGGAGCCCCGTTTCCGCCTCGTAGTTCGAGATGAGGGATCCTTTCCCTGCTTCGTCGGGAAAGAGTTCCCGGCGTTCCCGTTGCATCTCAAGAGGAGGCCCTCTCAACAGGAACGGCGAGAGGAACTCCAGGGTCGTGCCACCATTCCAAGAGTCCCACAGATGTCTCAGTCCATTGCAGAGGAACCTCTTTTCCCTTCACCGGCTCATCTTTCACGCCGAGGATCGACTCACACCAAGGTGGCACGTGGCACAGCCCTGTGGGAAAGCCTCGTGGGAAAGCCTCGGGGGACAGTCTCGAGGGAAAGCCACAGATCCCTTGATCCACGTGACAGGAAGCGTGACACTACTGCTGCAGCTCGGGAGGAAAGCGCACGTGCATGCCCCCACTCGAGACGAGGCCTAACTCCCCTGGGGAGACTCAGAAGCACCCCAAGATCCATGGCAACACTGGAGAGGAATTCTCAGGTTCCGGCCCCGACTCCACACAAGGACTGAGGCCCAGGCATGGATGGGAGAGGAATCCCGAGAGGTCCCCTAGCAACTCGCATGGGGACTGGCCTTTCCTGAGGCCACCAGAGCGGGTCCCTGAGGTCCCCGTCGTAACTCGAGAAGACCTGCCGCTACTCGAGAAAATCCAGGAGGTTCTCCCCTCCAGGCGAGATGAGGCCCATTTCCGCTGAGGCGTCTCGAGGCTGATCACACCTCACCTCTGGAACTTCGAAAGGGTCCTTCACACCCTTGGTGCAAATCAAGAAGTTCCCCGACCTAGCCGTCTCCACTCGAGAGGAATCACGAGGGTCCCGCCCACATCCAGAGGAGCCCCGTTTCCGCCTCGTAGCTCGAGATGAGGGATCCTTTCCCTGCTTCGTCGGGAAAGAGTTCCCGGCGTTGCCATCGCATCTCAAGAGGAGGCCCTCTAAACAGGAACGCTGAGAGGAACTCCAGGGTCGTGCCACCATTCCAAGAGTCCCCCAGATGTCTCAGTCCATTCCAGAGGAACCTCTTTTCCCTTCACCGGCTCGTCTTTCACCCCGAGGATCGACTCACACCAAGGTGGCACGTGGCACAGCCCTGTGGGAAAGCCTCGTGGGAAAGCCTCGAGGGACAGCCTCGAGGGAAAGCCACAGATCCCTTGATCCACGTGACAGGAAGCGTGACACTACTGCTGCAGCTCGGGAGGAAAGCGCACGTGCATGCCCCCACTCGAGACGAGGCCTGACTCCCGTGGGGAGACTCAGAAGCACCCCAAGATCCATGACAACACTGGAGAGGAATCCTCAGGTTCCGGCCCCGACTCCACACAAGGACTGAGGCCCCGGCATGGACGGGAGAGGAATCCCGAGAGGTCCCCTAGCAACTCGCATGGGCACTGGCCTTTCCTGAGGCCACCAGAGCGGGTCCCTGAGGTCCCCGTCGTAACTCGAGAAGACCTGCCGCAACTCGAGAAAATCCAGGAGGTTCTCCCATCCAGTCGAGATGAGGCCCATTTCCGCTGAGGCGTCTCGAGGCTGATCACACCTCACCTCTGGAACTTCGAAAGGGTCCTTCACACCCTTGGTGCAAATCAAGAAGTTCCCCGACATACCCGTCTCCACTCGAGAGGAATCACGAGGGTCACGCCCACATCCAGAGGAGCCCCGTTTCCGCCTTGTAGCTCGAGATCAGGGATCCTTTCCCTGCTTCGTCGGGCAAGAGTTCCCGGCGTTAACGTCGCAACTCAAGAGGAGGCCCTCTCAACAGGAACGGCGAGAGGAACTCCAGGGTCGTGCCACCATTCCAAGAGTCCCACAGATGTCTCAGTCCATTGCAGAGGAACCTCTTTTCCCTTCACCGGCTCGTCTTTCACGCCGAGGATCGACTCACACCAAGGTGGCACGTGGCACAGCCCTGTGGGAAAGCCTCGTGGGAAAGCCTCGGGGGACAGCCTCAAGGGAAAGCCACAGATCCCTTGATCCACGTGACAGGAAGCGTGACACTACTGCTGCAGCTCGGGAGGAAAGCGCACGTGCATGCCTCCACTCGAGACGAGGCCTGACTCCCCTGGGGAGAACCAGAAGCACCCCAAGATCCATGGCAACACTGGAGAGGAATCCTCAGGTTCCGGCTCCGACTCCACACAAGGACTGAGGCCCCGGCATGGACGGGACAGGAATCCCGAGAGGTCCCCTAGCAACTCGCATGGGGACTGGCCTTTCCTGAGGCCACCAGAGCGGGTCCCTGAGGTCCCCGTCGTAACTCGAGAAGACCTGCCGCAACTCAAGAAAATCCAGGAGGTTCTCCCCTCCAGGCGAGATGAGGCCCATTTCCGCTGAGGCGTCTCGAGGCTGATCACACCTCACCTCTGGAACTTCAAAAGGGTCCTTCACACCCTTGGTGCAAATCAAGAAGTTCCCCGACCTAGCCGTCTCCACTCGAGAGGAATCACGAGGGTCCCGCCCACATCCAGAGGAGCCCCGTTTCCGCCTCGTAGTTCGAGATGAGGGATCCTTTCCCTGCTTCGTCGGGAAAGAGTTCCCGGCGTTCCCGTTGCATCTCAAGAGGAGGCCCTCTCAACAGGAACGGCGAGAGGAACTCCAGGGTCGTGCCACCATTCCAAGAGTCCCACAGATGTCTCAGTCCATTGCAGAGGAACCTCTTTTCCCTTCACCGGCTCGTCTTTCACGCCGAGGATCGACTCACACCAAGGTGGCACGTGGCACAGCCCTGTGGGAAAGCCTTGTGGGAAAGCCTCGGGGGACAGCCTCGAGGGAAAGCCACAGATCCCTTGATCCACGTGACAGGACGCGTGACACTACTGCTGCAGCTCGGGAGGAAAGCGCACGTGCATGCCCCCACTCGAGACGAGGCCTAACTCCCCTGGGGAGACTCAGAAGCACCCCAAGATCCATGGCAACACTGGAGAGGAATTCTCAGGTTCCGGCCCCGACTCCACACAAGGACTGAGGCCCAGGCATGGATGGGAGAGGAATCCCGAGAGGTCCCCTAGCAACTCGCATGGGGACTGGCCTTTCCTGAGGCCACCAGAGCGGGTCCCTGAGGTCCCCGTCGTAACTCGAGAAGACCTGCCGCAACTCGAGAAAATCCAGGAGGTTCTCCCCTCCAGGCGAGATGAGGCCCATTTCCGCTGAGGCGTCTCGAGGCTGATCACACCTCACCTCTGGAACTTCGAAAGGGTCCTTCACACCCTTGGTGCAAATCAAGAAGTTCCCCGACCTAGCCGTCTCCACTCGAGAGGAATCACGAGGGTCCCGCCCACATCCAGAGGAGCCCCGTTTCCGCCTCGTAGCTCGAGATGAGGGATCCTTTCCCTGCTTCGTCGGGAAAGAGTTCCCGGCGTTCCCGTCGCATCTCAAGAGGAGGCCCTCTCAACAGGAACGGTGAGAGGAACTCCAGGGTCGTGCCACCATTCCAAGAGTCCCCCAGATGTCTCAGTCCATTCCAGAGGAACCTCTTTTCCCTTCACCGGCTGGTCTTTCACCCCGAGGATCGACTCACACCAAGGTGGCACGTGGCACAGCCCTGTGGGAAAGCCTCGTGGGAAAGCCTCGAGGGACAGCCTCGAGGGAAAGCCACAGATCCCTTGATCCACGTGACAGGAAGCGTGACACTACTGCTGCAGCTCGGGAGGAAAGCGCACGTGCATGCCCCCACTCGAGACGAGGCCTGACTCCCCTGGGGAGACTCAGAAGCACCCCAAGATCCATGACAACACTGGAGAGGAATCCTCAGGTTCCGGCCCCGACTCCACACAAGGACTGAGGCCCCGGCATGGACGGGAGAGGAATCCCGAGAGGTCCCCTAGCAACTCGCATGGGGACTGGCCTTTCCTGAGGCCACCAGAGCGGGTCCCTGAGGTCCCCGTCGTAACTCGAGAAGACCTGCCGCAACTCGAGAAAATCCAGGAGGTTCTCCCCTCCAGTCGAGATGAGGCCCATTTCCGCTGAGGCGTCTCTAGGCTGATCACACCTCACCTCTGGAACTTCGAAAGGGTACTTCACACCCTTGGTGCAAATCAAGAAGTTCCCCGACATACCCGTCTCCACTCGAGAGGAATCACGAGGGTCACGCCCACATCCAGAGGAGCCCCGTTTCCGCCTTGTAGCTCGAGATCAGGGATCCTTTCCCTGCTTCGTCGGGCAAGAGTTCCCGGCGTTCCCGTCGCATCTCAAGAGGAGGCCCTCTCAACAGGAACGGCGAGAGGAACTCCAGGGTCGTGCCACCATTCCAAGAGTCCCCCAGATGTCTCAGTCCATTCTAGAGGAACCTCTTTTCCCTTCACCGGCTCGTATTTCACGCCGAGGATCGACTCACACCAAGGTGGCTCGTGGCACAGCCCTGTGGGTAAGCCCCGTGGGAAAGCCTGGAAGGACAGCCTCGAGGAAAGCCACAGATCCCTTGATCCACGTGACAGGAAGCGTGACACTACTGTTGCAGCTCGGGAGGAAAGCGCACTTGCATGCCTCCACTCGAGACGAGGCCTGACTCCCCTGGGGAGACTCAGAAGCACCCCAAGATCCATGGCAACACTGGAGAGGAATTCTCAGGTTCCGGCCCCGACTCCACACAAGGACTGAGGCCCAGGCATGGATGGGAGAGGAATCCCGAGAGGTCCCCTAGCAACTCGCATGGGGACTGGCCTTTCCTGAGGCCACCAGAGCGGGTCCCTGAGGTCCCCGTCGTAACTCGAGAAGACCTGCCGCAACTCGAGAAAATCCAGGAGGTTCTCCCCTCCAGGCGAGATGAGGCCCATTTCCGCTGAGGCGTCTCGAGGCTGATCACACCTCACCTCTGGAACTTCGAAAGGGTCCTTCACACCCTTGGTGCAAATCAAGAAGTTCCCCGACCTAGCCGTCTCCACTCGAGAGGAATCACGAGGGTCCCGCCCACATCCAGAGGAGCCCCGTTTCCGCCTCGTAGCTCGAGATGAGGGATCCTTTCCCTGCTTCGTCGGGAAAGAGTTCCCGGCGTTGCCGTCGCATCTCAAGAGGAGGCCCTCTCAACAGGAACGGTGAGAGGAACTCCAGGGTCGTGCCACCATTCCAAGAGTTCCCCAGATGTCTCAGTCCATTCCAGAGGAACCTCTTTTCCCTTCAGCGGCTCGTCTTTCACCCCGAGGATCGACTCACACCAAGGTGGCACGTGGCACACCCCTGTGGGAAAGCCTCTTGGGAAAGCCTCGAGGGACAGCTTCGAGGGAAAGCCACAGATCCCTTGATCCACGTGACAGGAAGCGTGACACTACTGCTGCAGCTCGGGAGGAAAGCGCACGTGCATGCCCCCACTCGAGACGAGGCCTGACTCCCCTGGGGAGACTCAGAAGCATCCCAAGATCCATGGCAACACTGGAGAGGTATCCTCAGGTTCCGGCCCCGACTCCACACAAGGACTGAGGCCCCGGCATGGACGGGAGAGGAATCCCGAGAGGTCCCGTAGCAACTCGCATGGGGACTGGCCTTTCCTGAGGCCACCAGAGCGGGTCCCTGAGGTCCCCGTCGTAACTCGAGAAGACTTGCCGCAACTCGAGAAAATCCAGGAGGTTCTCCCCTCCAGGCGAGATGAGGCCCATTTCCGCTGAGGCGTCTCGAGGCTGATCACACCTCACCTCTGGAACTTTGAAAGGGTCCTTCACACCCTTGGTGCAAATCAAGAAGTTCCCCGACCTAGCCGTCTCCACTCGAGATGAATCACGAGGGTCCCGCCCACATCCAGAGGAGCCCCGTTTCCGCCTCGTAGTTCGAGATGAGGGATCCTTTCCCTGCTTCGTCGGGAAAGAATTCCCGGCGTTCCCGTCGCAACTCAAGAGGAGGCCCTCTCAACAGGAACGGCGAGAGGAACTCCAGGGTCGTGCCACCATTCCAAGAGTCCCACAGATGTCTCAGTCCATTGCAGAGGAACCTCTTTTCCCTTCACCGGCTCATCTTTCACGCCGAGGATCGACTCACACCAAGGTGGCACGTGGCACAGCCCTGTGGGAAAGCCTCGTGGGAAAGCCTCGGGGGACAGCCTCGAGGGAAAGCCACAGATCCCTTGATCCACGTGACAGGAAGCGTGACACTACTGCTGCAGCTCGGGAGGAAAGCGCACGTGCATGCCCCCACTCGAGACGAGGCCTAACTCCCCTGGGGAGACTCAGAAGCACCCCAAGATCCATGGCAACACTGGAGAGGAATTCTCAGGTTCCGGCCCCGACTCCACACAAGGACTGAGGCCCAGGCATGGATGGGAGAGGAATCCCGAGAGGTCCCCTAGCAACTCGCATGGGGACTGGCCTTTCCTGAGGCCACCAGAGCGGGTCCCTGAGGTCCCCGTCGTAACTCGAGAAGACCTGCCGCTACTCGAGAAAATCCAGGAGGTTCTCCCCTCCAGGCGAGATGAGGCCCATTTCCGCTGAGGCGTCTCGAGGCTGATCACACCTCACCTCTGGAACTTCGAAAGGGTCCTTCACACCCTTGGTGCAAATCAAGAAGTTCCCCGACCTAGCCGTCTCCACTCGAGAGGAATCACGAGGGTCCCGCCCACATCCAGAGGAGCCCCGTTTCCGCCTCGTAGCTCGAGATGAGGGATCCTTTCCCTGCTTCGTCGGGAAAGAGTTCCCGGCGTTGCCATCGCATCTCAAGAGGAGGCCCTCTAAACAGGAACGGTGAGAGGAACTCCAGGGTCGTGCCACCATTCCAAGAGTCCCCCAGATGTCTCAGTCCATTCCAGAGGAACCTCTTTTCCCTTCACCGGCTCGTCTTTCACCCCGAGGATCGACTCACACCAAGGTGGCACGTGGCACAGCCCTGTGGGAAAGCCTCGTGGGAAAGCCTCGAGGGACAGCCTCGAGGGAAAGCCACAGATCCCTTGATCCACGTGACAGGAAGCGTGACACTACTGCTGCAGCTCGGGAGGAAAGCGCACGTGCATGCCCCCACTCGAGACGAGGCCTGACTCCCGTGGGGAGACTCAGAAGCACCCCAAGATCCATGACAACACTGGAGAGGAATCCTCAGGTTCCGGCCCCGACTCCACACAAGGACTGAGGCCCCGGCATGGACGGGAGAGGAATCCCGAGAGGTCCCCTAGCAACTCGCATGGGGACTGGCCTTTCCTGAGGCCACCAGAGCGGGTCCCTGAGGTCCCCGTCGTAACTCGAGAAGACCTGCCGCAACTCGAGAAAATCCAGGAGGTTCTCCCATCCAGTCGAGATGAGGCCCATTTCCGCTGAGGCGTCTCGAGGCTGATCACACCTCACCTCTGGAACTTCGAAAGGGTCCTTCACACCCTTGGTGCAAATCAAGAAGTTCCCCGACATACCCGTCTCCACTCGAGAGGAATCACGAGGGTCACGCCCACATCCAGAGGAGCCCCGTTTCCGCCTTGTAGCTCGAGATCAGGGATCCTTTCCCTGCTTCGTCGGGCAAGAGTTCCCGGCGTTAACGTCGCAACTCAAGAGGAGGCCCTCTCAACAGGAACGGCGAGAGGAACTCCAGGGTCGTGCCACCATTCCAAGAGTCCCACAGATGTCTCAGTCCATTGCAGAGGAACCTCTTTTCCCTTCACCGGCTCGTCTTTCACGCCGAGGATCGACTCACACCAAGGTGGCACGTGGCACAGCCCTGTGGGAAAGCCTCGTGGGAAAGCCTCGGGGGACAGCCTCAAGGGAAAGCCACAGATCCCTTGATCCACGTGACAGGAAGCGTGACACTACTGCTGCAGCTCGGGAGGAAAGCGCACGTGCATGCCTCCACTCGAGACGAGGCCTGACTCCCCTGGGGAGAACCAGAAGCACCCCAAGATCCATGGCAACACTGGAGAGGAATCCTCAGGTTCCGGCTCCGACTCCACACAAGGACTGAGGCCCCGGCATGGACGGGACAGGAATCCCGAGAGGTCCCCTAGCAACTCGCATGGGGACTGGCCTTTCCTGAGGCCACCAGAGCGGGTCCCTGAGGTCCCCGTCGTAACTCGAGAAGACCTGCCGCAACTCAAGAAAATCCAGGAGGTTCTCCCCTCCAGGCGAGATGAGGCCCATTTCCGCTGAGGCGTCTCGAGGCTGATCACACCTCACCTCTGGAACTTCAATAGGGTCCTTCACACCCTTGGTGCAAATCAAGAAGTTCCCCGACCTAGCCGTCTCCACTCGAGAGGAATCACGAGGGTCCCGCCCACATCCAGAGGAGCCCCGTTTCCGCCTCGTAGTTCGAGATGAGGGATCCTTTCCCTGCTTCGTCGGGAAAGAGTTCCCGGCGTTCCCGTTGCATCTCAAGAGGAGGCCCTCTCAACAGGAACGGCGAGAGGAACTCCAGGGTCGTGCCACCATTCCAAGAGTCCCACAGATGTCTCAGTCCATTGCAGAGGAACCTCTTTTCCCTTCACCGGCTCGTCTTTCACGCCGAGGATCGACTCACACCAAGGTGGCACGTGGCACAGCCCTGTGGGAAAGCCTTGTGGGAAAGCCTCGGGGGACAGCCTCGAGGGAAAGCCACAGATCCCTTGATCCACGTGACAGGACGCGTGACACTACTGCTGCAGCTCGGGAGGAAAGCGCACGTGCATGCCCCCACTCGAGACGAGGCCTAACTCCCCTGGGGAGACTCAGAAGCACCCCAAGATCCATGGCAACACTGGAGAGGAATCCTCAGGTTCCGGCCCCGACTCCACACAAGGACTGAGGCCCAGGCATGGATGGGAGAGGAATCCCGAGAGGTCCCCTAGCAACTCGCATGGGGACTGGCCTTTCCTGAGGCCACCAGAGCGGGTCCCTGAGGTCCCCGTCGTAACTCGAGAAGACCTGCCGCAACTCGAGAAAATCCAGGAGGTTCTCCCCTCCAGGCGAGATGAGGCCCATTTCCGCTGAGGCGTCTCGAGGCTGATCACACCTCACCTCTGGAACTTCGAAAGGGTCCTTCACACCCTTGGTGCAAATCAAGAAGTTCCCCGACCTAGCCGTCTCCACTCGAGAGGAATCACGAGGGTCCCGCCCACATCCAGAGGAGCCCCGTTTCCGCCTCGTAGCTCGAGATGAGGGATCCTTTCCCTGCTTCGTCGGGAAAGAGTTCCCGGCGTTCCCGTCGCATCTCAAGAGGAGGCCCTCTCAACAGGAACGGTGAGAGGAACTCCAGGGTCGTGCCACCATTCCAAGAGTCCCCCAGATGTCTCAGTCCATTCCAGAGGAACCTCTTTTCCCTTCACCGGCTGGTCTTTCACCCCGAGGATCGACTCACACCAAGGTGGCACGTGGCACAGCCCTGTGGGAAAGCCTCGTGGGAAAGCCTCGAGGGACAGCCTCGAGGGAAAGCCACAGATCCCTTGATCCACGTGACAGGAAGCGTGACACTACTGCTGCAGCTCGGGAGGAAAGCGCACGTGCATGCCCCCACTCGAGACGAGGCCTGACTCCCCTGGGGAGACTCAGAAGCACCCCAAGATCCATGACAACACTGGAGAGGAATCCTCAGGTTCCGGCCCCGACTCCACACAAGGACTGAGGCCCCGGCATGGACGGGAGAGGAATCCCGAGAGGTCCCCTAGCAACTCGCATGGGGACTGGCCTTTCCTGAGGCCACCAGAGCGGGTCCCTGAGGTCCCCGTCGTAACTCGAGAAGACCTGCCGCAACTCGAGAAAATCCAGGAGGTTCTCCCCTCCAGTCGAGATGAGGCCCATTTCCGCTGAGGCGTCTCTAGGCTGATCACACCTCACCTCTGGAACTTCGAAAGGGTACTTCACACCCTTGGTGCAAATCAAGAAGTTCCCCGACATACCCGTCTCCACTCGAGAGGAATCACGAGGGTCACGCCCACATCCAGAGGAGCCCCGTTTCCGCCTTGTAGCTCGAGATCAGGGATCCTTTCCCTACTTCGTCGGGCAAGAGTTCCCGGCGTTCCCGTCGCATCTCAAGAGGAGGCCCTCTCAACAGGAACGGCGAGAGGAACTCCAGGGTCGTGCCACCATTCCAAGAGTCCCCCAGATGTCTCAGTCCATTCTAGAGGAACCTCTTTTCCCTTCACCGGCTCGTATTTCACGCCGAGGATCGACTCACACCAAGGTGGCTCGTGGCACAGCCCTGTGGGTAAGCCCCGTGGGAAAGCCTGGAAGGACAGCCTCGAGGAAAGCCACAGATCCCTTGATCCACGTGACAGGAAGCGTGACACTACTGTTGCAGCTCGGGAGGAAAGCGCACTTGCATGCCTCCACTCGAGACGAGGCCTGACTCCCCTGGGGAGACTCAGAAGCACCCCAAGATCCATGGCAACACTGGAGAGGAATTCTCAGGTTCCGGCCCCGACTCCACACAAGGACTGAGGCCCAGGCATGGATGGGAGAGGAATCCCGAGAGGTCCCCTAGCAACTCGCATGGGGACTGGCCTTTCCTGAGGCCACCAGAGCGGGTCCCTGAGGTCCCCGTCGTAACTCGAGAAGACCTGCCGCAACTCGAGAAAATCCAGGAGGTTCTCCCCTCCAGGCGAGATGAGGCCCATTTCCGCTGAGGCGTCTCGAGGCTGATCACACCTCACCTCTGGAACTTCGAAAGGGTCCTTCACACCCTTGGTGCAAATCAAGAAGTTCCCCGACCTAGCCGTCTCCACTCGAGAGGAATCACGAGGGTCCCGCCCACATCCAGAGGAGCCCCGTTTCCGCCTCGTAGCTCGAGATGAGGGATCCTTTCCCTGCTTCGTCGGGAAAGAGTTCCCGGCGTTGCCGTCGCATCTCAAGAGGAGGCCCTCTCAACAGGAACGGTGAGAGGAACTCCAGGGTCGTGCCACCATTCCAAGAGTTCCCCAGATGTCTCAGTCCATTCCAGAGGAACCTCTTTTCCCTTCAGCGGCTCGTCTTTCACCCCGAGGATCGACTCACACCAAGGTGGCACGTGGCACACCCCTGTGGGAAAGCCTCTTGGGAAAGCCTCGAGGGACAGCTTCGAGGGAAAGCCACAGATCCCTTGATCCACGTGACAGGAAGCGTGACACTACTGCTGCAGCTCGGGAGGAAAGCGCACGTGCATGCCCCCACTCGAGACGAGGCCTGACTCCCCTGGGGAGACTCAGAAGCATCCCAAGATCCATGGCAACACTGGAGAGGTATCCTCAGGTTCCGGCCCCGACTCCACACAAGGACTGAGGCCCCGGCATGGACGGGAGAGGAATCCCGAGAGGTCCCGTAGCAACTCGCATGGGGACTGGCCTTTCCTGAGGCCACCAGAGCGGGTCCCTGAGGTCCCCGTCGTAACTCGAGAAGACTTGCCGCAACTCGAGAAAATCCAGGAGGTTCTCCCCTCCAGGCGAGATGAGGCCCATTTCCGCTGAGGCGTCTCGAGGCTGATCACACCTCACCTCTGGAACTTTGAAAGGGTCCTTCACACCCTTGGTGCAAATCAAGAAGTTCCCCGACCTAGCCGTCTCCACTCGAGATGAATCACGAGGGTCCCGCCCACATCCAGAGGAGCCCCGTTTCCGCCTCGTAGTTCGAGATGAGGGATCCTTTCCCTGCTTCGTCGGGAAAGAATTCCCGGCGTTCCCGTCGCAACTCAAGAGGAGGCCCTCTCAACAGGAACGGCGAGAGGAACTCCAGGGTCGTGCCACCATTCCAAGAGTCCCACAGATGTCTCAGTCCATTGCAGAGGAACCTCTTTTCCCTTCACCGGCTCGTCTTTCACGCCGAGGATCAACTCACACCAAGGTGGCACGTGGCACAGCCCTGTGGGAAAGCCTCGTGGGAAAGCCTCGGGGGACAGCCTCAAGGGAAAGCCACAGATCCCTTGATCCACGTGACAGGAAGCGTGACACTACTGCTGCAGCTCGGGAGGAAAGCGCACGTGCATGCCCCCACTCGAGACGAGGCCTAACTCCCCTGGGGAGACTCAGAAGCACCCCAAGATCCATGGCAACACTGGAGAGGAATCCTCAGGTTCCGGCCCCGACTCCACACAAGGACTGAGGCCCCGGCATGGATGGGAGAGGAATCCCGAGAGGTCCCCTAGCAACTCGCATGGGGACTGGCCTTTCCTGAGGCCACCAGAGCGGGTCCCTGAGGTCCCCGTCGTAACTCGAGAAGACCTGCCGCAACTCGAGAAAATCCAGGAGGTTCTCCCCTCCAGGCGAGATGAGGCCCATTTCCGCTGAGGCGTCTCGAGGCTGATCACACCTCACCTCTGGAACTTCGAAAGGGTCCTTCACACCCTTGGTGCAAATCAAGAAGTTCCCCGACATACCCGTCTCCACTCGAGAGGAATCACGAGGGTCACGCCCACATCCAGAGGAGCCCCGTTTCCGCCTTGTAGCTCGAGATCAGGGATCCTTTCCCTGCTTCGTCGGGAAAGAGTTCCCGGCGTTCCCGTCGCATCTCAAGAGGAGGCCCTCTCAACAGGAACGGCGAGAGGAACTCCAGGGTCGTGCCACCATTCCAAGAGTCCCCCAGATGTCTCAGTCCATTCTAGAGGAACCTCTTTTCCCTTCACCGGCTCGTATTTCACGCCGAGGATCGACTCACACCAAGGTGGCACGTGGCACAGCCCTGTGGGTAAGCCTCGTGGGAAAGCCTCGAGGGACAGCCTCGAGGAAAGCCACAGATCCCTTGATCCACGTGACAGGAAGCGTGACACTACTGCTGCAGCTCGGGAGGAAAGCGCACTTGCATGCCTCCACTCGAGACGAGGCCTGACTCCCCTGGGGAGACTCAGAAGCACCCCAAGATCCATGGCAACACTGGAGAGGAATCCTCAGGTTCCGGCTCCGACTCCACACAAGGACTGAGGCCCCGGCATGGACGGGAGAGGAATCCCGAGAGGTCCCCTAGCAACTCGCATGGGGACTGGCCTTTCCTGAGGCCACCAGAGCGGGTCCCTGAGGTCCCAGTCGTAACTCGAGAAGACCTGCTGCAACTCGAGAAAATCCAGGAGGTTCTCCCCTCCAGGCGAGATGAGGCCCATTTCCGCTGAGGCGTCTCGAGGCTGATCACACCTCACCTCTGGAACTTCGAAAGGGTCCTTCACATCCTTGGTGCAAATCAAGAAGTTCCCCGACCTAGCCGTCTCCACTCGAGAGGAATCACGAGGGTCCCGCCCACATCCAGAGGAGCCCCGTTTCCGCCTCGTAGCTCGAGATCAGGGATCCTTTCCCTGCTTCGTCGGGAAAGAGTTCCCGGCCATCCCGTCGCATCTCAAGAGGAGGCCCTCACAACAGGAACGGCGAGAGGAACTCCAGGGTCGTGCCACCATTCCAAGAGTCCCACAGATGTCTCAGTCCATTCCAGAGGAACCTCTTTTCCCTTCACCAGCTCGTCTTTCACGCCGAGGATCGACTAACACCAAGGTGGCACGTGGCACAGCCCTGTGGGAAAGCCTCGTGTGAAAGCCTCGAGGGACAGCCTCGAGGGAAAGCCACAGATCCCTTGATCCACGTGACAGGAAGCGTGACACTACTGCTGCAGCTCGGGAGGAAAGCGCACGTGCATGCCCCCACTCGAGACGAGGCCTGACTCCCCTGGGGAGACTCAGAAGCACCCCAAGATCCATGGCAACACTGGAGAGGTATCCTCAGGTTCCGGCCCCAACTCCACACAAGGACTGAGGCCCCGGCATGGACGGGAGAGGAATCCCGAGAGGTCCCCTAGCAACTCGCATGGGGACTGGCCTTTCCTGAGGCCACCAGAGCGGGTCCCTGAGGTCCCCGTCGTAACTCGAGAAGACCTGCCGCAACTCGAGAAAATCCAGGAGGTTCTCCCCTCCAGGCGAGATGAGGCCCATTTCCGCTGAGGCGTCTCGAGGCTGATCACACCTCACCTCTGGAACTTCGAAAGGGTCCTTCACACCCTTGGTGCAAATCAAGAAGTTCCCCGACCTAGCCGTCTCCACTCGAGAGGAATCACGAGGGTCCCGCCCACATCCAGAGGAGCCCCGTTTCCGCCTCGTAGTTCGAGATGAGGGATCCTTTCCCTGCTTCGTCGGGAAAGAGTTCCCGGCGTTCCCGTCGCATCTCAAGAGGAGGCCCTCTCAACAGGAACGGCGAGAGGAACTCCAGGGTCGTGCCACCATTCCAAGAGTCCCACAGATGTCTCAGTCCATTGCAGAGGAACCTCTTTTCCCTTCACCGGCTCGTCTTTCACGCCGAGGATCGACTCACACCAAGGTGGCACGTGGCACAGCCCTGTGGGAAAGCCTCGTGGGAAAGCCTCGCGGGACAGCCTCGAGGGAAAGCCACAGATCCCTTGATCCACGTGACAGGAAGCGTGACACTACTGCTGCAGCTCGGGAGGAAAGCGCACTTGCATGCCTCCACTCGAGACGAGGCCTGACTCCCCTGGGGAGACTCAGAAGCACCCCAAGATCCATGGCAACACTGGAGAGGAATCCTCAGGTTCCGGCTCCGACTCCACACAAGGACTGAGGCCCCGGCATGGACGGGAGAGGAATCCCGAGAGGTCCCCTAGCAACTCGCATGGGGACTGGCCTTTCCTGAGGCCACCAGAGCGGGTCCCTGAGGTCCCAGTCGTAACTCGAGAAGACCTGCTGCAACTCGAGAAAATCCAGGAGGTTCTCCCCTCCAGGCGAGATGAGGCCCATTTCCGCTGAGGCGTCTCGAGGCTGATCACACCTCACCTCTGGAACTTCGAAAGGGTCCTTCACATCCTTGGTGCAAATCAAGAAGTTCCCCGACCTAGCCGTCTCCACTCGAGAGGAATCACGAGGGTCCCGCCCACATCCAGAGGAGCCCCGTTTCCGCCTCGTAGCTCGAGATCAGGGATCCTTTCCCTGCTTCGTCGGGAAAGAGTTCCCGGCCTTCCCGTCGCATCTCAAGAGGAGGCCCTCACAACAGGAACGGCGAGAGGAACTCCAGGGTCGTGCCACCATTCCAAGAGTCCCACAGATGTCTCAGTCCATTGCAGAGGAACCTCTTTTCCCTTCACCGGCTCGTCTTTCACGCCGAGGATCGACTCACACCAAGGTGGCACGTGGCACAGCCCTGTGGGAAAGCCTCGTGGGAAAGCCTCGCGGGACAGCCTCGAGGGAAAGCCACAGATCCCTTGATCCACGTGACAGGAAGCGTGACACTACTGCTGCAGCTCGGGAGGAAAGCGCACTTGCATGCCTCCACTCGAGACGAGGCCTGACTCCCCTGGGGAGACTCAGAAGCACCCCAAGATCCATGGCAACACTGGAGAGGAATCCTCAGGTTCCGGCTCCGACTCCACACAAGGACTGAGGCCCCGGCATGGACGGGAGAGGAATCCCGAGAGGTCCCCTAGCAACTCGCATGGGGACTGGCCTTTCCTGAGGCCACCAGAGCGGGTCCCTGAGGTCCCAGTGGTAACTCGAGAAGACCTGCTGCAACTCGAGAAAATCCAGGAGGTTCTCCCCTCCAGGCGAGATGAGGCCCATTTCCGCTGAGGCGTCTCGAGGCTGATCACACCTCACCTCTGGAACTTCGAAAGGGTCCTTCACATCCTTGGTGCAAATCAAGAAGTTCCCCGACCTAGCCGTCTCCACTCGAGAGGAATCACGAGGGTCCCGCCCACATCCAGAGGAGCCCCGTTTCCGCCTCGTAGCTCGAGATCAGGGATCCTTTCCCTGCTTCGTCGGGAAAGAGTTCCCGGCCTTCCCGTCGCATCTCAAGAGGAGGCCCTCTCAACAGGAACGTTGAGAGGAACTCCAGGGTCGTGCCACCATTCCAAGAGTTCCCCAGATGTCTCAGTCCATTCCAGAGGAACCTCTTTTTCCTTCACCGGCTCGTCTTTCACCCCGAGGATCGACTCACACCAAGGTGGCACGTGGCACAGCCCTGTGGGTAAGCCTCGTGGGAAAGCCTCGAGGGACAGCCTCGAGGAAAGCCACAGATCCCTTGATCCACGTGACAGGAAGCGTGACACTACTGCTGCAGCTCGGGAGGAAAGCGCACGTGCATGCCCCCACTCGAGACGAGGCCTGACTCCCCTGGGGAGACTCAGAAGCACCCCAAGATCCATGGCAACGCTGGAGAGGAAACCTCAAGTTCCGGCCCCGACTCCACACAAGGACTGAGGCCCCGGCATGGACGGGAGAGGAATCCAGAGAGGTCCCCTAGCAACTCGCATGGGGACTGGCCTTTCCTGAGGCCACCAGAGCGGGTCCCTGATGTACCCGTCATAACTCGAGAAGACCAGCCGCAACTCGAGAAAATCCAGGAGGTTCTCCCCTCCAGGCGAGATGAGGCCCATTTCCGCTGAGGCATCTCGAGGCTGATCACACCTCCCCTCTGGAACTTCGAAAGGGTCCTTCACACCCTTGGTGCAAATCAAGAAGTTCCCCGACCTAGCCGTCTCCACTCGAGAGGAATCACGAGGGTCCCGCCCACATCCAGAGGAGCCACGTTTCCGCCTCGTAGCTCGAGATCAGGGATCCTTTCCCTGCTTCGTCGGGAAAGAGTTCCCGGCGTTCCCGTCGCATCTCAAGAGGAGGCCCTCTCAACAGGAACGGCGAGAGGAACTCCAGGGTCGTGCCACCATTCCAAGAGTCCCCCAGATGTCTCAGTCCATTTTAGAGGAACCTATTTTCCCTTCACCGGCTCGTCTTTCACGCCGAGGATCGACTCACACCAAGGTGGCACGTGGCACAGCCCTGTGGGAAAGCCTCGTGGGAAAGCCTCGAGGGACAGCCTCGAGGGAAAGCCACAGATCCCTTGATCCACGTGACAGGAAGCGTGACACTACTGCTGCAGCTCGGGAGGAAAGCGCACGTGCATGCCCCCACTCGAGACGAGGGCTGATTCCCCTGGGGAGACTCAGAACCACCCCAAGATCCATGGCAACACTGGAGAGGAATCCTCAGGTTCCGGCCCCGACTCCACACAAGGACTGAGGCCCCGGCATGGACGGGAGAGGAATCCCGAGAGGTCCCCTAGCAACTCGCATGGGGACTGGCCTTTCCTGAGGCCACCAGAGCGGGTCCCTGAGGTCCCCGTCGTAACTCGAGAAGACCTGCCGCAACTCGAGAAAATCCAGGAGGTTCTCCCCTCCAGGCGAGATGAGGCCCATTTCCGCTGAGGCATCTCGAGGCTGATCACACCTCCCCTCTGGAACTTCGAAAGGGTCCTTCACACCCTTGATGCAAATCAAGAAGTTCCCCGACATACCCGTCTCCACTCGAGAGAAATCACGTGGGTCCCGCCCACATCCAGAGGAGCCCCGTTTCTGCCTCGTAGCTCGAGATGAGAAATCCTTTCCCTGCTTCGTCGGGAAAGAGTTCCCGGCGTTCCCGGCGCATCTCAAGAGGAGGCCCTCTCAACAGGAACGGCGAGAGGAACTCCAGGGTCGTGCCACCATTCCAAGAGTCCCCCAGATGTCTCAGTCCATTCCAGAGCAACCTCTTTTCCCTTCACCGGCTCGTCTTTCACGCCGAGGGTCGACTCACACCAAGGTGGCACGTGGCACAGCCCTGTGGGAAAGCCTCGTGGGAAAGCCTCGAGTGACAGCCTCGAGGGAAAGCCACAGATCCCTTGATCCACGTGACAGGAAGCGTGACACTACTGCTGCAGCTCGGGAGGAAAGCGCACGTGCATGCCCCCACTCGAGACGAGGCCTGACTCCCCTGGGGAGACTCAGAAGCACCCCAAGATCCATTGCAACGCTGGAGAGGAATCCTCAAGTTCCGGCCCCGACTCCACACAAGGACTGAGGCCCCGGCATGGACGGGAGAGGAATCCAGAGAGGTCCCCTAGCAACTCGCATGGGGACTGGCCTTTCCTGAGGCCACCAGAGCGGGTCCCTGATGTACCCGTCGTAACTCGAGAAGACCAGCCGCAACTCGAGAAAATCCAGGAGGTTCTCCCCTCCAGGCGAGATGAGGCCCATTTCCGCTGAGGCGTCTCGAGACTGATCACACCTCCCCTCTGGAACTTCGAAAGGGTCCTTCACACCCTTGGTGCAAATCAAGAAGTTCCCCGACCTAGCCGTCTCCACTCGAGAGGAATCACGAGGGTCCCGCCCACATCCAGAGGAGCCACGTTTCCGCCTCATAGCTCGAGATGAGGGATCCTTTCCCTGCTTCGTCGGGAAAGAGTTCCCGGCGTTCCCGTCGCATCTCAAGAGGAGGCCCTCTCAACAGGAACGGTGAGAGGAACTCCAGGGTCGTGCCACCATTCCAAGAGTCCCCCAGATGTCTCAGTCCATTCCAGAGGAACCTCTTTTCCCTTCACCGGCTCGTCTTTCACTCCGAGGATCGACTCACACCAAGGTGGCACGTGGCACAGCCCTGTGGGAAAGCCTCGTGGGAAAGCCTCGAGGGACAGCCTCGAGGGAAAGCCACAGATCCCTTGATCCACGTGACAGGAAGCGTGACACTACTGCTGCAGCTCGGAAGGAAAGCGCACGTGCATGCCCCCACTCGAGACGAGGCCTGACTCCCCTGGGGAGACTCAGAAGCACCCCAAGATCCATGGCAACACTGGAGAGGAATCCTCAGGTTCCCGCCCAGACTCCACACAAGGACTGAGGCCCCGGCATGGACGGGAGAGGAATCCCGAGGGGTCCCCTAGCAACTCGCATGGGGACTGGCCTTTCCTGAGGCCACCAGAGCGGTTCCCTGAGGTCCCCGTCGTAACTCGAGAAGACCTGCCGCAACTCGAGAAAATCCAGGAGGTTCTCCCCTCCAGGCGAGATGAGGCCCATTTCCGCTGAGGCGTCTCTAGGCTGATCACACCTCACCTCTGGAACTTCGAAAGGGTCCTTCACACCCTTGGTGCAAATCAAGAAGTTCCCCGACATACCCGTCTCCACTCGAGAGGAATCACGAGGGTCCCGCCCACATCCAGAGGAGCCCCGTTTCCGCCTCGTAGCTCGAGATCAGGGATCCTTTCCCTGCTTCGTCGGGAAAGAGTTCCCGGCGTTCCCGTCGCATCTCAAGAGAAGGCCCTCTCAACAGGAACGGCGAGAGGAACTCCAGGGTCGTGCCACCATTCCAAGAGTCCCCCAGATGTCTCAGTCCATTCTAGAGGAACCTATTTTCCCTTCACCGGCTCGTCTTTCACGCCGAGGATCGACTCACACCAAGGTGGCACGTGGCACAGCCCTGTGGGAAAGCCTCGTGGGAAAGCCTCGAGGACAGCCTCGAGGGAAAGCCACAGATCCCTTGATCCACGTTGCAGGAAGCGGGACACTACTGCTGCAGCTCGGGAGGAAAGCGCACGTGCATGCCCCCACTCGAGACGAGGCCTGACTCCCCTGGGGAGACTCAGAAGCACCCCAAGATCCATGGCAACACTGGAGAGGAATCCTCAGGTTCCCGCCCCGACTCCACACAAGGACTGAGGCCCCGGCATGGACGGGAGAGGAATCCCGAGGGGTCCCCTAGCAACTCGCATGGGGACTGGCCTTTCCTGAGGCCACCAGAGCGGGTCCCTGAGGTCCCCGTCGTAACTCGAGAAGACCTGCCGCAACTCGAGAAAATCCAGGAGGTTCTCCCCTCCAGGCGAGATGAGGCCCATTTCCGCTGAGGCGTCTCTAGGCTGATCACACCTCACCTCTGGAACTTCGAAAGGGTCCTTCACACCCTTGGTGCAAATCAAGAAGTTCCCCGACATACCCGTCTCCACTCGAGAGGAATCACGAGGGTCCCGCCCACATCCAGAGGAGCCCCGTTTCCGCCTCGTAGCTCGAGATCAGGGATCCTTTCCCTGCTTCGTCGGGAAAGAGTTCCCGGCGTTCCCGTCGCATCTCAAGAGGAGGCCCTCTCAACAGGAACGGCGAGAGGAACTCCAGGGTCGTGCCACCATTCCAAGAGTCCCCCAGATGTCTCAGTCCATTCTAGAGGAACCTATTTTCCCTTCACCGGCTCGTCTTTCACGCCGAGGATCGACTCACACCAAGGTGGCACGTGGCACAGCCCTGTGGGAAAGCCTCGTGGGAAAGCCTCGAGGACAGCCTCGAGGGAAAGCCACAGATCCCTTGATCCACGTGACAGGAAGCGGGACACTACTGCTGCAGCTCGGGAGGAAAGCGCACGTGCATGCCCCCACTCGAGACGAGGCCTGACTCCCCTGGGGAGACTCAGAACCACCCCAAGATCCATGGCAACACTGGAGAGGAATCCTCAGGTTCCCGCCCCGACTCCACACAAGGACTGAGGCCCCGGCATGGACGGGAGAGGAATCCCGAGAGGTCCCCTAGCAACTCGCATGGGGACTGGCCTTTCCTGAGGCCACCAGAGCGGGTCCCTGAGGTCCCCGTCGTAACTCGAGAAGACCTGCCGCAACTCGAGAAAATCCAGGAGGTTCTCCCCTCCAGGCGAGATGAGGCCCATTTCCGCTGAGGCATCTCGAGGCTGATCACACCTCCCCTCTGGAACTTCGAAAGGGTCCTTCACACCCTTGATGCAAATCAAGAAGTTCCCCGACATACCCGTCTCCACTCGAGAGAAATCACGAGGGTCCCGCCCACATCCAGAGGAGCCCCGTTTCTGCCTCGTAGCTCGAGATGAGAAATCCTTTCCCTGCTTCGTCGGGAAAGAGTTCCCGGCGTTCCCGTCGCATCTCAAGAGGAGGCCCTCTCAACAGGAACGGCGAGAGGAACTCCAGGGTCGTGCCACCATTCCAAGAGTCCCCCAGATGTCTCAGTCCATTCCAGAGCAACCTCTTTTCCCTTCACCGGCTCGTCTTTCACGCCGAGGATCGACTCACACCAAGGTGGCACGTGGCACAGCCCTGTGGGAAAGCCTCGTGGGAAAGCCTCGAGTGACAGCCTCGAGGGAAAGCCACAGATCCCTTGATCCACGTGACAGGAAGCGTGACACTACTGCTGCAGCTCGGGAGGAAAGCGCACGTGCATGCCCCCACTCGAGACGAGGCCTGACTCCCCTGGGGAGACTCAGAAGCACCCCAAGATCCATTGCAACGCTGGAGAGGAATCCTCAAGTTCCGGCCCCGACTCCACACAAGGACTGAGGCCCCGGCATGGACGGGAGAGGAATCCAGAGAGGTCCCCTAGCAACTCGCATGGGGACTGGCCTTTCCTGAGGCCACCAGAGCGGGTCCCTGATGTACCCGTCGTAACTCGAGAAGACCAGCCGCAACTCGAGAAAATCCAGGAGGTTCTCCCCTCCAGGCGAGATGAGGCCCATTTCCGCTGAGGCGTCTCGAGGCTGATCACACCTCCCCTCTGGAACTTCGAAAGGGTCCTTCACACCCTTGGTGCAAATCAAGAAGTTCCCCGACCTAGCCGTCTCCACTCGAGAGGAATCACGAGGGTCCCGCCCACATCCAGAGGAGCCACGTTTCCGCCTCATAGCTCGAGATGAGGGATCCTTTCCCTGCTTCGTCGGGAAAGAGTTCCCGGCGTTCCCGTCGCATCTCAAGAGGAGGCCCTCTCAACAGGAACGGTGAGAGGAACTCCAGGTTCGTGCCACCATTCCAAGAGTCCCCCAGATGTCTCAGTCCATTCCAGAGGAACCTCTTTTCCCTTCACCGGCTCGTCTTTCACGCCGAGGATCGACTCACACCAAGGTGGCACGTGGCACAGCCCTGTGGGAAAGCCTCGTGGGAAAGCCTCGAGGGACAGCTTCGAGGGAAAGCCACAGATCCCTTGATCCACGTGACAGGAAGCGTGACACTACTGCTGCAGCTCGGAAGGAAAGCGCACGTGCATGCCCCCACTCGAGACGAGGCCTGACTCCCCTGGGGAGACTCAGAAGCACCCCAAGATCCATGGCAACACTGGAGAGGAATCCTCAGGTTCCCGCCCCGACTCCACACAAGGACTGAGGCCCCGGCATGGACGGGAGAGGAATCCCGAGGGGTCCCCTAGCAACTCGCATGGGGACTGGCCTTTCCTGAGGCCACCAGAGCGGGTCCCTGAGGTCCCCGTCGTAACTCGAGAAGACCTGCCGCAACTCGAGAAAATCCAGGAGGTTCTCCCCTCCAGGCGAGATGAGGCCCATTTCCGCTGAGGCGTCTCTAGGCTGATCACACCTCACCTCTGGAACTTCGAAAGGGTCCTTCACACCCTTGGTGCAAATCAAGAAGTTCCCCGACATACCCGTCTCCACTCGAGAGGAATCACGAGGGTCCCGCCCACATCCAGAGGAGCCCCGTTTCCGCCTCGTAGCTCGAGATCAGGGATCCTTTCCCTGCTTCGTCGGGAAAGAGTTCCCGGCGTTCCCGTCGCATCTCAAGAGGAGGCCCTCTCAACAGGAACGGCGAGAGGAACTCCAGGGTCGTGCCACCATTCCAAGAGTCCCCCAGATGTCTCAGTCCATTCTAGAGGAACCTATTTTCCCTTCACCGGCTCGTCTTTCACGCCGAGGATCGACTCACACCAAGGTGGCACGTGGCACAGCCCTGTGGGAAAGCCTCGTGGGAAAGCCTCGAGGACAGCCTCGAGGGAAAGCCACAGATCCCTTGATCCACGTGACAGGAAGCGGGACACTACTGCTGCAGCTCGGGAGGAAAGCGCACGTGCATGCCCCCACTCGAGACGAGGCCTGACTCCCCTGGGGAGACTCAGAACCACCCCAAGATCCATGGCAACACTGGAGAGGAATCCTCAGGTTCCCGCCCCGACTCCACACAAGGACTGAGGCCCCGGCATGGACGGGAGAGGAATCCCGAGAGGTCCCCTAGCAACTCGCATGGGGACTGGCCTTTCCTGAGGCCACCAGAGCGGGTCCCTGAGGTCCCCGTCGTAACTCGAGAAGACCTGCCGCAACTCGAGAAAATCCAGGAGGTTCTCCCCTCCAGGCGAGATGAGGCCCATTTCCGCTGAGGCATCTCGAGGCTGATCACACATCCCCTCTGGAACTTCGAAAGGGTCCTTCACACCCTTGATGCAAATCAAGAAGTTCCCCGACATACCCGTCTCCACTCGAGAGAAATCACGAGGGTCCCGCCCACATCCAGAGGAGCCCCGTTTCTGCCTCGTAGCTCGAGATGAGAAATCCTTTCCCTGCTTCGTCGGGAAAGAGTTCCCGGCGTTCCCGTCGCATCTCAAGAGGAGGCCCTCTCAACAGGAACGGCGAGAGGAACTCCAGGGTCGTGCCACCATTCCAAGAGTCCCCCAGATGTCTCAGTCCATTCCAGAGCAACCTCTTTTCCCTTCACCGGCTCGTCTTTCACGCCGAGGATCGACTCACACCAAGGTGGCACGTGGCACAGCCCTGTGGGAAAGCCTCGTGGGAAAGCCTCGAGTGACAGCCTCGAGGGAAAGCCACAGATCCCTTGATCCACGTGACAGGAAGCGTGACACTACTGCTGCAGCTCGGGAGGAAAGCGCACGTGCATGCCCCCACTCGAGACGAGGCCTGACTCCCCTGGGGAGACTCAGAAGCACCCCAAGATCCATTGCAACGCTGGAGAGGAATCCTCAAGTTCCGGCCCCGACTCCACACAAGGACTGAGGCCCCGGCATGGACGGGAGAGGAATCCAGAGAGGTCCCCTAGCAACTCGCATGGGGACTGGCCTTTCCTGAGGCCACCAGAGCGGGTCCCTGATGTACCCGTCGTAACTCGAGAAGACCAGCCGCAACTCGAGAAAATCCAGGAGGTTCTCCCCTCCAGGCGAGATGAGGCCCATTTCCGCTGAGGCATCTCGAGGCTGATCACACCTCCCCTCTGGAACTTCGAAAGGGTCCTTCACACCCTTGGTGCAAATCAAGAAGTTCCCCGACCTAGCCGTCTCCACTCGAGAGGAATCACGAGGGTCCCGCCCACATCCAGAGGAGCCACGTTTCCGCCTCATAGCTCGAGATGAGGGATCCTTTCCCTGCTTCGTCGGGAAAGAGTTCCCGGCGTTCCCGTCGCATCTCAAGAGGAGGCCCTCTCAACAGGAACGGTGAGAGGAACTCCAGGTTCGTGCCACCATTCCAAGAGTCCCCCAGATGTCTCAGTCCATTCCAGAGGAACCTCTTTTCCCTTCACCGGCTCGTCTTTCACGCCGAGGATCGACTCACACCAAGGTGGCACGTGGCACAGCCCTGTGGGAAAGCCTCGTGGGAAAGCCTCGAGGGACAGCTTCGAGGGAAAGCCACAGATCCCTTGATCCACGTGACAGGAAGCGTGACACTACTGCTGCAGCTCGGAAGGAAAGCGCACGTGCATGCCCCCACTCGAGACGAGGCCTGACTCCCCTGGGGAGACTCAGAAGCACCCCAAGATCCATGGCAACACTGGAGAGGAATCCTCAGGTTCCCGCCCCGACTCCACACAAGGACTGAGGCCCCGGCATGGACGGGAGAGGAATCCCGAGGGGTCCCCTAGCAACTCGCATGGGGACTGGCCTTTCCTGAGGCCACCAGAGCGGGTCCCTGAGGTCCCCGTCGTAACTCGAGAAGACCTGCCGCAACTCGAGAAAATCCAGGAGGTTCTCCCCTCCAGGCGAGATGAGGCCCATTTCCGCTGAGGCGTCTCTAGGCTGATCACACCTCACCTCTGGAACTTCGAAAGGGTCCTTCACACCCTTGGTGCAAATCAAGAAGTTCCCCGACATACCCGTCTCCACTCGAGAGGAATCACGAGGGTCCCGCCCACATCCAGAGGAGCCCCGTTTCCGCCTCGTAGCTCGAGATCAGGGATCCTTTCCCTGCTTCGTCGGGAAAGAGTTCCCGGCGTTCCCGTCGCATCTCAAGAGGAGGCCCTCTCAACAGGAACGGCGAGAGGAACTCCAGGGTCGTGCCACCATTCCAAGAGTCCCCCAGATGTCTCAGTCCATTCTAGAGGAACCTATTTTCCCTTCACCGGCTCGTCTTTCACGCCGAGGATCGACTCACACCAAGGTGGCACGTGGCACAGCCCTGTGGGAAAGCCTCGTGGGAAAGCCTCGAGGACAGCCTCGAGGGAAAGCCACAGATCCCTTGATCCACGTGACAGGAAGCGGGACACTACTGCTGCAGCTCGGGAGGAAAGCGCACGTGCATGCCCCCACTCGAGACGAGGCCTGACTCCCCTGGGGAGACTCAGAAGCACCCCAAGATCCATGGCAACACTGGAGAGGAATCCTCAGGTTCCCGCCCCGACTCCACACAAGGACTGAGGCCCCGGCATGGACGGGAGAGGAATCCCGAGAGGTCCCCTAGCAACTCGCATGGGGACTGGCCTTTCCTGAGGCCACCAGAGCGGGTCCCTGAGGTCCCCGTCGTAACTCGAGAAGACCTGCCGCAACTCGAGAAAATCCAGGAGGTTCTCCCCTCCAGGCGAGATGAGGCCCATTTCCGCTGAGGCGTCTCGAGGCTGATCACACCTCACCTCTGGAACTTCGAAAGGGTCCTTCACACCCTTGGTGCAAATCAAGAAGTTCCCCGACCTAGCCGTCTCCACTCGAGAGGAATCACGAGGGTCCCGCCCACATCCAGAGGAGCCCCGTTTCCGCCTCGTAGCTCGAGATGAGGGATCCTTTCCCTGCTTCGTCGGGAAAGAGTTCCCGGCGTTGCCGTCGCATCTCAAGAGGAGGCCCTCTCAACAGGAAAGGTGACAGGAACTCCAGGGTCGTGCCACCATTCCAAGAGTTCCCCAGATGTCTCAGTCCATTCCAGAGGAACCTCTTTTCCCTTCACCGGCTCGTCTTTCACGCCGCGGATCGACTCACACCAAGGTGGCACGTGGCACAGCCCTGTGGGAAAGCCTCTTGGGAAAGCCTCGAGGGACAGCTTCGAGGGAAAGCCACAGATCCCTTGATCCACGTGACAGGAAGCGTGACACTACTGCTGCAGCTCGGGAGGAAAGCGCACGTGCATGCCCCCACTCGAGACGAGGCCTGACTCCCCTGGGGAGACTCAGAAGCACCCCAAGATCCATGGCAACACTGGAGAGGAATCCGCAGGTTCCGGCCCCGACTCCACACAAGGACTGAGGCCCCGGCATGGACGGGAGAGGAATCCCGAGAGGTCCCCTAGCAACTCGCATGGGGACTGGCCTTTCCTGAGGCCACCAGAGCGGGTCCCTGAGGTCCCCGTCGTAACTCGAGAAGACCTGCCGCAACTCGAGAAAATCCAGGAGGTTCTCCCCTCCAGGCGAGATGAGGCCCATTTCCGCTGAGGCGTCTCGAGGCTGATCACACCTCACCTCTGGAACTTCGAAAGGGTCCTTCACACCCTTGGTGCAAATCAAGAAGTTCCCCGACCTAGCCGTCTCCACTCGAGAGGAATCACGAGGGTCCCGCCCACATCCAGAGGAGCCCCGTTTCCGCCTCGTAGCTCGAGATGAGGGATCCTTTCCCTGCTTCGTCGGGAAAGAGTTCCCGGCGTTGCCGTCACATCTCAAGAGGAGGCCCTCTCAACAGGAACGGTGAGAGGAACTCCAGGGTCGTGCCACCATTCCAAGAGTTCCCCAGATGTCTCAGTCCATTCCAGAGGAACCTCTTTTCCCTTCACCGGCTCGTCTTTCACCCCGAGGATCGACTCACACCAAGGTGGCACGTGGCACAGCCCTGTGGGAAAGCCTCGTGGGAAAGCCTCGAGGGACAGCTTCGAGGGAAAGCCACAGATCCCTTGATCCACGTGACAGGAAGCGTGACACTACTGCTGCAGCTCGGGAGGAAAGCGCACGTGCATGCCCCCACTCGAGACGAGGCCTGACTCCCCTGGGGAGACTCAGAAGCACCCCAAGATCCATGGCAACACTGGAGAGGAATTCTCAGGTTCCGGCCCCGACTCCACACAAGGACTGAGGCCCAGGCATGGATGGGAGAGGAATCCCGAGAGGTCCCCTAGCAACTCGCATGGGGACTGGCCTTTCCTGAGGCCACCAGAGCGGGTCCCTGAGGTCCCCGTCGTAACTCGAGAAGACCTGCTGCAACTCCAGAAAATCCAGGAGGTTCTCCCCTCCAGGCGAGATGAGGCCCATTTCCGCTGAGGCGTCTCGAGGCTGATCACACCTCACCTCTGGAACTTCGAAAGGGTCCTTCACACCCTTGGTGCAAATCAAGAAGTTCCCCGACCTAGCCGTCTCCACTCGAGAGGAATCACGAGGGTCCCGCCCACATCCAGAGGAGCCCCGTTTCCGCCTCGTAGCTCGAGATGAGGGATCCTTACCCTGCTTCGTCGGGAAAGAGTTCCCGGCGTTGCCGTCGCATCTCAAGAGGAGGCCCTCTCAACAGGAACGGTGAGAGGAACTCCAGGGTCGTGCCACCATTCCAAGAGTTCCCCAGATGTCTCAGTCCATTCCAGAGGAACCTCTTTTCCCTTCACCGGCTCGTCTTTCACCCCGAGGATCGACTCACACCAAGGTGGCACGTGGCACAGCCCTGTGGGAAAGCCTCTTGGGAAAGCCTCGAGGGACAGCTTCGAGGGAAAGCCACAGATCCCTTGATCCACGTGACAGGAAGCGTGACACTACTGCTGCAGCTCGGGAGGAAAGCGCACGTGCATGCCCCCACTCGAGACGAGGCCTGACTCCCCTGGGGAGACTCAGAAGCACCCCAAGATCCATGGCAACACTGGAGAGGTATCCTCAGGTTCCGGCCCCGACTCCACACAAGGACTGAGGCCCCGGCATGGACGGGAGAGGAATCCCGAGAGGTCCCCAAGCAACTCGCATGGGGACTGGCCTTTCCTGAGGCCACCAGAGCGGGTCCCTGAGGTCCCCGTCGTAACTCGAGAAGACCTGCCGCAACTCGAGAAAATCCAGGAGGTTCTCCCCTCCAGGCGAGATGAGGCCCATTTCCGCTGAGGCGTCTCGAGGCTGATCACACCTCACCTCTGGAACTTCGAAAGGGTCCTTCACACCCTTGGTGCAAATCAAGAAGTTCCCCGACCTAGCCGTCTCCACTCGAGAGGAATCACGAGGGTCCCGCCCACATCCAGAGGAGCCCCGTTTCCGCCTCGTAGTTCGAGATGAGGGATCCTTTCCCTGCTTCGTCGGGAAAGAGTTCCCGGCGTTCCCGTCGCAACTCAAGAGGAGGCCCTCTCAACAGGAACGGCGAGAGGAACTCCAGGGTCGTGCCACCATTCCAAGAGTCCCACAGATGTCTCAGTCCATTGCAGAGGAACCTCTTTTCCCTTCACCGGCTCGTCTTTCACGCCGAGGATCGACTCACACCAAGGTGGCACGTGGCACAGCCCTGTGGGAAAGCCTCGTGGGAAAGCCTCGGGGGACAGCCTCAAGGGAAAGCCACAGATCCCTTGATCCACGTGACAGGAAGCGTGACACTACTGCTGCAGCTCGGGAGGAAAGCGCACGTGCATGCCCCCACTCGAGACGAGGCCTAACTCCCCTGGGGAGACTCAGAAGCACCCCAAGATCCATGGCAACACTGGAGAGGAATCCTCAGGTTCCGGCCCCGACTCCACACAAGGACTGAGGCCCCGGCATGGACGGGAGAGGAATCCCGAGAGGTCCCCTAGCAACTCGCATGGGGACTGGCCTTTCCTGAGGCCACCAGAGCGGGTCCCTGAGGTCCCCGTCGTAACTCGAGAAGACCTGCCACAACTCGAGAAAATCCAGGAGGTTCTCCCCTCCAGGCGAGATGAGGCCCATTTCCGCTGAGGCGTCTCGAGGCGGATCACACCTCACCTCTGGAACTTCGAAAGGGTCCTTCACACCCTTGGTGCAAATCAAGAAGTTCCCCGACATACCCGTCTCCACTCGAGAGGAATCACGAGGGTCACGCCCACATCCAGAGGAGCCCCGTTTCCGCCTTGTAGCTCGAGATCAGGGATCCTTTCCCTGCTTCGTCGGGAAAGAGTTCCCGGAGTTCCCGTCGCATCTCAAGAGGAGGCCCTCTCAACAGGAACGGCGAGAGGAACTCCAGGGTCGTGCCACCATTCCAAGAGTCCCCCAGATGTCTCAGTCCATTCTAGAGGAACCTCTTTTCCCTTCACCGGCTCGTATTTCACGCCGAGGATCGTCTCACACCAAGGTGGCACGTGGCACAGCCCTGTGGGTAAGCCTCGTGGGAAAGCCTCGAGGGACAGCCTCGAGGAAAGCCACAGATCCCTTGATCCACGTGACAGGAAGCGTGACACTACTGCTGCAGCTCGGGAGGAAAGCGCACTTGCATGCCTCCACTCGAGACGAGGCCTGACTCCCCTGGGGAGACTCAGAAGCACCCCAAGATCCATGGCAACACTGGAGAGGAATCCTCAGGTTCCGGCTCCGACTCCACACAAGGACTGAGGCCCCGGCATGGACGGGAGAGGAATCCCGAGAGGTCCCCTAGCAACTCGCATGGGGACTGGCCTTTCCTGAGGCCACCAGAGCGGGTCCCTGAGGTCCCAGTCGTAACTCGAGAAGACCTGCTGCAACTCGAGAAAATCCAGGAGGTTCTCCCCTCCAGGCGAGATGAGGCCCATTTCCGCTGAGGCGTCTCGAGGCTGATCACACCTCACCTCTGGAACTTCGAAAGGGTCCTTCACACCCTTGGTGCAAATCAAGAAGTTCCCCGACCTAGCCGTCTCCACTCGAGAGGAATCACGAGGGTCCCGCCCACATCCAGAGGAGCCCCGTTTCCGCCTCGTAGTTCGAGATGAGGGATCCTTTCCCTGCTTCGTCGGGAAAGAGTTCCCGGCATTCCCGTTGCATCTCAAGAGGAGGCCCTCTCAACAGGAACGGCGAGAGGAACTCCAGGGTCGTGCCACCATTCCAAGAGTCCCACAGATGTCTCAGTCCATTGCAGAGGAACCTCTTTTCCCTTCACCGGCTCGTCTTTCACGCCGAGGATCGACTCACACCAAGGTGGCACGTGGCACAGCCCTGTGGGAAAGCCTCGTGGGAAAGCCTCGGGGGACAGCCTCGAGGGAAAGCCACAGATCCCTTGATCCACGTGACAGGAAGCGTGACACTACTGCTGCAGCTCGGGAGGAAAGCGCACGTGCATGCCCCCACTCGAGACGAGGCCTAACTCCCCTGGGGAGACTCAGAAGCACCCCAAGATCCATGGCAACACTGGAGAGGAATTCTCAGGTTCCGGCCCCGACTCCACACAAGGACTGAGGCCCAGGCATGGATGGGAGAGGAATCCGGAGAGGTCCCCTAGCAACTCGCATGGGGACTGGCCTTTCCTGAGGCCACCAGAGCGGGTCCCTGAGGTCCCCGTCGTAACTCGAGAAGACCTGCCGCAACTCGAGAAAATCTAGGAGGTTCTCCCCTCCAGGCGAGATGAGGCCCATTTCCGCTGAGGCGTCTCGAGGCTGATCACACCTCACCTCTGGAACTTCGAAAGGGTCCTTCACACCCTTGGTGCAAATCAAGAAGTTCCCCGACCTAGCCGTCTCCACTCGAGAGGAATCACGAGGGTCCCGCCCACATCCAGAGGAGCCCCGTTTCCGCCTCGTAGCTCGAGATGAGGGATCCTTTCCCTGCTTCGTCGGGAAAGAGTTCCCGGCGTTGCCGTCGCATCTCAAGAGGAGGCCCTCTCAACAGGAACGGTGAGAGGAACTCCAGGGTCGTGCCACCATTCCAAGAGTCCCCCAGATGTCTCAGTCCATTCTAGAGGAACCTCTTTTCCCTTCACCGGCTCGTCTTTCACCCCGAGGATCGACTCACACCAAGGTGGCACGTGGCACAGCCCTGTGGGAAAGCCTCGTGGGAAAGCCTCGAGGGACAGCCTCGAGGGAAAGCCACAGATCCCTTGATCCACGTGACAGGAAGCGTGACACTACTGCTGCAGCTCGGGAGGAAAGCGCACGTGCATGCCCCCACTCGAGACGAGGCCTGACTCCCCTGGGGAGACTCAGAAGCACCCCAAGATCCATGGCAACACTGGAGAGGTATCCTCAGGTTCCGGCCCCGACTCCACACAAGGACTTAGGCCCCGGCATGGATGGGAGAGGAATCCCGAGAGGTCCCCTAGCAACTTGCATGGGGACTGGCCTTTCCTGAGGCCACCAGAGCGGGTCCCTGAGGTCCCCGTCGTAACTCGAGAAGACCTGCCGCAACTCGAGAGAATCCAGGAGGTTCTCCCCTCCAGGCGAGATGAGGCCCATTTCCGCTGAGGCGTCTCGAGGCTGATCACACCTCACCTCTGGAACTTCGAAAGGGTCCTTCACACCCTTGGTGCAAATCAAGAAGTTCCCCGACCTAGCCGTCTCCACTCGAGAGGTATCACGAGGGTCCCGCCCACATCCAGAGGAGCCCCGTTTCCGCCTCGTAGTTCGAGATGAGGGATCCTTTCCCTGCTTCGTCGGGAAAGAGTTCCCGGCGTTCCCGTCGCAACTCAAGAGGAGGCCCTCTCAACAGGAACGGCGAGAGGAACTCCATGGTCGTGCCACCATTCCAAGAGTCCCACAGATGTCTCAGTCCATTGCAGAGGAACCTCTTTTCCCTTCACCGGCTCGTCTTTCATGCCGAGGATCGACTCACACCAAGGTGGCACGTGGCACAGCCCTGTGGGAAAGCCTCGTGGGAAAGCCTCGGGGGACAGCCTCAAGGGAAAGCCACAGATCCCTTGATCCACGTGACAGGAAGCGTGACACTACTGCTGCAGCTCGGGAGGAAAGCGCACGTGCATGCCCCCACTCGAGACGAGGCCTAACTCCCCTGGGGAGACTCAGAAGCACCCCAAGATCCATGGCAACACTGGAGAGGAATTCTCAGGTTCCGGCCCCGACTCCACACAAGGACTGAGGCCCAGGCATGGATGGGAGAGGAATCCCGAGAGGTCCCCTAGCAACTCGCATTGGGACTGGCCTTTCCTGAGGCCACCAGAGCGGGTCCCTGAGGTCCCCGTCGTAACTCGAGAAGACCTGCCGCAACTCGAGAAAATCCAGGAGGTTCTCCCCTCCAGGCGAGATGAGGCCCATTTCCGCTGAGGCGTCTCGAGGCTGATCACACCTCACCTCTGGAACTTCGAAAGGGTCCTTCACACCCTTGGTGCAAATCAAGAAGTTCCCCGACCTAGCCGTCTCCACTCGAGAGGAATCACGAGGGTCCCGCCCACATCCAGAGGAGCCCCGTTTCCGCCTCGTAGCTCGAGATGAGGGATCCTTTCCCTGCTTCGTCGGGAAAGAGTTCCCGGCGTTGCCGTCGCATCTCAGGAGGAGGCCCTCTCAACAGGAACGGTGAGAGGAACTCCAGGGTCGTGCCACCATTCCAAGAGTCCCCCAGATGTCTCAGTCCATTCCAGAGGAACCTCTTTTCCCTTCACCGGCTCGTCTTTCACCCCGAGGATCGACTCACACCAAGGTGGCACGTGGCACAGCCCTGTGGGAAAGCCTCGTGGGAAAGCCTCGAGGGACAGCCTCGAGGGAAAGCCACAGATCCCTTGATCCACGTGACAGGAAGCGTGACACTACTGCTGCAGCTCGGGAGGAAAGCGCACGTGCATGCCCCCACTCGAGACGAGGCCTGACTCCCCTGGGGAGACTCAGAAGCACCCCAAGATCCATGGCAACACTGGAGAGGTATCCTCAGGTTCCGGCCCCGACTCCACACAAGGACTGAGGCCCCGGCATGGATGGGAGAGGAATCCCGAGAGGTCCCCTAGCAACTCGCATGGGGACTGGCCTTTCCTGAGGCCACCAGAGCGGGTCCCTGAGGTCCCCGTCGTAACTCGAGAAGACCTGCCGCAACTCGAGAAAATCCAGGAGGTTCTCCCCTCCAGGCGAGATGAGGCCCATTTCCGCTGAGGCGTCTCGAGGCTGATCACACCTCACCTCTGGAACTTCGAAAGGGTCCTTCACACCCTTGGTGCAAATCAAGAAGTTCCCCGACCTAGCCGTCTCCACTCGAGAGGAATCACGAGGGTCCCGCCCACATCCAGAGGAGCCCCGTTTCCGCCTCGTAGTTCGAGATGAGGGATCCTTTCCCTGCTTCGTCGGGAAAGAGTTCCCGGCGTTCCCGTCGCAACTCAAGAGGAGGCCCTCTCAACAGGAACGGCGAGAGGAACTCCAGGGTCGTGCCACCATTCCAAGAGTCCCACAGATGTCTCAGTCCATTGCAGAGGAACCTCTTTTCCCTTCACCGGCTCGTCTTTCACGCCGAGGATCGACTCACACCAAGGTGGCACGTGGCACAGCCCTGTGGGAAAGCCTCGTGGGAAAGCCTCGGGGGACAGCCTCAAGGGAAAGCCACAGATCCCTTGATCCACGTGACAGGAAGCGTGACACTACTGCTGCAGCTCGGGAGGAAAGCGCACGTGCATGCCCCCACTCGAGACGAGGCCTAACTCCCCTGGGGAGACTCAGAAGCACCCCAAGATCCATGGCAACACTGGAGAGGAATCCTCAGGTTCCGGCCCCGACTCCACACAAGGACTGAGGCCCCGGCATGGACGGGAGAGGAATCCCGAGAGGTCCCCTAGCACCTCGCATGGGGACTGGCCTTTCCTGAGGCCACCAGAGCGGGTCCCTGAGGTCCCCGTCGTAACTCGAGAAGACCTGCCGCAACTCGAGAAAATCCAGGAGGTTCTCCCCTCCAGGCGAGATGAGGCCCATTTCCGCTGAGGCGTCTCGAGGCTGATCACACCTCACCTCTGGAACTTCGAAAGGGTCCTTCACACCCTTGGTGCAAATCAAGAAGTTCCCCGACATACCCGTCTCCACTCGAGAGGAATCACGAGGGTCACGCCCACATCCAGAGGAGCCCCGTTTCCGCCTTGTAGCTCGAGATCAGGGATCCTTTCCCTGCTTCGTCGGGAAAGAGTTCCCGGAGTTCCCGTCGCATCTCAAGAGGAGGCCCTCTCAACAGGAACGGCGAGCGGAACTCCAGGGTCGTGCCACCATTCCAAGAGTCCCCCAGATGTCTCAGTCCATTCTCGAGGAACCTCTTTTCCCTTCACCGGCTCGTATTTCACGCCGAGGATCGTCTCACACCAAGGTGGCACGTGGCACAGCCCTGTGGGTAAGCCTCGTGGGAAAGCCTCGAGGGACAGCCTCGAGGAAAGCCACAGATCCCTTGATCCACGTGACAGGAAGCGTGACACTACTGCTGCAGCTCGGGAGGAAAGCGCACTTGCATGCCTCCACTCGAGACGAGGCCTGACTCCCCTGGGGAGACTCAGAAGCACCCCAAGATCCATGGCAACACTGGAGAGGAATCCTCAGGTTCCGGCTCCGACTCCACACAAGGACTGAGGCCCCGGCATGGACGGGAGAGGAATCCCGAGAGGTCCCCTAGCAACTCGCATGGGGACTGGCCTTTCCTGAGGCCACCAGAGCGGGTCCCTGAGGTCCCCGTCGTAACTCGAGAAGACCTGCCGCAACTCGAGAAAATCCAGGAGGTTCTCCCCTCCAGGCGAGATGAGGCCCATTTCCGCTGAGGCGTCTCGAGGCTGATCACACCTCACCTCTGGAACTTCGAAAGGGTCCTTCACACCCTTGGTGCAAATCAAGAAGTTCCCCGACCTAGCCGTCTCCACTCGAGAGGAATCACGAGGGTCCCGCCCACATCCAGAGGAGCCCCGTTTCTGCCTCGTAGTTCGAGATGAGGGATCCTTTCCCTGCTTCGTCGGGAAAGAGTTCCCGGCGTTCCCGTTGCATCTCAAGAGGAGGCCCTCTCAACAGGAACGGCGAGAGGAACTCCAGGGTCGTGCCACCATTCCAAGAGTCCCACAGATGTCTCAGTCCATTGCAGAGGAACCTCTTTTCCCTTCACCGGCTCGTCTTTCACGCCGAGGATCGACTCACACCAAGGTGGCACGTGGCACAGCCCTGTGGGAAAGCCTCGTGGGAAAGCCTCGGGGGACAGCCTCGAGGGAAAGCCACAGATCCCTTGATCCACGTGACAGGAAGCGTGACACTACTGCTGCAGCTCGGGAGGAAAGCGCACGTGCATGCCCCCACTCGAGACGAGGCCTAACTCCCCTGGGGAGACTCAGAAGCACCCCAAGATCCATGGCAACACTGGAGAGGAATTCTCAGGTTCCGGCCCCGACTCCACACAAGGACTGAGGCCCAGGCATGGATGGGAGAGGAATCCGGAGAGGTCCCCTAGCAACTCGCATGGGGACTGGCCTTTCCTGAGGCCACCAGAGCGGGTCCCTGAGGTCCCCGTCGTAACTCGAGAAGACCTGCCGCAACTCGAGAAAATCTAGGAGGTTCTCCCCTCCAGGCGAGATGAGGCCCATTTCCACTGAGGCGTCTCGAGGCTGATCACACCTCACCTCTGGAACTTCGAAAGGGTCCTTCACACCCTTGGTGCAAATCAAGAAGTTCCCCGACCTAGCCGTCTCCACTCGAGAGGAATCACGAGGGTCCCGCCCACATCCAGAGGAGCCCCGTTTCCGCCTCGTAGCTCGAGATGAGGGATCCTTTCCCTGCTTCGTCGGGAAAGATTTCCCGGCGTTGCCGTCGCATCTCAAGAGGAGGCCCTCTCAACAGGAACGGTGAGAGGAACTCCAGGGTCGTGCCACCATTCCAAGAGTCCCCCAGATGTCTCAGTCCATTCCAGAGGAACCTCTTTTCCCTTCACCGGCTCGTCTTTCACCCCGAGGATCGACTCACACCAAGGTGGCACGTGGCACAGCCCTGTGGGAAAGCCTCGTGGGAAAGCCTCGAGGGACAGCCTCGAGGGAAAGCCACAGATCCCTTGATCCACGTGACAGGAAGCGTGACACTACTGCTGCAGCTCGGGAGGAAAGCGCACGTGCATGCCCCCACTCGAGACGAGGCCTAACTCCCCTGGGGAGACTCAGAAGCACCCCAAGATCCATGGCAACACTGGAGAGGAATTCTCAGGTTCCGGCCCCGACTCCACACAAGGACTGAGGCCCAGGCATGGATGGGAGAGGAATCCCGAGAGGTCCCGTAGCAACTCGCATGGGGACTGGCCTTTCCTGAGGCCACCAGAGCGGGTCCCTGAGGTCCCCGTCGTAACTCGAGAAGACCTGCCGCAACTCGAGAAAATCCAGGAGGTTCTCCCCTCCAGGCGAGATGAGGCCCATTTCCGCTGAGGCGTCTCGAGGCTGATCACACCTCACCTCTGGAACTTCGAAAGGGTCCTTCACACCCTTGGTGCAAATCAAGAAGTTCCCCGACCTAGCCGTCTCCACTCGAGAGGAATCACGAGGGTCCCGCCCACATCCAGAGGAGCCCCGTTTCCGCCTCGTAGCTCGAGATGAGGGATCCTTTCCCTGCTTCGTCGGGAAAGAGTTCCCGGCGTTGCCGTCGCATCTCAAGAGGAGGCCCTCTCAACAGGAACGGTGAGAGGAACTCCAGGGTCGTGCCACCATTCCAAGAGTCCCCCAGATGTCTCAGTCCATTCCAGAGGAACCTCTTTTCCCTTCACCGGCTCGTCTTTCACCCCGAGGATCGACTCACACCAAGGTGGCACGTGGCACAGCCCTGTGGGAAAGCCTCGTGGGAAAGCCTCGAGGGACAGCCTCGAGGGAAAGCCACAGATCCCTTGATCCACGTGACAGGAAGCGTGACACTACTGCTGCAGCTCGGGAGGAAAGCGCACGTGCATGCCCCCACTCGAGACGAGGCCTGACTCCCCTGGGGAGACTCAGAAGCACCCCAAGATCCATGGCAACACTGGAGAGGTATCCTCAGGTTCCGGCCCCGACTCCACACAAGGACTGAGGCCCCGGCATGGATGGGAGAGGAATCCCGAGAGGTCCCCTAGCAACTCGCATGGGGACTGGCCTTTCCTGAGGCCACCAGAGCGGGTCCCTGAGGTCCCCGTCGTAACTCGAGAAGACCTGCCGCAACTCGAGAAAATCCAGGAGGTTCTCCCCTCCAGGCGAGATGAGGCCCATTTCCGCTGAGGCGTCTCCAGGCTGATCACACCTCACCTCTGGAACTTCGAAAGGGTCCTTCACACCCTTGGTGCAAATCAAGAAGTTCCCCGACCTAGCCGTCTCCACTCGAGAGGAATCACGAGGGTCCCGCCCACATCCAGAGGAGCCCCGTTTCCGCCTCGTAGTTCGAGATGAGGGATCCTTTCCCTGCTTCGTCGGGAAAGAGTTCCCGGCGTTCCCGTCGCAACTCAAGAGGAGGCCCTCTCAACAGGAACGGCGAGAGGAACTCCAGGGTCGTGCCACCATTCCAAGAGTCCCACAGATGTCTCAGTCCATTGCAGAGGAACCTCTTTTCCCTTCACCGGCTCGTCTTTCATGCCGAGGATCGACTCACACCAAGGTGGCACGTGGCACAGCCCTGTGGGAAAGCCTCGTGGGAAAGCCTCGGGGGACAGCCTCAAGGGAAAGCCACAGATCCCTTGATCCACGTGACAGGAAGCGTGACACTACTGCTGCAGCTCGGGAGGAAAGCGCACGTGCATGCCCCCACTCGAGACGAGGCCTAACTCCCCTGGGGAGACTCAGAAGCACCCCAAGATCCATGGCAACACTGGAGAGGATTTCTCAGGTTCCGGCCCCGACTCCACACAAGGACTGAGGCCCAGGCATGGATGGGAGAGGAATCCCGAGAGGTCCCCTAGCAACTCGCATGGGGACTGGCCTTTCCTGAGGCCACCAGAGCGGGTCCCTGAGGTCCCCGTCGTAACTCGAGAAGACCTGCCGCAACTCGAGAAAATCCAGGAGGTTCTCCCCTCCAGGCGAGATGAGGCCCATTTCCGCTGAGGCGTCTCGAGGCTGATCACACCTCCCCTCTGGAACTTCGAAAGGCTCCTTCACACCCTTGGTGCAAATCAAGAAGTTCCCCGACCTAGCCGTCTCCACTCGAGAGGAATCACGAGGGTCCCGCCCACATCCAGAGGAGCCCCGTTTCCGCCTCGTAGCTCGAGATGAGGGATCCTTTCCCTGCTTCGTCGGGAAAGAGTTCCCGGCGTTGCCGTCGCATCTCAAGAGGAGGCCCTCTCAACAGGAACGGTGAGAGGAACTCCAGGGTCGTGCCACCATTCCAAGAGTCCCCCAGATGTCTCAGTCCATTCCAGAGGAACCTCTTTTCCCTTCACCGGCTCGTCTTTCACGCCGAGGATCGACTCACACCAAGGTGGCACGTGGCACAGCCCTGTGGGAAAGCCTCGTGGGAAAGCCTCGAGGGACAGCCTCGAGGGAAAGCCACAGATCCCTTGATCCACGTGACAGGAAGCGTGACACTACTGCTGCAGCTCGGGAGGAAAGCGCACGTGCATGCCCCCACTCGAGACGAGGCCTGACTCCCCTGGGGAGACTCAGAAGCACCCCAAGATCCATGGCAACACTGGAGAGGTATCCTCAGGTTCCGGCCCCGACTCCACACAAGGACTGAGGCCCTGGCATGGACGGGAGAGGAATCCCGAGAGGACCCCTAGCAACTCGCATGGGGACTGGCCTTTCCTGAGGCCACCAGAGCGGGTCCCTGAGGTCCCCGTCGTAACTCGAGAAGACCTGCTGCAACTCGAGAAAATCCAGGAGGTTCTCCCCTCCAGGCGAGATGAGGCCCATTTCCGCTGAGGCGTCTCGAGGCTGATCACACCTCACCTCTGGAACTTCGAATGGGTCCTTCACACCCTTGGTGCAAATCAAGAAGTTCCCCGACCTAGCCGTCTCCACTCGAGAGGAATCACGAGGGTCCCGCCCACATCCAGAGGAGCCCCGTTTCCGCCTCGTAGCTCGAGATGAGGGATCCTTTCCCTGCTTCGTCGGGAAAGAGTTCCCGGCGTTCCCGTCGCAACTCAAGAGGAGGCCCTCTCAACAGGAACGGCGAGAGGAACTCCAGGGTCGTGCCACCATTCCAAGAGTCCCACAGATGTCTCAGTCCATTGCAGAGGAACCTCTTTTCCCTTCACCGGCTCGTCTTTCACGCCGAGGATCGACTAACACCAAGGTGGCACGTGGCACAGCCCTGTGGGAAAGCCTCGTGGGAAAGCCTCGAGGGACAGCCTCGAGGGAAAGCCACAGATCCCTTGATCCACGTGACAGGAAGCGTGACACTACTGCTGCAGCTCGGGAGGAAAGCGCACGTGCATGCCCCCACTCGAGACGAGGCCTGAGTCCCGTGGGGAGACTCAGAAGCACCCCAAGATCCATGACAACACTGGAGAGGAATCCTCAGGTTCCGGCCCCGACTCCACACAAGGACTGAGGCCCCGGCATGGACGGGAGAGGAATTCCGAGAGGTCCCCTAGCAACTCGCATGGGGACTGGCCTTTCCTGAGGCCACCAGAGCGGGTCCCTGATGTCCCCGTCGTAACTCGAGAAGACCTGCCGCAACTCGAGAAAATCCAGGAGGTTCTCCCCTCCAGGCGAGATGAGGCCCATTTCCGCTGAGGCGTCTCGAGGCTGATCACACCTCACCTCTGGAACTTCGAAAGGGTCCTTCACACCCTTGGTGCAAATCAAGAAGTTCCCCGACATACCCGTCTCCACTCGAGAGGAATCACGAGGGTCACGCCCACATCCAGAGGAGCCCCGTTTCCGCCTTGTAGCTCGAGATCAGGGATCCTTTCCCTGCTTCGTCGGGAAAGAGTTCCCGGAGTTCCCGTCGCATCTCAAGAGGAGGCCCTCTCAACAGGAACGGCGAGCGGAACTCCAGGGTCGTGCCACCATTCCAAGAGTCCCCCAGATGTCTCAGTCCATTCTCGAGGAACCTCTTTTCCCTTCACCGGCTCGTATTTCACGCCGAGGATCGTCTCACACCAAGGTGGCACGTGGCACAGCCCTGTGGGTAAGCCTCGTGGGAAAGCCTCGAGGGACAGCCTCGAGGAAAGCCACAGATCCCTTGATCCACGTGACAGGAAGCGTGACACTACTGCTGCAGCTCGGGAGGAAAGCGCACTTGCATGCCTCCACTCGAGACGAGGCCTGACTCCCCTGGGGAGACTCAGAAGCACCCCAAGATCCATGGCAACACTGGAGAGGAATCCTCAGGTTCCGGCTCCGACTCCACACAAGGACTGAGGCCCCGGCATGGACGGGAGAGGAATCCCGAGAGGTCCCCTAGCAACTCGCATGGGGACTGGCCTTTCCTGAGGCCACCAGAGCGGGTCCCTGAGGTCCCCGTCGTAACTCGAGAAGACCTGCCGCAACTCGAGAAAATCCAGGAGGTTCTCCCCTCCAGGCGAGATGAGGCCCATTTCCGCTGAGGCGTCTCGAGGCTGATCACACCTCACCTCTGGAACTTCGAAAGGGTCCTTCACACCCTTGGTGCAAATCAAGAAGTTCCCCGACCTAGCCGTCTCCACTCGAGAGGAATCACGAGGGTCCCGCCCACATCCAGAGGAGCCCCGTTTCTGCCTCGTAGTTCGAGATGAGGGATCCTTTCCCTGCTTCGTCGGGAAAGAGTTCCCGGCGTTCCCGTTGCATCTCAAGAGGAGGCCCTCTCAACAGGAACGGCGAGAGGAACTCCAGGGTCGTGCCACCATTCCAAGAGTCCCACAGATGTCTCAGTCCATTGCAGAGGAACCTCTTTTCCCTTCACCGGCTCGTCTTTCACGCCGAGGATCGACTCACACCAAGGTGGCACGTGGCACAGCCCTGTGGGAAAGCCTCGTGGGAAAGCCTCGGGGGACAGCCTCGAGGGAAAGCCACAGATCCCTTGATCCACGTGACAGGAAGCGTGACACTACTGCTGCAGCTCGGGAGGAAAGCGCACGTGCATGCCCCCACTCGAGACGAGGCCTAACTCCCCTGGGGAGACTCAGAAGCACCCCAAGATCCATGGCAACACTGGAGAGGAATTCTCAGGTTCCGGCCCCGACTCCACACAAGGACTGAGGCCCAGGCATGGATGGGAGAGGAATCCGGAGAGGTCCCCTAGCAACTCGCATGGGGACTGGCCTTTCCTGAGGCCACCAGAGCGGGTCCCTGAGGTCCCCGTCGTAACTCGAGAAGACCTGCCGCAACTCGAGAAAATCTAGGAGGTTCTCCCCTCCAGGCGAGATGAGGCCCATTTCCACTGAGGCGTCTCGAGGCTGATCACACCTCACCTCTGGAACTTCGAAAGGGTCCTTCACACCCTTGGTGCAAATCAAGAAGTTCCCCGACCTAGCCGTCTCCACTCGAGAGGAATCACGAGGGTCCCGCCCACATCCAGAGGAGCCCCGTTTCCGCCTCGTAGCTCGAGATGAGGGATCCTTTCCCTGCTTCGTCGGGAAAGATTTCCCGGCGTTGCCGTCGCATCTCAAGAGGAGGCCCTCTCAACAGGAACGGTGAGAGGAACTCCAGGGTCGTGCCACCATTCCAAGAGTCCCCCAGATGTCTCAGTCCATTCCAGAGGAACCTCTTTTCCCTTCACCGGCTCGTCTTTCACCCCGAGGATCGACTCACACCAAGGTGGCACGTGGCACAGCCCTGTGGGAAAGCCTCGTGGGAAAGCCTCGAGGGACAGCCTCGAGGGAAAGCCACAGATCCCTTGATCCACGTGACAGGAAGCGTGACACTACTGCTGCAGCTCGGGAGGAAAGCGCACGTGCATGCCCCCACTCGAGACGAGGCCTAACTCCCCTGGGGAGACTCAGAAGCACCCCAAGATCCATGGCAACACTGGAGAGGAATTCTCAGGTTCCGGCCCCGACTCCACACAAGGACTGAGGCCCAGGCATGGATGGGAGAGGAATCCCGAGAGGTCCCGTAGCAACTCGCATGGGGACTGGCCTTTCCTGAGGCCACCAGAGCGGGTCCCTGAGGTCCCCGTCGTAACTCGAGAAGACCTGCCGCAACTCGAGAAAATCCAGGAGGTTCTCCCCTCCAGGCGAGATGAGGCCCATTTCCGCTGAGGCGTCTCGAGGCTGATCACACCTCACCTCTGGAACTTCGAAAGGGTCCTTCACACCCTTGGTGCAAATCAAGAAGTTCCCCGACCTAGCCGTCTCCACTCGAGAGGAATCACGAGGGTCCCGCCCACATCCAGAGGAGCCCCGTTTCCGCCTCGTAGCTCGAGATGAGGGATCCTTTCCCTGCTTCGTCGGGAAAGAGTTCCCGGCGTTGCCGTCGCATCTCAAGAGGAGGCCCTCTCAACAGGAACGGTGAGAGGAACTCCAGGGTCGTGCCACCATTCCAAGAGTCCCCCAGATGTCTCAGTCCATTCCAGAGGAACCTCTTTTCCCTTCACCGGCTCGTCTTTCACCCCGAGGATCGACTCACACCAAGGTGGCACGTGGCACAGCCCTGTGGGAAAGCCTCGTGGGAAAGCCTCGAGGGACAGCCTCGAGGGAAAGCCACAGATCCCTTGATCCACGTGACAGGAAGCGTGACACTACTGCTGCAGCTCGGGAGGAAAGCGCACGTGCATGCCCCCACTCGAGACGAGGCCTGACTCCCCTGGGGAGACTCAGAAGCACCCCAAGATCCATGGCAACACTGGAGAGGTATCCTCAGGTTCCGGCCCCGACTCCACACAAGGACTGAGGCCCCGGCATGGATGGGAGAGGAATCCCGAGAGGTCCCCTAGCAACTCGCATGGGGACTGGCCTTTCCTGAGGCCACCAGAGCGGGTCCCTGAGGTCCCCGTCGTAACTCGAGAAGACCTGCCGCAACTCGAGAAAATCCAGGAGGTTCTCCCCTCCAGGCGAGATGAGGCCCATTTCCGCTGAGGCGTCTCCAGGCTGATCACACCTCACCTCTGGAACTTCGAAAGGGTCCTTCACACCCTTGGTGCAAATCAAGAAGTTCCCCGACCTAGCCGTCTCCACTCGAGAGGAATCACGAGGGTCCCGCCCACATCCAGAGGAGCCCCGTTTCCGCCTCGTAGTTCGAGATGAGGGATCCTTTCCCTGCTTCGTCGGGAAAGAGTTCCCGGCGTTCCCGTCGCAACTCAAGAGGAGGCCCTCTCAACAGGAACGGCGAGAGGAACTCCAGGGTCGTGCCACCATTCCAAGAGTCCCACAGATGTCTCAGTCCATTGCAGAGGAACCTCTTTTCCCTTCACCGGCTCGTCTTTCATGCCGAGGATCGACTCACACCAAGGTGGCACGTGGCACAGCCCTGTGGGAAAGCCTCGTGGGAAAGCCTCGGGGGACAGCCTCAAGGGAAAGCCACAGATCCCTTGATCCACGTGACAGGAAGCGTGACACTACTGCTGCAGCTCGGGAGGAAAGCGCACGTGCATGCCCCCACTCGAGACGAGGCCTAACTCCCCTGGGGAGACTCAGAAGCACCCCAAGATCCATGGCAACACTGGAGAGGATTTCTCAGGTTCCGGCCCCGACTCCACACAAGGACTGAGGCCCAGGCATGGATGGGAGAGGAATCCCGAGAGGTCCCCTAGCAACTCGCATGGGGACTGGCCTTTCCTGAGGCCACCAGAGCGGGTCCCTGAGGTCCCCGTCGTAACTCGAGAAGACCTGCCGCAACTCGAGAAAATCCAGGAGGTTCTCCCCTCCAGGCGAGATGAGGCCCATTTCCGCTGAGGCGTCTCGAGGCTGATCACACCTCCCCTCTGGAACTTCGAAAGGCTCCTTCACACCCTTGGTGCAAATCAAGAAGTTCCCCGACCTAGCCGTCTCCACTCGAGAGGAATCACGAGGGTCCCGCCCACATCCAGAGGAGCCCCGTTTCCGCCTCGTAGCTCGAGATGAGGGATCCTTTCCCTGCTTCGTCGGGAAAGAGTTCCCGGCGTTGCCGTCGCATCTCAAGAGGAGGCCCTCTCAACAGGAACGGTGAGAGGAACTCCAGGGTCGTGCCACCATTCCAAGAGTCCCCCAGATGTCTCAGTCCATTCCAGAGGAACCTCTTTTCCCTTCACCGGCTCGTCTTTCACGCCGAGGATCGACTCACACCAAGGTGGCACGTGGCACAGCCCTGTGGGAAAGCCTCGTGGGAAAGCCTCGAGGGACAGCCTCGAGGGAAAGCCACAGATCCCTTGATCCACGTGACAGGAAGCGTGACACTACTGCTGCAGCTCGGGAGGAAAGCGCACGTGCATGCCCCCACTCGAGACGAGGCCTGACTCCCCTGGGGAGACTCAGAAGCACCCCAAGATCCATGGCAACACTGGAGAGGTATCCTCAGGTTCCGGCCCCGACTCCACACAAGGACTGAGGCCCTGGCATGGACGGGAGAGGAATCCCGAGAGGACCCCTAGCAACTCGCATGGGGACTGGCCTTTCCTGAGGCCACCAGAGCGGGTCCCTGAGGTCCCCGTCGTAACTCGAGAAGACCTGCTGCAACTCGAGAAAATCCAGGAGGTTCTCCCCTCCAGGCGAGATGAGGCCCATTTCCGCTGAGGCGTCTCGAGGCTGATCACACCTCACCTCTGGAACTTCGAATGGGTCCTTCACACCCTTGGTGCAAATCAAGAAGTTCCCCGACCTAGCCGTCTCCACTCGAGAGGAATCACGAGGGTCCCGCCCACATCCAGAGGAGCCCCGTTTCCGCCTCGTAGCTCGAGATGAGGGATCCTTTCCCTGCTTCGTCGGGAAAGAGTTCCCGGCGTTCCCGTCGCAACTCAAGAGGAGGCCCTCTCAACAGGAACGGCGAGAGGAACTCCAGGGTCGTGCCACCATTCCAAGAGTCCCACAGATGTCTCAGTCCATTGCAGAGGAACCTCTTTTCCCTTCACCGGCTCGTCTTTCACGCCGAGGATCGACTAACACCAAGGTGGCACGTGGCACAGCCCTGTGGGAAAGCCTCGTGGGAAAGCCTCGAGGGACAGCCTCGAGGGAAAGCCACAGATCCCTTGATCCACGTGACAGGAAGCGTGACACTACTGCTGCAGCTCGGGAGGAAAGCGCACGTGCATGCCCCCACTCGAGACGAGGCCTGAGTCCCGTGGGGAGACTCAGAAGCACCCCAAGATCCATGACAACACTGGAGAGGAATCCTCAGGTTCCGGCCCCGACTCCACACAAGGACTGAGGCCCCGGCATGGACGGGAGAGGAATTCCGAGAGGTCCCCTAGCAACTCGCATGGGGACTGGCCTTTCCTGAGGCCACCAGAGCGGGTCCCTGATGTCCCCGTCGTAACTCGAGAAGACCTGCCGCAACTCGAGAAAATCCAGGAGGTTCTCCCCTCCAGGCGAGATGAGGCCCATTTCCGCTGAGGCGTCTCGAGGCTGATCACACCTCACCTCTGGAACTTCGAAAGGGTCCTTCACACCCTTGGTGCAAATCAAGAAGTTCCCCGACATACCCGTCTCCACTCGAGAGGAATCACGAGGGTCACGCCCACATCCAGAGGAGCCCCGTTTCCGCCTTGTAGCTCGAGATCAGGGATCCTTTCCCTGCTTCGTAGGGAAATTGTTCCCGGCGTTCCCGTCGCATCTCAAGAGGAGGCCCTCTCAACAGGAACGGCGAGAGGAACTCCAGGGTCGTGCCACCATTCCAAGAGTCCCCCAGATGTCTCAGTCCATTCTAGAGGAACCTCTTTTCCCTTCACCGGCTCGTATTTCATGCCGAGGATCGACTCACACCAAGGTGGCACGTGGCACAGCCCTGTGGGTAAGCCTCGTGGGAAAGCCTCGAGGGACAGCCTCGAGGAAAGCCACAGATCCCTTGATCCACGTGACAGGAAGCGTGACACTACTGCTGCAGCTCGGGAGGAAAGCGCACTTGCATGCCTCCACTCGAGACGAGGCCTGACTCCCCTGGGGAGACTCAGAAGCACCCCAAGATCCATGGCAACACTGGAGAGGAATTCTCAGGTTCCGGCCCCGACTCCACACAAGGACTGAGGCCCCGGCATGGACGGGAGAGGAATCCCGAGAGGTCCCCTAGCAACTCGCATGGGGACTGGCCTTTCCTGAGGCCACCAGAGCGGGTCCCTGAGGTCCCCGTCGTAACTCGAGAAGACCTGCCGCAACTCGAGAAAATCCAGGAGGTTCTCCCCTGCAGGCGAGATGAGGCCCATTTCCGCTGAGGCGTCTCGAGGCTGATCACACCTCACCTCTGGAACTTCGAATGGGTCCTTCACACCCTTGGTGCAAATCAAGAAGTTCCCCGACCTAGCCGTCTCCACTCGAGAGGAATCACGAGGGTCCCGCCCACATCCAGAGGAGCCCCGTTTCCGCCTCGTAGTTCGAGATGAGGGATCCTTTCCCTGCTTCGTCGGGAAAGAGTTCCCGGCGTTCCCGTCGCAACTCAAGAGGAGGCCCTCTCAACAGGAACGGCGAGAGGAACTCCAGGGTCGTGCCACCATTCCAAGAGTCCCACAGATGTCTCAGTCCATTGCAGAGGAACCTCTTTTCCCTTCACCGGCTCGTCTTTCATGCCGAGGATCGACTCACACCAAGGTGGCACGTGGCACAGCCCTGTGGGAAAGCCTCGTGGGAAAGCCTCGGGGGACAGCCTCAAGGGAAAGCCACAGATCCCTTGATCCACGTGACAGGAAGCGTGACACTACTGCTGCAGCTCGGGAGGAAAGCGCACGTGCATGCCCCCACTCGAGACGAGGCCTAACTCCCCTGGGGAGACTCAGAAGCACCCCAAGATCCATGGCAACACTGGAGAGGAATTCTCAGGTTCCGGCCCCGACTCCACACAAGGACTGAGGCCCAGGCATGGATGGGAGAGGAATCCCGAGAGGTCCCGTAGCAACTCGCATGGGGACTGGCCTTTCCTGAGGCCACCAGAGCGGGTCCCTGAGGTCCCCGTCGTAACTCGAGAAGACCTGCCGCAACTCGAGAAAATCCAGGAGGTTCTCCCCTCCAGGCGAGATGAGGCCCATTTCCGCTGAGGCGTCTCGAGGCTGATCACACCTCACCTCTGGAACTTCGAAAGGGTCCTTCACACCCTTGGTGCAAATCAAGAAGTTCCCCGACCTAGCCGTCTCCACTCGAGAGGAATCACGAGGGTCCCGCCCACATCCAGAGGAGCCCCGTTTCCGCCTCGTAGCTCGAGATGAGGGATCCTTTCCCTGCTTCGTCGGGAAAGAGTTCCCGGCGTTGCCGTCGCATCTCAAGAGGAGGCCCTCTCAACAGGAACGGTGAGAGGAACTCCAGGGTCGTGCCACCATTCCAAGAGTCCCCCAGATGTCTCAGTCCATTCCAGAGGAACCTCTTTTCCCTTCACCGGCTCGTCTTTCACCCCGAGGATCGACTCACGCCAAGGTGGCACGTGGCACAGCCCTGTGGGAAAGCCTCGTGGGAAAGCCTCGAGGGACAGCCTCGAGGGAAAGCCACAGATCCCTTGATCCACGTGACAGGAAGCGTGACACTACTGCTGCAGCTCGGGAGGAAAGCGCACGTGCATGCCCCCACTCGAGACGAGGCCTGACTCCCCTGGGGAGACTCAGAAGCACCCCAAGATCCATGGCAACACTGGAGAGGTATCCTCAGGTTCCGGCCCCGACTCCACACAAGGACTGAGGCCCCGGCATGGATGGGAGAGGAATCCCGAGAGGTCCCCTAGCAACTCGCATGGGGACTGGCCTTTCCTGAGGCCACCAGAGCGGGTCCCTGAGGTCCCCGTTGTAACTCGAGAAGACCTGCCGCAACTCGAGAAAATCCAGGAGGTTCTCCCCTCCAGGCGAGATGAGGCCCATTTCCGCTGAGGCGTCTCCAGGCTGATCACACCTCACCTCTGGAACTTCGAAAGGGTCCTTCACACCCTTGGTGCAAATCAAGAAGTTCCCCGACCTAGCCGTCTCCACTCGAGAGGAATCACGAGGGTCCCGCCCACATCCAGAGGAGCCCCGTTTCCGCCTCGTAGTTCGAGATGAGGGATCCTTTCCCTGCTTCGTCGGGAAAGAGTTCCCGGCGTTCCCGTCGCAACTCAAGAGGAGGCCCTCTCAACAGGAACGGCGAGAGGAACTCCAGGGTCGTGCCACCATTCCAAGAGTCCCACAGATGTCTCAGTCCATTGCAGAGGAACCTCTTTTCCCTTCACCGGCTCGTCTTTCATGCCGAGGATCGACTCACACCAAGGTGGCACGTGGCACAGCCCTGTGGGAAAGCCTCGTGGGAAAGCCTCGGGGGACAGCCTCAAGGGAAAGCCACAGATCCCTTGATCCACGTGACAGGAAGCGTGACACTACTGCTGCAGCTCGGGAGGAAAGCGCACGTGCATGCCCCCACTCGAGACGAGGCCTAACTCCCCTGGGGAGACTCAGAAGCACCCCAAGATCCATGGCAACACTGGAGAGGATTTCTCAGGTTCCGGCCCCGACTCCACACAAGGACTGAGGCCCAGGCATGGATGGGAGAGGAATCCCGAGAGGTCCCCTAGCAACTCGCATGGGGACTGGCCTTTCCTGAGGCCACCAGAGCGGGTCCCTGAGGTCCCCGTCGTAACTCGAGAAGACCTGCCGCAACTCGAGAAAATCCAGGAGGTTCTCCCCTCCAGGCGAGATGAGGCCCATTTCCGCTGAGGCGTCTCGAGGCTGATCACACCTCCCCTCTGGAACTTCGAAAGGCTCCTTCACACCCTTGGTGCAAATCAAGAAGTTCCCCGACCTAGCCGTCTCCACTCGAGAGGAATCACGAGGGTCCCGCCCACATCCAGAGGAGCCCCGTTTCCGCCTCGTAGCTCGAGATGAGGGATCCTTTCCCTGCTTCGTCGGGAAAGAGTTCCCGGCGTTGCCGTCGCATCTCAAGAGGAGGCCCTCTCAACAGGAACGGTGAGAGGAACTCCAGGGTCGTGCCACCATTCCAAGAGTCCCCCAGATGTCTCAGTCCATTCCAGAGGAACCTCTTTTCCCTTCACCGGCTCGTCTTTCACGCCGAGGATCGACTCACACCAAGGTGGCACGTGGCACAGCCCTGTGGGAAAGCCTCGTGGGAAAGCCTCGAGGGACAGCCTCGAGGGAAAGCCACAGATCCCTTGATCCACGTGACAGGAAGCGTGACACTACTGCTGCAGCTCGGGAGGAAAGCGCACGTGCATGCCCCCACTCGAGACGAGGCCTGACTCCCCTGGGGAGACTCAGAAGCACCCCAAGATCCATGGCAACACTGGAGAGGTATCCTCAGGTTCCGGCCCCGACTCCACACAAGGACTGAGGCCCTGGCATGGACGGGAGAGGAATCCCGAGAGGACTCCTAGCAACTCGCATGGGGACTGGCCTTTCCTGAGGCCACCAGAGCGGGTCCCTGAGGTCCCCGTCGTAACTCGAGAAGACCTGCTGCAACTCGAGAAAATCCAGGAGGTTCTCCCCTCCAGGCGAGATGAGGCCCATTTCCGCTGAGGCGTCTCGAGGCTGATCACACCTCACCTCTGGAACTTCGAATGGGTCCTTCACACCCTTGGTGCAAATCAAGAAGTTCCCCGACCTAGCCGTCTCCACTCGAGAGGAATCACGAGGGTCCCGCCCACATCCAGAGGAGCCCCGTTTCCGCCTCGTAGCTCGAGATGAGGGATCCTTTCCCTGCTTCGTCGGGAAAGAGTTCCCGGCGTTCCCGTCGCAACTCAAGAGGAGGCCCTCTCAACAGGAACGGCGAGAGGAACTCCAGGGTCGTGCCACCATTCCAAGAGTCCCACAGATGTCTCAGTCCATTGCAGAGGAACCTCTTTTCCCTTCACCGGCTCGTCTTTCACGCCGAGGATCGACTAACACCAAGGTGGCACGTGGCACAGCCCTGTGGGAAAGCCTCGTGGGAAAGCCTCGAGGGACAGCCTCGAGGGAAAGCCACAGATCCCTTGATCCACGTGACAGGAAGCGTGACACTACTGCTGCAGCTCGGGAGGAAAGCGCACGTGCATGCCCCCACTCGAGACGAGGCCTGAGTCCCGTGGGGAGACTCAGAAGCACCCCAAGATCCATGACAACACTGGAGAGGAATCCTCAGGTTCCGGCCCCGACTCCACACAAGGACTGAGGCCCCGGCATGGACGGGAGAGGAATTCCGAGAGGTCCCCTAGCAACTCGCATGGGGACTGGCCTTTCCTGAGGCCACCAGAGCGGGTCCCTGATGTCCCCGTCGTAACTCGAGAAGACCTGCCGCAACTCGAGAAAATCCAGGAGGTTCTCCCCTCCAGGCGAGATGAGGCCCATTTCCGCTGAGGCGTCTCGAGGCTGATCACACCTCACCTCTGGAACTTCGAAAGGGTCCTTCACACCCTTGGTGCAAATCAAGAAGTTCCCCGACATACCCGTCTCCACTCGAGAGGAATCACGAGGGTCACGCCCACATCCAGAGGAGCCCCGTTTCCGCCTTGTAGCTCGAGATCAGGGATCCTTTCCCTGCTTCGTAGGGAAATTGTTCCCGGCGTTCCCGTCGCATCTCAAGAGGAGGCCCTCTCAACAGGAACGGCGAGAGGAACTCCAGGGTCGTGCCACCATTCCAAGAGTCCCACAGATGTCTCAGTCCATTGCAGAGGAACCTCTTTTCCCTTCACCGGCTCGTCTTTCATGCCGAGGATCGACTCACACCAAGGTGGCACGTGGCACAGCCCTGTGGGAAAGCCTCGTGGGAAAGCCTCGGGGGACAGCCTCAAGGGAAAGCCACAGATCCCTTGATCCACGTGACAGGAAGCGTGACACTACTGCTGCAGCTCGGGAGGAAAGCGCACGTGCATGCCCCCACTCGAGACGAGGCCTAACTCCCCTGGGGAGACTCAGAAGCACCCCAAGATCCATGGCAACACTGGAGAGGAATTCTCAGGTTCCGGCCCCGACTCCACACAAGGACTGAGGCCCAGGCATGGATGGGAGAGGAATCCCGAGAGGTCCCGTAGCAACTCGCATGGGGACTGGCCTTTCCTGAGGCCACCAGAGCGGGTCCCTGAGGTCCCCGTCGTAACTCGAGAAGACCTGCCGCAACTCGAGAAAATCCAGGAGGTTCTCCCCTCCAGGCGAGATGAGGCCCATTTCCGCTGAGGCGTCTCGAGGCTGATCACACCTCACCTCTGGAACTTCGAAAGGGTCCTTCACACCCTTGGTGCAAATCAAGAAGTTCCCCGACCTAGCCGTCTCCACTCGAGAGGAATCACGAGGGTCCCGCCCACATCCAGAGGAGCCCCGTTTCCGCCTCGTAGCTCGAGATGAGGGATCCTTTCCCTGCTTCGTCGGGAAAGAGTTCCCGGCGTTGCCGTCGCATCTCAAGAGGAGGCCCTCTCAACAGGAACGGTGAGAGGAACTCCAGGGTCGTGCCACCATTCCAAGAGTCCCCCAGATGTCTCAGTCCATTCCAGAGGAACCTCTTTTCCCTTCACCGGCTCGTCTTTCACCCCGAGGATCGACTCACACCAAGGTGGCACGTGGCACAGCCCTGTGGGAAAGCCTCGTGGGAAAGCCTCGAGGGACAGCCTCGAGGGAAAGCCACAGATCCCTTGATCCACGTGACAGGAAGCGTGACACTACTGCTGCAGCTCGGGAGGAAAGCGCACGTGCATGCCCCCACTCGAGACGAGGCCTGACTCCCCTGGGGAGACTCAGAAGCACCCCAAGATCCATGGCAACACTGGAGAGGTATCCTCAGGTTCCGGCCCCGACTCCACACAAGGACTGAGGCCCCGGCATGGATGGGAGAGGAATCCCGAGAGGTCCCCTAGCAACTCGCATGGGGACTGGCCTTTCCTGAGGCCACCAGAGCGGGTCCCTGAGGTCCCCGTCGTAACTCGAGAAGACCTGCCGCAACTCGAGAAAATCCAGGAGGTTCTCCCCTCCAGGCGAGATGAGGCCCATTTCCGCTGAGGCGTCTCCAGGCTGATCACACCTCACCTCTGGAACTTCGAAAGGGTCCTTCACACCCTTGGTGCAAATCAAGAAGTTCCCCGACCTAGCCGTCTCCACTCGAGAGGAATCACGAGGGTCCCGCCCACATCCAGAGGAGCCCCGTTTCCGCCTCGTAGTTCGAGATGAGGGATCCTTTCCCTGCTTCGTCGGGAAAGAGTTCCCGGCGTTCCCGTCGCAACTCAAGAGGAGGCCCTCTCAACAGGAACGGCGAGAGGAACTCCAGGGTCGTGCCACCATTCCAAGAGTCCCACAGATGTCTCAGTCCATTGCAGAGGAACCTCTTTTCCCTTCACCGGCTCGTCTTTCATGCCGAGGATCGACTCACACCAAGGTGGCACGTGGCACAGCCCTGTGGGAAAGCCTCGTGGGAAAGCCTCGGGGGACAGCCTCAAGGGAAAGCCACAGATCCCTTGATCCACGTGACAGGAAGCGTGACACTACTGCTGCAGCTCGGGAGGAAAGCGCACGTGCATGCCCCCACTCGAGACGAGGCCTAACTCCCCTGGGGAGACTCAGAAGCACCCCAAGATCCATGGCAACACTGGAGAGGATTTCTCAGGTTCCGGCCCCGACTCCACACAAGGACTGAGGCCCAGGCATGGATGGGAGAGGAATCCCGAGAGGTCCCCTAGCAACTCGCATGGGGACTGGCCTTTCCTGAGGCCACCAGAGCGGGTCCCTGAGGTCCCCGTCGTAACTCGAGAAGACCTGCCGCAACTCGAGAAAATCCAGGAGGTTCTCCCCTCCAGGCGAGATGAGGCCCATTTCCGCTGAGGCGTCTCGAGGCTGATCACACCTCCCCTCTGGAACTTCGAAAGGCTCCTTCACACCCTTGGTGCAAATCAAGAAGTTCCCCGACCTAGCCGTCTCCACTCGAGAGGAATCACGAGGGTCCCGCCCACATCCAGAGGAGCCCCGTTTCCGCCTCGTAGCTCGAGATGAGGGATCCTTTCCCTGCTTCGTCGGGAAAGAGTTCCCGGCGTTGCCGTCGCATCTCAAGAGGAGGCCCTCTCAACAGGAACGGTGAGAGGAACTCCAGGGTCGTGCCACCATTCCAAGAGTCCCCCAGATGTCTCAGTCCATTCCAGAGGAACCTCTTTTCCCTTCACCGGCTCGTCTTTCACGCCGAGGATCGACTCACACCAAGGTGGCACGTGGCACAGCCCTGTGGGAAAGCCTCGTGGGAAAGCCTCGAGGGACAGCCTCGAGGGAAAGCCACAGATCCCTTGATCCACGTGACAGGAAGCGTGACACTACTGCTGCAGCTCGGGAGGAAAGCGCACGTGCATGCCCCCACTCGAGACGAGGCCTGACTCCCCTGGGGAGACTCAGAAGCACCCCAAGATCCATGGCAACACTGGAGAGGTATCCTCAGGTTCCGGCCCCGACTCCACACAAGGACTGAGGCCCTGGCATGGACGGGAGAGGAATCCCGAGAGGACCCCTAGCAACTCGCATGGGGACTGGCCTTTCCTGAGGCCACCAGAGCGGGTCCCTGAGGTCCCCGTCGTAACTCGAGAAGACCTGCTGCAACTCGAGAAAATCCAGGAGGTTCTCCCCTCCAGGCGAGATGAGGCCCATTTCCGCTGAGGCGTCTCGAGGCTGATCACACCTCACCTCTGGAACTTCGAATGGGTCCTTCACACCCTTGGTGCAAATCAAGAAGTTCCCCGACCTAGCCGTCTCCACTCGAGAGGAATCACGAGGGTCCCGCCCACATCCAGAGGAGCCCCGTTTCCGCCTCGTAGCTCGAGATGAGGGATCCTTTCCCTGCTTCGTCGGGAAAGAGTTCCCGGCGTTCCCGTCGCAACTCAAGAGGAGGCCCTCTCAACAGGAACGGCGAGAGGAACTCCAGGGTCGTGCCACCATTCCAAGAGTCCCACAGATGTCTCAGTCCATTGCAGAGGAACCTCTTTTCCCTTCACCGGCTCGTCTTTCACGCCGAGGATCGACTAACACCAAGGTGGCACGTGGCACAGCCCTGTGGGAAAGCCTCGTGGGAAAGCCTCGAGGGACAGCCTCGAGGGAAAGCCACAGATCCCTTGATCCACGTGACAGGAAGCGTGACACTACTGCTGCAGCTCGGGAGGAAAGCGCACGTGCATGCCCCCACTCGAGACGAGGCCTGAGTCCCGTGGGGAGACTCAGAAGCACCCCAAGATCCATGACAACACTGGAGAGGAATCCTCAGGTTCCGGCCCCGACTCCACACAAGGACTGAGGCCCCGGCATGGACGGGAGAGGAATTCCGAGAGGTCCCCTAGCAACTCGCATGGGGACTGGCCTTTCCTGAGGCCACCAGAGCGGGTCCCTGATGGTCCCCGTCGTAACTCGAGAAGACCTGCCGCAACTCGAGAAAATCCAGGAGGTTCTCCCCTCCAGGCGAGATGAGGCCCATTTCCGCTGAGGCATCTCGAGGCTGATCACACCTCACCTCTGGAAATTCGAAAGGGTCCTTCACACCCTTCGTGCAAATCAAGAAATTCCCCGACATACCCGTCTCCACTCGAGAGGAATCACGAGGGTCCCGCCCACATCCAGAGGAGCCCCGTTTCCGCCTCGTAGCTCGAGATGAGGGATCCTTTCCATGCTTCGTCGGAAAAGATTTCCCGGCATTCCCGTCGCATCTCAAGAGGAGGCCCTCTCAACAGGAACGGCGAGAGGAACTCCAGGGTCGTGCCACCATTCCAAGAGTCCCCCAGATGTCTCAGTCCATTCCAGAAGAACCTCTTTTCCTTCACCGACTCGTCTTTCACGCCGAGGATCGACTCACATCAAGGTGGCACGTGGCACAGCCCTGTGGGAAAGCCTCGTGGGAAAGCCTCGAGGGACAGCCTCGAGGGAAAGCCACAGATCCCTTGATCCACGTGACAGGAAGCGTGACACTACTGCTGCAGCTCGGGAAGAAAGCGCACGTGCATGCCCCCACTCGAGACGAGGCCTGACTCGCCTGGGGAGACTCAGAAGCAGCCCAAGATCCATGGCAACACTGGAGAGGAATCCTCAGGTTCCGGCCCCGACTCCACACAAGGACTGAGGCCCCGGCATGGACGGGAGAGGAATCCCGAGAGGTCCCCTAGCAACTCGCATGGGGACTGGCCTTTCCTGAGGCCACCAGAGCGGGGCCCTGAGGTCCCCGTCGTAACTCGAGAAGACCTGCCGCAACTCGAGAAAATCCAGGAGGTTCTCCCCTCCAGGCGAGATGAGGCCCATTTCCGCTGAGGCGTCTCGAGGCTGATCACACCTCACCTCTGGAACTTCGAAAGGGTCCTTCACACCCTTGGTGCAAATCAAGAATTTCCCCGACATACCCGTCTCCACTCGAGGGGAATCACGAGGGTCCCGCCCACATCCAGAGGAGCCCCGTTTCCGCCTCGTAGCTCGAGATGTGGGATCCTTTCCCTGCTTCGTCGGGAAAGAGTTCCTGGCGTTCCCGTCGCCTCTCAAGAGGAGGCCCTCTCAACAGGAACGGCGAGAGGAACTCCAGGGTCGTGCCACCGTTCCAAGAGTCCCCCAGATGTCTCAGTCCATTCCAGAGGAACCTCTTTTCCCTTCACCGGCTCGTCTTTCACGCCGAGGATCGACTCACACCAGGGTGGCCCCTGGCACAGCCCTGTGGGAAAGCCTCGTGGGAAAGCCTCGAGGGACAGCCTCGAGGGAAAGCCACAGATCCCTTGATCCACGTTACAGGAAGCGTGACACTACTGCTGCAGCTCGGGAGGAAAGCGCACGTGCATGCTCCCACTCGAGACGCCGCCTGACTCCCCTGGGGAGACTCAGAAGCAGCCCAAGATCCATGGCAACACTGGAGAGGAATCCTCAGGTTCCGGCCCCGACTCCACACAAGGACTGAGGCCCCGGCCTGGACGGGAGAGGAATCCCCAGAGGTCCCCTAGCAACTCGCATGGGGACTGGCCTTTCCTGAGGCCACCAGAGCGGGTCCCTGAGGTCCCCGTCGTAACTCGAGAAGACCTGCCGCAACTCGAGAAAATCCAGGAGGTTCTCCCCTCCAGGCGAGATGAGGCCCATTTCCGCTGAGGCGTCTCGAGGCTGATCACACCTCACCTCTGGAACTTCGAAAGGGTCCTTCACACCCTTGGTGCAAATCAAGAAGTTCCCCGACCTAGCCGTCTCCACTCGAGAGGAATCACGAGGGTCCCGCCCACATCCAGAGGAGCCCCGTTTCCCCCTCGTAGCTCGAGATGAGGGATCCTTTCCCTGCTTCGTCGGGAAAGAGTTCCCGGCGTTGCCGTTGCATCTCAAGAGGAGGCCCTCTCAACAGGAACGGTGAGAGGAACTCCAGGGTCGTGCCACCATTCCAAGAGTCCCCCAGATGTCTCAGTCCATTCCAGAGGAACCTCTTTTCCCTTCACCGGCTCGTCTTTCACCCCGAGGATCGACTCACACCAAGGTGGCACGTGGCACAGCCCTGTGGGAAAGCCTCGTGGGAAAGCCTCGAGGGACAGCCTCGAGGGAAAGCCACAGATCCCTTGATCCACGTGACAGGAAGCGTGACACTACTGCTGCAGCTCGGGAGGAAAGCACACGTGCATGCCCCCACTCGAGACGAGGCCTGACTCCCCTGGGGAGACTCAGAAGCACCCCAAGATCCATGGCAACACTGGAGAGGTATCCTCAGGTTCCGGCCCCGACTCCACACAAGGACTGAGGCCCCGGCATGGATGGGAGAGGAATCCCGAGAGGTCCCCTAGCAACTCGCATGGGGACTGGCCTTTCCTGAGGCCACCAGAGCGGGTCCCTGAGGTCCCCGTCGTAACTCGAGAAGACCTGCCGCAACTCGAGAAAATCCAGGAGGTTCTCCCCTCCAGGCGAGATGAGGCCCATTTCCGCTGAGGCGTCTCGAGGCTGATCACACCTCACCTCTGGAACTTCGAAAGGGTCCTTCACACCCTTGGTGCAAATCAAGAAGTTCCCCGACCTAGCCGTCTCCACTCGAGAGGAATCACGAGGGTCCCGCCCACATCCAGAGGAGCCCCGTTTCCGCCTCGTAGTTCGAGATGAGGGATCCTTTCCCTGCTTCGTCGGGAAAGAGTTCCCGGCGTTCCCGTCGCAACTCAAGAGGAGGCCCTCTCAACAGGAACGGCGAGAGGAACTCCAGGGTCGTGCCACCATTCCAAGAGTCCCACAGATGTCTCAGTCCATTGCAGAGGAAACTCTTTTCCCTTCACCGGCTCGTCTTTCATGCCGAGGATCGACTCACACCAAGGTGGCACGTGGCACAGCCCTGTGGGAAAGCCTCGTGGGAAAGCCTCGGGGGACAGCCTCAAGGGAAAGCCACAGATCCCTTGATCCACGTGACAGGAAGCGTGACACTACTGCTGAAGCTCGGGAGGAAAGCGCACGTGCATGCCCCCACTCGAGACGAGGCCTGACTCCCCTGGGGAGACTCAGAAGCACCCCAAGATCCATGGCAACACTGGAGAGGTATCCTCAGGTTCCGGCCCCGACTCCACACAAGGACTGAGGCCCCGGCATGGATGGGAGAGGAATCCCGAGAGGTCCCCTAGCAACTCGCATGGGGACTGGCCTTTCCTGAGGCCACCAGAGCGGGTCCCTGAGGTCCCCGTCGTAACTCGAGAAGACCTGCCGCAACTCCAGAAAATCCAGGAGGTTCTCCACTCCAGGCGAGATGAGGCCCATTTCCGCTGAGGCGTCTCGAGGCTGATCACACCTCACCTCTGGAACTTCGAAAGGGTCCTTCACACCCTTGGTGCAAATCAAGAAGTTCCCCGACCTAGCCGTCTCCACTCGAGAGGAATCACGAGGGTCCCGCCCACATCCAGAGGAGCCCCGTTTACGCCTCGTAGTTCGAGATGAGGGATCCTTTCCCTGCTTCGTCGGGAAAGAGTTCCCGGCGTTCCCGTCGCAACTCAAGAGGAGGCCCTCTCAACAGGAACGGCGAGAGGAACTCCAGGGTCGTGCCACCATTCCAAGAGTCCCACAGATGTCTCAGTCCATTGCAGAGGAAACTCTTTTCCCTTCACCGGCTCGTCTTTCATGCCGAGGATCGACTCACACCAAGGTGGCACGTGGCACAGCCCTGTGGGAAAGCCTCGTGGGAAAGCCTCGGGGGACAGCCTCAAGGGAAAGCCACAGATCCCTTGATCCACGTGACAGGAAGCGTGACACTACTGCTGAAGCTCGGGAGGAAAGCGCACGTGCATGCCCCCACTCGAGACGAGGCCTAACTCCCCTGGGGAGACTCAGAAGCACCCCAAGATCCATGGCAACACTGGAGAGGAATTCTCAGGTTCCGGCCCCGACTCCACACAAGGACTGAGGCCCCGGCATGGATGGGAGAGGAATCCCGAGAGGTCCCCTAGCAACTCGCATGGGGACTGGCCTTTCCTGAGGCCACCAGAGCGGGTCCCTGAGGTCCCCGTCGTAACTCGAGAAGACCTGCCGCAACTCGAGAAAATCCAGGAGGTTCTCCCCTCCAGGCGAGATGAGGCCCATTTCCGCTGAGGCGTCTCGAGGCTGATCACACCTCACCTCTGGAACTTCGAAAGGGTCCTTCACACCCTTGGTGCAAATCAAGAAGTTCCCCGACATAGCCGTCTCCACTCGAGAGGAATCACGAGGGTCCCGCCCACATCCAGAGGAGCCCCGTTTCCGCCTCGTAGCTCGAGATGAGGGATCCTTTCCCTGCTTCGTCGGGAAAGAGTTCCCGGCGTTCCCGTCGCACCTCAAGAGGAGGCCCTCTCAACAGGAACGGCGAGAGGAACTCCAGGGTCGTGCCACCATTCCAAGAGTCCCACAGATGTCTCAGTCCATTGCAGAGGAACCTCTTTTCCCTTCACCGGCTCGTCTTTCACGCCGAGGATCGACTAACACCAAGGTGGCACGTGGCACAGCCCTGTGGGAAAGCCTCGTGGGAAAGCCTCGGGGGACAGCCTCGAGGGAAAGCCACAGATCCCTTGATCCACGTGACAGGAAGCGTGACACTACTGCTGCAGCTCGGGAGGAAAGCGCACGTGCATGCCCCCACTCGAGACGAGGCCTGACTCCCCTGGGGAGACTCAGAAGCACCCCAAGATCCATGGCAACACTGGAGAGGTATCCTCAGGTTCCGGCCCCGACTCCACACAAGGACTGAGGCCCTGGCATGGACGGGAGAGGAATCCCGAGAGGACCCCTAGCAACTCGCATGGGGACTGGCCTTTCCTGAGGCCACCAGAGCGGGTCCCTGAGGTCCCCGTCGTAACTCGAGAAGACCTGCCGCAACTCGAGAAAATCCAGGAGGTTCTCCCCTCCAGGCGAGATGAGGCCCATTTCCGCTGAGGCGTCTCGAGGCTGATCACACCTCACCTCTGGAACTTCGAAAGGGTCCTTCACACCCTTGGTGCAAATCAAGAAGTTCCCCGACCTAGCCGTCTCCACTCGAGAGGAATCACGAGGGTCCCGCCCACATCCAGAGGAGCCCCGTTTCCGCCTCGTAGCTCGAGATGAGGGATCCTTTCCCTGCTTCGTCGGGAAAGAGTTCCCGGCGTTCCCGTCGCAACTCAAGAGGAGGCCCTCTCAACAGGAACGGCGAGAGGAACTCCAGGGTCGTGCCACCATTCCAAGAGTCCCACAGATGTCTCAGTCCATTGCAGAGGAACCTCTTTTCCCTTCACCGGCTCGTCTTTCACGCCGAGGATCGACTCACACCAAGGTGGCACGTGGCACAGCCCTGTGGGAAAGCCTCGTGGGAAAGCCTCGAGGGACAGCCTCGAGGGAAAGCCACAGATCCCTTGATCCACGTGACAGGAAGCGTGACACTACTGCTGCAGCTCGGGAGGAAAGCGCACGTGCATGCCCCCACTCGAGACGAGGCCTGAGTCCCGTGGGGAGACTCAGAAGCACCCCAAGATCCATGACAACACTGGAGAGGAATCCTCAGGTTCCGGCCCCGACTCCACACAAGGACTGAGGCCCCGGCATGGAAGGGAGAGGAATTCCGAGAGGTCCCCTAGCAACTCGCATGGGGACTGGCCTTTCCTGAGGCCACCAGAGCGGGTCCCTGAGGTCCCCGTCGTAACTCGAGAAGACCTGCCGCAACTCGAGAAAATCCAGGAGGTTCTCCCCTCCAGGCGAGATGAGGCCCATTTCCGCTGAGGCGTCTCGAGGCTGATCACACCTCACCTCTGGAACTTCGAAAGGGTCCTTCACACCCTTGGTGCAAATCAAGAAGTTCCCCGACATACCCGTCTCCACTCGAGAGGAATCACGAGGGTCACGCCCACATCCAGAGGAGCCCCGTTTCCGCCTTGTGGCTCGAGATCAGGGATCCTTTCCCTGCTTCGTCGGGAAAGAGTTCCCGGCGTTGCCGTCGCATCTCAAGAGGAGGCCCTCTCAACAGGAACGGTGAGAGGAACTCCAGGGTCGTGCCACCATTCCAAGAGTCCCACAGATGTCTCAGTCCATTGCAGAGGAACCTCTTTTCCCTTCACCGGCTCGTCTTTCATGCCGAGGATCGACTCACACCAAGGTGGCACGTGGCACAGCCCTGTGGGAAAGCCTCGTGGGAAAGCCTCGGGGGACAGCCTCAAGGGAAAGCCACAGATCCCTTGATCCACGTGACAGGAAGCGTGACACTACTGCTGCAGCTCGGGAGGAAAGCGCACGTGCATGCCCCCACTCGAGACGAGGCCTAACTCCCCTGGGGAGACTCAGAAGCACCCCAAGATCCATGGCAACACTGGAGAGGAATTCTCAGGTTCCGGCCCCGACTCCACACAAGGACTGAGGCCCAGGCATGGATGGGAGAGGAATCCCGAGAGGTCCCCTAGCAACTCGCATGGGGACTGGCCTTTCCTGAGGCCACCAGAGCGGGTCCCTGAGGTCCCCGTCGTAACTCGAGAAGACCTGCCGCAACTCGAGAAAATCCAGGAGGTTCTCCCCTCCAGGCGAGATGAGGCCCATTTCCGCTGAGGCGTCTCGAGGCTGATCACACCTCACCTCTGGAACTTCGAAAGGGTCCTTCACACCCTTGGTGCAAATCAAGAAGTTCCCCGACCTAGCCGTCTCCACTCGAGAGGAATCACGAGGGTCCCGCCCACATCCAGAGGAGCCCCGTTTCCGCCTCGTAGCTCGAGATGAGGGATCCTTTCCCTGCTTCGTCGGGAAAGAGTTCCCGGCGTTCCCGTCGCACCTCAAGAGGAGGCCCTCTCAACAGGAACGGCGAGAGGAACTCCAGGGTCGTGCCACCATTCCAAGAGTCCCACAGATGTCTCAGTCCATTGCAGAGGAACCTCTTTTCCCTTCACCGGCTCGTCTTTCACGCCGAGGATCGACTAACACCAAGGTGGCACGTGGCACAGCCCTGTGGGAAAGCCTCGTGGGAAAGCCTCGAGGGACAGCCTCGAGGGAAAGCCACAGATCCCTTGATCCACGTGACAGGAAGCGTGACACTACTGCTGCAGCTCGGGAGGAAAGCGCACGTGCATGCCCCCACTCGAGACGAGGCCTGACTCCCTTGGGGAGACTCAGAAGCACCCCAAGATCCATGGCAACACTGGAGAGGTATCCTCAGGTTCCGGCCCCGACTCCACACAAGGACTGAGGCCCTGGCATGGACGGGAGAGGAATCCCGAGAGGACCCCTAGCAACTCGCATGGGGACTGGCCTTTCCTGAGGCCACCAGAGCGGGTCCCTGAGGTCCCCGTCGTAACTCGAGAAGATCTGCCGCAACTCGAGAAAATCCAGGAGGTTCTCCCCTCCAGGCGAGATGAGGCCCATTTCCGCTGAGGCGTCTCGAGGCTGATCACACCTCACCTCTGGAACTTCGAAAGGGTCCTTCACACCCTTGGTGCAAATCAAGAAGTTCCCCGACCTAGCCGTCTCCACTCGAGAGGAATCACGAGGGTCCCGCCCACATCCAGAGGAGCCCCGTTTCCGCCTCGTAGCTCGAGATGAGGGATCCTTTCCCTGCTTCGTCGGGAAAGAGTTCCCGGCGTTCCCGTCGCAACTCAAGAGGAGGCCCTCTCAACAGGAACGGCGAGAGGAACTCCAGGGTCGTGCCACCATTCCAAGAGTCCCACAGATGTCTCAGTCCATTGCAGAGGAACCTCTTTTCCCTTCACCGGCTCGTCTTTCACGCCGAGGATCGACTAACACCAAGGTGGCACGTGGCACAGCCCTGTGGGAAAGCCTCGTGGGAAAGCCTCGAGGGACAGCCTCGAGGGAAAGCCACAGATCCCTTGATCCACGTGACAGGAAGCGTGACACTACTGCTGCAGCTCGGGAGGAAAGCGCACGTGCATGCCCCCACTCGAGACGAGGCCTGAGTCCCGTGGGGAGACTCAGAAGCACCCCAAGATCCATGACAACACTGGAGAGGAATCCTCAGGTTCCGGCCCCGACTCCACACAAGGACTGAGGCCCCGGCATGGAAGGGAGAGGAATTCCGAGAAGTCCCCTAGCAACTCGCATGGGGACTGGCCTTTCCTGAGGCCACCAGAGCGGGTCCCTGAGGTCCCCGTCGTAACTCGAGAAGACCTGCCGCAACTCGAGAAAATCCAGGAGGTTCTCCCCTCCAGGCGAGATGAGGCCCATTTCCGCTGAGGCGTCTCGAGGCTGATCACACCTCACCTCTGGAACTTCGAAAGGGTCCTTCACACCCTTGGTGCAAATCAAGAAGTTCCCCGACATACCCGTCTCCACTCGAGAGGAATCACGAGGGTCACGCCCACATCTAGAGGAGCCCCGTTTCCGCCTTGTAGCTCGAGATCAGGGATCCTTTCCCTGCTTCGTCGGGAAAGAGTTCCCGGCGTTGCCGTCCCATCTCAAGAGGAGGCCCTCTCAACAGGAACGGTGAGAGGAACTCCAGGGTCGTGCCACCATTCCAAGAGTCCCACAGATGTCTCAGTCCATTGCAGAGGAACCTCTTTTCCCTTCACCGGCTCGTCTTTCATGCCGAGGATCGACTCACACCAAGGTGGCACGTGGCACAGCCTGTGGGAAAGCCTCGTGGGAAAGCCTCGGGGGACAGCCTCAAGGGAAAGCCACAGATCCCTTGATCCACGTGACAGGAAGCGTGACACTACTGCTGCAGCTCGGGAGGAAAGCGCACGTGCATGCCCCCACTCGAGACGAGGCCTAACTCCCCTGGGGAGACTCAGAAGCACCCCAAGATCCATGGCAACACTGGAGAGGAATTCTCAGGTTCCGGCCCCGACTCCACACAAGGACTGAGGCCCAGGCATGGATGGGAGAGGAATCCCGAGAGGTCCCCTAGCAACTCGCATGGGGACTGGCCTTTCCTGAGGCCACCAGAGCGGGTCCCTGAGGTCCCCGTCGTAACTCGAGAAGACCTGCCGCAACTCGAGAAAATCCAGGAGGTTCTCCCCTCCAGGCGAGATGAGGCCCATTTCCGCTGAGGCGTCTCGAGGCTGATCACACCTCACCTCTGGAACTTCGAAAGGGTCCTTCACACCCTTGGTGCAAATCAAGAAGTTCCCCGACCTAGCCGTCTCCACTCGAGAGGAATCACGAGGGTCCCGCCCACATCCAGAGGAGCCCCGTTTCCGCCTCGTAGCTCGAGATGAGGGATCCTTTCCCTGCTTCGTCGGGAAAGAGTTCCCGGCGTTGCCGTCGCATCTCAAGAGGAGGCCCTCTCAACAGGAACGGTGAGAGGAACTCCAGGGTCGTGCCACCATTCCAAGAGTCCCCCAGATGTCTCAGTCCATTCCAGAGGAACCTCTTTTCCCTTCACCGGCTCGTCTTTCACCCCGAGGATCGACTCACACCAAGGTGGCACGTGGCACAGCCCTGTGGGAAAGCCTCGTGGGAAAGCCTCGAGGGACAGCCTCGAGGGAAAGCCACAGATCCCTTGATCCACGTGACAGGAAGCGTGACACTACTGCTGCAGCTCGGGAGGAAAGCGCACGTGCATGCCCCCACTCGAGACGAGGCCTAACTCCCCTGGGGAGACTCAGAAGCACCCCAAGATCCATGGCAACACTGGAGAGGAATTCTCAGGTTCCGGCCCCGACTCCACACAAGGACTGAGGCCCAGGCATGGATGGGAGAGGAATCCCGAGAGGTCCCCTAGCAACTCGCATGGGGACTGGCCTTTCCTGAGGCCACCAGAGCGGGTCCCTGAGGTCCCCGTCGTAACTCGAGAAGACCTGCCGCAACTCGAGAAAATCCAGGAGGTTCTCCCCTCCAGGCGAGATGAGGCCCATTTCCGCTGAGGCGTCTCGAGGCTGATCACACCTCACCTCTGGAACTTCGAAAGGGTCCTTCACACCCTTGGTGCAAATCAAGAAGTTCCCCGACCTAGCCGTCTCCACTCGAGAGGAATCACGAGGGTCCCGCCCACATCCAGAGGAGCCCCGTTTCCGCCTCGTAGTTCGAGATGAGGGATCCTTTCCCTGCTTCGTCGGGAAAGAGTTCCCGGCGTTCCCGTCGCAACTCAAGAGGAGGCCCTCTCAACAGGAACGGCGAGAGGAACTCCAGGGTCGTGCCACCATTCCAAGAGTCCCACAGATGTCTCAGTCCATTGCAGAGGAACCTCTTTTCCCTTCACCGGCTCGTCTTTCATGCCGAGGATCGACTCACACCAAGGTGGCACGTGGCACAGCCTGTGGGAAAGCCTCGTGGGAAAGCCTCGGGGGACAGCCTCAAGGGAAAGCCACAGATCCCTTGATCCACGTGACAGGAAGCGTGACACTACTGCTGAAGCTCGGGAGGAAAGCGCACGTGCATGCCCCCACTCGAGACGAGGCCTAACTCCCCTGGGGAGACTCAGAAGCACCCCAAGATCCATGGCAACACTGGAGAGGAATTCTCAGGTTCCGGCCCCGACTCCACACAAGGACTGAGGCCCAGGCATGGATGGGAGAGGAATCCCGAGAGGTCCCCTAGCAACTCGCATGGGGACTGGCATTTCCTGAGGCCACCAGAGCGGGTCCCTGAGGTCCCCGTCGTAACTCGAGAAGACCTGCCGCAACTCGAGAAAATCCAGGAGGTTCTCCCCTCCAGGCGAGATGAGGCCCATTTCCGCTGAGGCGTCTCGAGGCTGATCACACCTCACCTCTGGAACTTCGAAAGGGTCCTTCACACCCTTGGTGCAAATCAAGAAGTTCCCCGACCTAGCCGTCTCCACTCGAGAGGAATCACGAGGGTCCCGCCCACATCCAGAGGAGCCCCGTTTCCGCCTCGTAGCTCGAGATGAGGGATCCTTTCCCTGCTTCGTCGGGAAAGAGTTCCCGGCGTTGCCGTCGCATCTCAAGAGGAGGCCCTCTCAACAGGAACGGTGAGAGGAACTCCAGGGTCGTGCCACCATTCCAAGAGTCCCCCAGATGTCTCAGTCCATTCCAGAGGAACCTCTTTTCCCTTCACCGGCTCGTCTTTCACCCCGAGGATCGACTCACACCAAGGTGGCACGTGGCACAGCCCTGTGGGAAAGCCTCGTGGGAAAGCCTCGAGGGACAGCCTCGAGGGAAAGCCACAGATCCCTTGATCCACGTGACAGGAAGCGTGACACTACTGCTGCAGCTCGGGAGGAAAGCGCACGTGCATGCCCCCACTCGAGACGAGGCCTGACACCCCTGGGGAGACTCAGAAGCACCCCAAGATCCATGGCAACACTGGAGAGGTATCCTCAGGTTCCGGCCCCGACTCCACACAAGGACTGAGGCCCTGGCATGGACGGGAGAGGAATCCCGAGAGGACCCCTAGCAACTCACATGGGGACTGGCCTTTCCTGAGGCCACCAGAGCGGGTCCCTGAGGTCCCCGTCGTAACTCGAGAAGACCTGCCGCAACTCGAGAAAATCCAGGAGGTTCTCCCCTCCAGGCGAGATGAGGCCCATTTCCGCTGAGGCGTCTCGAGGCTGATCACACCTCACCTCTGGAACTTCGAAAGGGTCCTTCACACCCTTGGTGCAAATCAAGAAGTTCCCCGACATACCCGTCTCCACTCGAGAGGAATCACGAGGGTCACGCCCACATCCAGAGGAGCCCCATTTCCGCCTTGTGGCTCGAGATCAGGGATCCTTTCCCTGCTTCGTCGGGAAAGAGTTCCCGGCGTTGCCGTCGCATCTCAAGAGGAGGCCCTCTCAACAGGAACGGTGAGAGGAACTCCAGGGTCGTGCCACCATTCCAAGAGTCCCACAGATGTCTCAGTCCATTGCAGAGGAACCTCTTTTCCCTTCACCGGCTCGTCTTTCATGCCGAGGATCGACTCACACCAAGGTGGCACGTGGCACAGCCCTGTGGGAAAGCCTCGTGGGAAAGCCTCGGGGGACAGCCTCAAGGGAAAGCCACAGATCCCTTGATCCACGTGACAGGAAGCGTGACACTACTGCTGCAGCTCGGGAGGAAAGCGCACGTGCATGCCCCCACTCGAGACGAGGCCTAACTCCCCTGGGGAGACTCAGAAGCACCCCAAGATCCATGGCAACACTGGAGAGGAATTCTCAGGTTCCGGCCCCGACTCCACACAAGGACTGAGGCCCAGGCATGGATGGGAGAGGAATCCCGAGAGGTCCCCTAGCAACTCGCATGGGGACTGGCCTTTCCTGAGGCCACCAGAGCGGGTCCCTGAGGTCCCCGTCGTAACTCGAGAAGACCTGCCGCAACTCGAGAAAATCCAGGAGGTTCTCCCCTCCAGGCGAGATGAGGCCCATTTCCGCTGAGGCGTCTCGAGGCTGATCACACCTCACCTCTGGAACTTCGAAAGGGTCCTTCACACCCTTGGTGCAAATCAAGAAGTTCCCCGACCTAGCCGTCTCCACTCGAGAGGAATCACGAGGGTCCCGCCCACATCCAGAGGAGCCCCGTTTCCGCCTCGTAGCTCGAGATGAGGGATCCTTTCCCTGCTTCGTCGGGAAAGAGTTCCCGGCGTTCCCGTCGCACCTCAAGAGGAGGCCCTCTCAACAGGAACGGCGAGAGGAACTCCAGGGTCGTGCCACCATTCCAAGAGTCCCACAGATGTCTCAGTCCATTGCAGAGGAACCTCTTTTCCCTTCACCGGCTCGTCTTTCACGCCGAGGATCGACTAACACCAAGGTGGCACGTGGCACAGCCCTGTGGGAAAGCCTCGTGGGAAAGCCTCGAGGGACAGCCTCGAGGGAAAGCCACAGATCCCTTGATCCACGTGACAGGAAGCGTGACACTACTGCTGCAGCTCGGGAGGAAAGCGCACGTGCATGCCCCCACTCGAGACGAGGCCTGACTCCCTTGGGGAGACTCAGAAGCACCCCAAGATCCATGGCAACACTGGAGAGGTATCCTCAGGTTCCGGCCCCGACTCCACACAAGGACTGAGGCCCTGGCATGGACGGGAGAGGAATCCCGAGAGGACCCCTAGCAACTCGCATGGGGACTGGCCTTTCCTGAGGCCACCAGAGCGGGTCCCTGAGGTCCCCGTCGTAACTCGAGAAGATCTGCCGCAACTCGAGAAAATCCAGGAGGTTCTCCCCTCCAGGCGAGATGAGGCCCATTTCCGCTGAGGCGTCTCGAGGCTGATCACACCTCACCTCTGGAACTTCGAAAGGGTCCTTCACACCCTTGGTGCAAATCAAGAAGTTCCCCGACCTAGCCGTCTCCACTCGAGAGGAATCACGACGGTCCCGCCCACATCCAGAGGAGCCCCGTTTCCGCCTCGTAGCTCGAGATGAGGGATCCTTTCCCTGCTTCGTCGGGAAAGAGTTCCCGGCGTTCCCGTCGCAACTCAAGAGGAGGCCCTCTCAACAGGAACGGCGAGAGGAACTCCAGGGTCGTGCCACCATTCCAAGAGTCCCACAGATGTCTCAGTCCATTGCAGAGGAACCTCTTTTCCCTTCACCGGCTCGTCTTTCACGCCGAGGATCGACTAACACCAAGGTGGCACGTGGCACAGCCCTGTGGGAAAGCCTCGTGGGAAAGCCTCGAGGGACAGCCTCGAGGGAAAGCCACAGATCCCTTGATCCACGTGACAGGAAGCGTGACACTACTGCTGCAGCTCGGGAGGAAAGCGCACGTGCATGCCCCCACTCGAGACGAGGCCTGAGTCCCGTGGGGAGACTCAGAAGCACCCCAAGATCCATGACAACACTGGAGAGGAATCCTCAGGTTCCGGCCCCGACTCCACACAAGGACTGAGGCCCCGGCATGGAAGGGAGAGGAATTCCAAGAAGTCCCCTAGCAACTCGCATGGGGACTGGCCTTTCCTGAGGCCACCAGAGCGGGTCCCTGAGGTCCCCGTCGTAACTCGAGAAGACCTGCCGCAACTCGAGAAAATCCAGGAGGTTCTCCCCTCCAGGCGAGATGAGGCCCATTTCCGCTGAGGCGTCTCGAGGCTGATCACACCTCACCTCTGGAACTTCGAAAGGGTCCTTCACACCCTTGGTGCAAATCAAGAAGTTCCCCGACATACCCGTCTCCACTCGAGAGGAATCACGAGGGTCACGCCCACATCTAGAGGAGCCCCGTTTCCGCCTTGTAGCTCGAGATCAGGGATCCTTTCCCTGCTTCGTCGGGAAAGAGTTCCCGGCGTTGCCGTCCCATCTCAAGAGGAGGCCCTCTCAACAGGAACGGTGAGAGGAACTCCAGGGTCGTGCCACCATTCCAAGAGTCCCACAGATGTCTCAGTCCATTGCAGAGGAACCTCTTTTCCCTTCACCGGCTCGTCTTTCATGCCGAGGATCGACTCACACCAAGGTGGCACGTGGCACAGCCTGTGGGAAAGCCTCGTGGGAAAGCCTCGGGGGACAGCCTCAAGGGAAAGCCACAGATCCCTTGATCCACGTGACAGGAAGCGTGACACTACTGCTGCAGCTCGGGAGGAAAGCGCACGTGCATGCCCCCACTCGAGACGAGGCCTAACTCCCCTGGGGAGACTCAGAAGCACCCCAAGATCCATGGCAACACTGGAGAGGAATTCTCAGGTTCCGGCCCCGACTCCACACAAGGACTGAGGCCCAGGCATGGATGGGAGAGGAATCCCGAGAGGTCCCCTAGCAACTCGCATGGGGACTGGCCTTTCCTGAGGCCACCAGAGCGGGTCCCTGAGGTCCCCGTCGTAACTCGAGAAGACCTGCCGCAACTCGAGAAAATCCAGGAGGTTCTCCCCTCCAGGCGAGATGAGGCCCATTTCCGCTGAGGCGTCTCGAGGCTGATCACACCTCACCTCTGGAACTTCGAAAGGGTCCTTCACACCCTTGGTGCAAATCAAGAAGTTCCCCGACCTAGCCGTCTCCACTCGAGAGGAATCACGAGGGTCCCGCCCACATCCAGAGGAGCCCCGTTTCCGCCTCGTAGCTCGAGATGAGGGATCCTTTCCCTGCTTCGTCGGGAAAGAGTTCCCGGCGTTGCCGTCGCATCTCAAGAGGAGGCCCTCTCAACAGGAACGGTGAGAGGAACTCCAGGGTCGTGCCACCATTCCAAGAGTCCCCCAGATGTCTCAGTCCATTCCAGAGGAACCTCTTTTCCCTTCACCGGCTCGTCTTTCACCCCGAGGATCGACTCACACCAAGGTGGCACGTGGCACAGCCCTGTGGGAAAGCCTCGTGGGAAAGCCTCGAGGGACAGCCTCGAGGGAAAGCCACAGATCCCTTGATCCACGTGACAGGAAGCGTGACACTACTGCTGCAGCTCGGGAGGAAAGCGCACGTGCATGCCCCCACTCGAGACGAGGCCTAACTCCCCTGGGGAGACTCAGAAGCACCCCAAGATCCATGGCAACACTGGAGAGGAATTCTCAGGTTCCGGCCCCGACTCCACACAAGGACTGAGGCCCAGGCATGGATGGGAGAGGAATCCCGAGAGGTCCCCTAGCAACTCGCATGGGGACTGGCCTTTCCTGAGGCCACCAGAGCGGGTCCCTGAGGTCCCCGTCGTAACTCGAGAAGACCTGCCGCAACTCGAGAAAATCCAGGAGGTTCTCCCCTCCAGGCGAGATGAGGCCCATTTCCGCTGAGGCGTCTCGAGGCTGATCACACCTCACCTCTGGAACTTCGAAAGGGTCCTTCACACCCTTGGTGCAAATCAAGAAGTTCCCCGACCTAGCCGTCTCCACTCGAGAGGAATCACGAGGGTCCCGCCCACATCCAGAGGAGCCCCGTTTCCGCCTCGTAGTTCGAGATGAGGGATCCTTTCCCTGCTTCGTCGGGAAAGAGTTCCCGGCGTTCCCGTCGCAACTCAAGAGGAGGCCCTCTCAACAGGAACGGCGAGAGGAACTCCAGGGTCGTGCCACCATTCCAAGAGTCCCACAGATGTCTCAGTCCATTGCAGAGGAACCTCTTTTCCCTTCACCGGCTCGTCTTTCATGCCGAGGATCGACTCACACCAAGGTGGCACGTGGCACAGCCTGTGGGAAAGCCTCGTGGGAAAGCCTCGGGGGACAGCCTCAAGGGAAAGCCACAGATCCCTTGATCCACGTGACAGGAAGCGTGACACTACTGCTGAAGCTCGGGAGGAAAGCGCACGTGCATGCCCCCACTCGAGACGAGGCCTAACTCCCCTGGGGAGACTCAGAAGCACCCCAAGATCCATGGCAACACTGGAGAGGAATTCTCAGGTTCCGGCCCCGACTCCACACAAGGACTGAGGCCCAGGCATGGATGGGAGAGGAATCCCGAGAGGTCCCCTAGCAACTCGCATGGGGACTGGCATTTCCTGAGGCCACCAGAGCGGGTCCCTGAGGTCCCCGTCGTAACTCGAGAAGACCTGCCGCAACTCGAGAAAATCCAGGAGGTTCTCCCCTCCAGGCGAGATGAGGCCCATTTCCGCTGAGGCGTCTCGAGGCTGATCACACCTCACCTCTGGAACTTCGAAAGGGTCCTTCACACCCTTGGTGCAAATCAAGAAGTTCCCCGACCTAGCCGTCTCCACTCGAGAGGAATCACGAGGGTCCCGCCCACATCCAGAGGAGCCCCGTTTCCGCCTCGTAGCTCGAGATGAGGGATCCTTTCCCTGCTTCGTCGGGAAAGAGTTCCCGGCGTTGCCGTCGCATCTCAAGAGGAGGCCCTCTCAACAGGAACGGTGAGAGGAACTCCAGGGTCGTGCCACCATTCCAAGAGTCCCCCAGATGTCTCAGTCCATTCCAGAGGAACCTCTTTTCCCTTCACCGGCTCGTCTTTCACCCCGAGGATCGACTCACACCAAGGTGGCACGTGGCACAGCCCTGTGGGAAAGCCTCGTGGGAAAGCCTCGAGGGACAGCCTCGAGGGAAAGCCACAGATCCCTTGATCCACGTGACAGGAAGCGTGACACTACTGCTGCAGCTCGGGAGGAAAGCGCACGTGCATGCCCCCACTCGAGACGAGGCCTGACACCCCTGGGGAGACTCAGAAGCACCCCAAGATCCATGGCAACACTGGAGAGGTATCCTCAGGTTCCGGCCCCGACTCCACACAAGGACTGAGGCCCTGGCATGGACGGGAGAGGAATCCCGAGAGGACCCCTAGCAACTCACATGGGGACTGGCCTTTCCTGAGGCCACCAGAGCGGGTCCCTGAGGTCCCCGTCGTAACTCGAGAAGACCTGCCGCAACTCGAGAAAATCCAGGAGGTTCTCCCCTCCAGGCGAGATGAGGCCCATTTCCGCTGAGGCGTCTCGAGGCTGATCACACCTCACCTCTGGAACTTCGAATGGGTCCTTCACACCCTTGGTGCAAATCAAGAAGTTCCCCGACCTAGCCGTCTCCACTCGAGAGGAATCACGAGGGTCCCGCCCACATCCAGAGGAGGCCCGTTTCCGCCTCGTAGCTCGAGATGAGGGATCCTTTCCCTGCTTCGTCGGGAAAGAGTTCCCGGCGTTCCCGTCGCACCTCAAGAGGAGGCCCTCTCAACAGGAACGGCGAGAGGAACTCCAGGGTCGTGCCACCATTCCAAGAGTCCCACAGATGTCTCAGTCCATTGCAGAGGAACCTCTTTTCCCTTCACCGGCTCGTCTTTCACGCCGAGGATCGACTAACACCAAGGTGGCACGTGGCACAGCCCTGTGGGAAAGCCTCGTGGGAAAGCCTCGAGGGACAGCCTCGAGGGAAAGCCACAGATCCCTTGATCCACGTGACAGGAAGCGTGACACTACTGCTGCAGCTCGGGAGGAAAGCGCACGTGCATGCCCCCACTCGAGACGAGGCCTGACTCCCCTGGGGAGACTCAGAAGCACCCCAAGATCCATGGCAAAACTGGAGAGGTATCCTCAGGTTCCGGCCCCGACTCCACACAAGGACTGAGGCCCCGGCATGGACGGGAGAGGAATCCCGAGAGGACCCCTAGCAACTCGCATGGGGACTGGCCTTTCCTGAGGCCACCAGAGCGGGTCCCTGAGGTCCCCGTCGTAACTCGAGAAGACCTGCCGCAACTCGAGAAAATCCAGGAGGTTCTCCCCTCCAGGCGAGATGAGGCCCATTTCCGCTGAGGCGTCTCGAGGCTGATCACACCTCACCTCTGGAACTTCGAAAGGGTCCTTCACACCCTTGGTGCAAATCAAGAAGTTCCCCGACCTAGCCGTCTCCACTCGAGAGGAATCACGAGGGTCCCGCCCACATCCAGAGGAGCCCCGTTTCCGCCTCGTAGCTCGAGATGAGGGATCCTTTCCCTGCTTCGTCGGGAAAGAGTTCCCGGCGTTCCCGTCGCAACTCAAGAGGAGGCCCTCTCAACAGGAACGGCGAGAGGAACTCCAGGGTCGTGCCACCATTCCAAGAGTCCCACAGATGTCTCAGTCCATTGCAGAGGAACCTCTTTTCCCTTCACCGGCTCGTCTTTCACGCCGAGGATCGACTAACACCAAGGTGGCACGTGGCACAGCCCTGTGGGAAAGCCTCGTGGGAAAGCCTCGAGGGACAGCCTCGAGGGAAAGCCACAGATCCCTTGATCCACGTGACAGGAAGCGTGACACTACTGCTGCAGCTCGGGAGGAAAGCGCACGTGCATGTCCCCACTCGAGACGAGGCCTGAGTCCCGTGGGGAGACTCAGAAGCACCCCAAGATCCATGACAACACTGGAGAGGAATCCTCAGGTTCCGGGCCCGACTCCACACAAGGACTGAGGCCCCGGCATGGACGGGAGAGGAATTCCGAGAGGTCCCCTAGCAACTCGCATGGGGACTGGCCTTTCCTGAGGCCACCAGAGCGGGTCCCTGAGGTCCCCGTAGTAACTCGAGAAGACCTGCCGCAACTCGAGAAAATCCAGGAGGTTCTCCCCTCCAGGCGAGATGAGGCCCATTTCCGCTGAGGCGTCTCGAGGCTGATCACACCTCACCTCTGGAACTTCGAAAGGGTCCTTCACACCCTTGGTGCAAATCAAGAAGTTCCCCGACACACCCGTCTCCACTCGAGAGGAATCACGAGGGTCACGCCCACATCCAGAGGAGCCCCGTTTCGGCCTCATAGCTCGAGATCAGGGATCCTTTCCCTGCTTCGTCGGGAAAGAGTTCCCGGCGTTCCCGTCGCATCTCAAGAGGAGGCCCTCTCAACAGGAACGGTGAGAGGAACTCCAGGGTCGTGCCACCATTCCAAGAGTCCCCCAGATGTCTCAGTCCATTCCAGAGGAACCTCTTTTCCCTTCACCGGCTCGTCTTTCACCCCGAGGATCGACTCACACCAAGGTGGCACGTGGCACAGCCCTGTGGGAAAGCCTCGTGGGAAAGCCTCGAGGGACAGCCTCGAGGGAAAGCCACAGATCCCTTGATCCACGTGACAGGAAGCGTGACACTACTGCTGCAGCTCGGGAGGAAAGCGCACGTGCATGCCCCCACTCGAGACGAGGCCTGACTCCCCTGGGGAGACTCAGAAGCACCCCAAGATCCATGGCAACACTGGAGAGGTATCCTCAGGTTCCGGCCCCGACTCCACACAAGGACTGAGGCCCTGGCATGGACGGGAGAGGAATCCCGAGAGGACCCCTAGCAACTCGCATGGGGACTGGCCTTTCCTGAGGCCACCAGAGCGGGTCCCTGAGGTCCCCGTCGTAACTCGAGAAGACCTGCCGCAACTCGAGAAAATCCAGGAGGTTCTCCCCTCCAGGCGAGATGAGGCCCATTTCCGCTGAGGCGTCTCGAGGCTGATCACACCTCACCTCTGGAACTTCGAAAGGGTCCTTCACACCCTTGGTGCAAATCAAGAAGTTCCCCGACCTAGCCGTCTCCACTCGAGAGGAATCACGAGGGTCCTGCCCACATCCAGAGGAGCCCCGTTTCCGCCTCGTAGCTCGAGATGAGGGATCCTTTCCCTGCTTCGTCGGGAAAGAGTTCCCGGCGTTCCCGTCGCAACTCAAGAGGAGGCCCTCTCAACAGGAACGGCGAGAGGAACTCCAGGGTCGTGCCACCTTTCCAAGAGTCCCACAGATGTCTCAGTCCATTGCAGAGGAACCTCTTTTCCCTTCACCGGCTCGTCTTTCACGCCGAGGATCGACTAACACCAAGGTGGCACGTGGCACAGCCCTGTGGGAAAGCCTCGTTGGAAAGCCTCGAGGGACAGCCTCGAGGGAAAGCCACAGATCCCTTGATCCACGTGACAGGAAGCGTGACACTACTGCTGCAGCTCGGGAGGAAAGCGCACGTGCATGCCCCCACTCGAGACGAGGCCTGAGTCCCGTGGGGAGACTCAGAAGCACCCCAAGATCCATGACAACACTGGAGAGGAATCCTCAGGTTCCGGCCCCGACTCCACACAAGGACTGAGGCCCCGGCATGGATGGGAGAGGAATTCCGAGAGGTCCCCTAGCAACTCGCATGGGGACTGGCCTTTCCTGAGGCCACCAGAGCGGGTCCCTGAGGTCCCCGTGGTAACTCGAGAAGACCTGCCGCAACTCGAGAAAATCCAGGAGGTTCTCCCCTCCAGGCGAGATGAGGCCCATTTCCGCTGAGGCGTCTCGAGGCTGATCACACCTCACCTCTGGAACTTCGAAAGGGTCCTTCACACCCTTGGTGCAAATCAAGAAGTTCCCCGACATACCCGTCTCCACTCGAGAGGAATCACGAGGGTCACGCCCACATCCAGAGGAGCCCCGTTTCCGCCTCGTAGCTCGAGATGAGGGATCCTTTCCCTGCTTCGTCGGGAAAGAGTTCCCGGCGTTCCCGTCGCATCTCAAGAGGAGGCCCTCTCAACAGGAACGGCGAGAGGAACTCCAGGGTCGTGCCACCATTCCAAGAGTCCCCCAGATGTCTCAGTCCATTCTAGAGGAACCTCTTTTCCCTTCACCGGCTCGTATTTCACGCCGAGGATCGACTCACACCAAGGTGGCACGTGGCACAGCCCTGTGGGTAAGCCTCGTGGGAAAGCCTCGAGGGATAGCCTCGAGGAAAGCCACAGATCCCTTGATCCACGTGACAGGAAGCGTGACACTACTGCTGCAGCTCGGGAGGAAAGCGCACGTGCATGCCCCCACTCGAGACGAGGCCTGACTCCCCTGGGGAGACTCAGAAGCACCCCAAGATCCATGGCAACACTGGAGAGGTATCCTCAGGTTCCGGCCCCGACTCCACACAAGGACTGAGGCCCCGGCATGGACGGGAGAGGAATCCCGAGAGGTCCCCTAGCAACTCGCATGGGGACTGGCCTTTCCTGAGGCCACCAGAGCGGGTCCCTGAGGTCCCCGTCGTAACTCGAGAAGACCTGCCGCAACTCGAGAATATCCAGGAGGTTCTCCCCTCCAGGCGAGATGAGGCCCATTTCCGCTGAGGCGTCTCGAGGCTGATCACACCTCACCTCTGGAACTTCGAAAGGGTCCTTCACACCCTTGGTGCAAATCAAGAAGTTCCCCAACCTAGCCGTCTCCACTCGAGAGGAATCACGAGGGTCCCGCCCACATCCAGAGGAGCCCCGTTTCAGCCTCGTAGTTCGAGATGAGGGATCCTTTCCCTGCTTCGTCGGGAAAGAGTTCCCGGCGTTCCCGTCGCAACTCAAGAGGAGGCCCTCTCAACAGGAACGGCGAGAGGAACTCCAGGGTCGTGCCACCATTCCAAGAGTCCCCCAGATGTCTCAGTCCATTCTAGAGGAACCTCTTTTCCCTTCACCGGCTCGTCTTTCACGCCAAGGATCGACTCACACCAAGGTGGCACGTGGCACAGCCCTGTGGGTAAGCCTCGTGGGAAAGCCTCGAGGGACAGCCTCGAAGAAAAGCCACAGATCCCTTGATCCACGTGACAGGAAGCGTGACACTACTGCTGCAGCTCGGGAGGAAAGCGCACTTGCATGCCTCCACTCGAGACGAGGCCTGACTCCCCTGGGGAGACTCAGAAGCACCCCAAGATCCATGGCATCACTGGAGAGGAATCCTCAGGTTCCGGCCCCGAGTCCACACAAGGACTGAGGCCCCGGCATGGACGGGAGAGGAATCCCGAGAGGTCCCCTAGCAACTCGCATGGGGACTGGCCTTTCCTGAGGCCACCAGAGCGGGTCCCTGAGGTCCCCGTCGTAACTCGAGAAGACCTGCCGCAACTCGAGAAAATCCAGGAGGTTCTCCCCTCCAGGCGAGATGAGGCCCATTTCCGCTGAGGCGTCTCGAGGCTGATCACACCTCCCCTCTGGAACTTCGAAAGGGTCCTTCACACCCTTGGTGCAAATCAAGAAGTTCCCCGACATACCCGTCTCCACTCGAGAGAAATGACGAGGGTCGCGCCCACATCCATAGGAGCCCCGTTTCTGACTCGTAGCTCGAGATGAGAAATCCTTTCCCTGCTTCGTCGGGAAAGAGTTCCCGGCGTTCCCGTCGCATCTCAAGAGGAGGCCCTCTCAACAGGAACGGCGAGAGGAACTCCAGGGTCGTGCCACCATTCCAAGAGTCCCCCAGATGTCTCAGTCCATTCCAGAGGAACCTCTTTTCCCTTCACCGGCTCGTCTTTCACGCCGAGGATCGACTCACACCAAGGTGGCACGTGGCACAGCCCTGTGGGAAAGCCTCGTGGGAAAGCCTCGAGTGACAGCCTCGAGGGAAAGCCACAGATCCCTTGATCCACGTGACAGGAAGCGTGACACTACTGCTGCAGCTCGGGAGGAAAGCGCACGTGCATGCCCCCACTCGAGACGAGGCCTGACTCCCCTGGGGAGACTCAGAAGCACCCCAAGATCCATGGCAACGCTGGAGAGGAATCCTCAAGTTCCGGCCCCGACTCCACACAAGGACTGAGGCCCCGGGATGGACGGGAGAGGAATCCAGAGAGGTCCCCTAGCAACTCGCATGGGGACTGGCCTTTCCTGAGGCCACCAGAGCGGGTCCCTGAGGTACCCGTCGTAACTCGAGAAGACCAGCCGCAACTCGAGAAAATCCAGGAGGTTCTCCCCTCCAGGCGAGATGAGGCCCATTTCCGCTGAGGCGTCTCGAGGCTGATCACACCTCCCCTCTGGAACTTCGAAAGGGTCCTTCACACCCTTGGTGCAAATCAAGAAGTTCCCCGAACTAGCCGTCTCCACTCGAGAGGAATCACGAGGGTCCCGCCCACATCCAGAGGAGCCACGTTTCCGCCTCATAGCTCGAGATGAGGGATCCTTTCCCTGCTTCGTCGGGAAAGAGTTCCCGGCGTTCCCGTCGCATCTCAAGAGGAGGCCCTCTCAACAGGAACGGTGAGAGGAACTCCAGGGTCGTGCCACCATTCCAAGAGTCCCCCAGATGTCTCAGTACATTCCAGAGGAACCTCTTTTCCCTTCACCGGCTCGTCTTTCACGCCGAGGATCGACTCACACCAAGGTGGCACGTGGCACAGCCCTGTGGGAAAGCCTCGTGGGAAAGCCTCGAGGGACAGCTTCGAGGGAAAGCCACAGATCCCTTGATCCACGTGACAGGAAGCGTGACACTACTGCTGCAGCTCGGGAGGAAAGCGCACGTGCATGCCCCCACTCGAGACGAGGCCTGACTCCCCTGGGGAGACTCAGAAGCACCCCAAGATCCATGGCAACACTGGAGAGGAATCCTCAGGTTCCGGCCCCGACTCCACACAAGGACTGAGGCCCCGGCATGGACGGGAGAGGAATCCCGAGGGGTCCCCTAGCAACTCGCATGGGGACTGGCCTTTCCTGAGGCCACCAGAGCGGGTCCCTGAGGTCCCCGTCGTAACTCGAGAAGACCTGCCGCAACTCGAGAAAATCCAGGAGGTTCTCCCCTCCAGGCGAGATGAGGCCCATTTCCGCTGAGGCGTCTCTAGGCTGATCACACCTCAACTCTGGAACTTCGAAAGGGTCCTTCACACCCTTGGTGCAAATCAAGAAGTTCCCCGACATACCCGTCTCCACTCGAGAGGAATCACGAGGGTCCCGCCCACATCCTGAGGAGCCCCGTTTCCGCCTCGTAGCTCGAGATCAGGGATCCTTTCCCTGCTTCGTCGGGAAAGAGTTCCCGGCGTTCCCGTCGCAACTCAAGAGGAGGCCCTCTCAACAGGAACGGCGAGAGGAACTCCAGGGTCGTGCCACCATTCCAAGAGTCCCACAGATGTCTCAGTCCATTGCAGAGGAACCCCTTTTCCCTTCACCGGCTCGTCTTTCACGCCGAGGATCGACTCACACCAAGGTGGCACGTGGCACAGCCCTGTGGGAAAGCCTCGTGGGAAAGCCTCGGGGGACAGCCTCGAGGGAAAGCCACAGATCCCTTGATCCACGTGACAGGAAGCGTGACACTACTGCTGCAGCTCGGGAGGAAAGCGCACGTGCATGCCCCCACTCGAGACGAGGCCTGATTCCCCTGGGGAGACTCAGAAGCACCCCAAGATCCATGGCAACACTGGAGAGGAATCCTCAGGTTCCCGCCCCGACTCCACACAAGGACTGAGGCCCCGGCATGGACGGGAGAGGAATCCCGAGAGGTCCCCTAGCAACTCGCATGGGGAATGGCCTTTCCTGAGGCCACCAGAGCGGGTCCCTGAGGTCCCCGTCGTAACTCGAGAAGACCTGCCACAACTCGAGAAAATCCAGGAGGTTCTCCCCTCCAGGCGAGATGAGGCCCATTTCCGCTGAGGCGTCTCGAGGCTGATCACACCTCCCCTCTGGAACTTCGAAAGGGTCCTTCACACCCTTGGAGCAAATCAAGAAGTTCCCCGACATACCCGTCTCCACTCGAGAGAAATCACGAGGGTCGCGCCCACATCCAGAGGAGCCCCGTTTCTGCCTCGTAGCTCGAGATGAGAAATCCTTTCCCTGCTTCGTCGGGAAAGAGTTCCCGGCGTTCCCGTCGCATCTCAAGAGGAGGCCCTCTCAACAGGAACGGCGAGAGGAACTCCAGGGTCGTGCCACCATTAAAAGAGTCCCCCAGATGTCTCAGTCCATTCCAGAGGAACCTCTTTTCCCTTCACCGGCTCGTCTTTCACGCCGAGGATCGACTCACACCAAGGTGGCACGTGGCACAGACCTGTGGGAAAGCCTCGTGGGAAAGCCTCGAGTGACAGCCTCGAGGGAAAGCCACAGATCCCTTGATCCACGTGACAGGAAGCGTGACACTACTGCTGCAGCTCGGGAGGAAAGCGCACGTGCATGCCCCCACTCGAGACGAGGCCTGACTCCCCTGGGGAGACTCAGAAGCACCCCAAGATCCATGGCAACGCTGGAGAGGAATCCTCAAGTTCCGGCCCCGACTCCACCCAAGGACTGATGCCCCAACATGGACGGGAGAGGAATCCCGAGAAGTCCCCTAGCAACTCGCATGGGGACTGGCCTTTCCTGAGGCCACCAGAGCGGGTCCCTGAGGAACCCGTCGTAACTCGAGAAGACCAGCCGCAACTCGAGAAAATCCAGGAGGTTCTCCCCTCCAGGCGAGATGAGGCCCATTTCCGCTGAGGCGTCTCGAGGCTGATCACACCTCCCCTCTGGAACTTCGAAAGGGTCCTTCACACCCTTGGTGCAAATCAAGAAGTTCCCCGACCTAGCCGTCTCCACTCGAGAGGAATCACGAGGGTCCCGCCCACATCCAGAGGAGCCACGTTTCCGCCTCATAGCTCGAGATGAGGGATCCTTTCCCTGCTTCGTCGGGAAAGAGTTCCCGGCGTTCCCGTCGCATCTCAAGAGGAGGCCCTCTCAACAGGAACGGCGAGAGGAACTCCAGGGTCGTGCCACCATTCCAAGAGTCCCCCAGATGTCTCAGTCCATTCCAGAGGAACCTCTTTTACCTTCACCGGCTCGTCTTTCACGCCGAGGATCGACTCACACCAAGGTGGCACGTGGCACAGCCCTGTGGGAAAGCCTCGTGGGAAAGCCTCGAGGGACAGCCTCGAGGGAAAGCCACAGATCCCTTGATCCACGTGACAGGAAGCGTGACACTACTGCTGCAGCTCGGGAGGAAAGCGCACGTGCATGCCCCCACTCGAGACGAGGCCTGACTCCCCTGGGGAGACTCAGAAGCACCCCAAGATCCACGGCAACACTGGAGAGGAATCCTCAGGTTCCGGCCCCGACTCCACACAAGGACTGAGGCCCCGGCATGGACGGGAGAGGAATCCCGAGAGGTCCCCTAGCAACTCGCATGGGGACTGGACTTTCCTGAGGCCACCAGAGCGGGTCCCTGAGGTCTCCGTCGTAACTCGAGAAGACCTGCCACAACTCGAGAAAATCCAGGAGGTTCTCCCCTCCAGGCGAGATGAGGCCCATTTCCGCTGAGGCGTCTCCAGGCTGATCACACCTCACCTCTGGAACTTCGAAAGGGTCCTTCACACCCTTGGTGCAAATCAAGAAGTTCCCCAACTTAGCCGTCTCCACTCGAGAGGAATCACGAGGGTCCCGCCCACATCCAGAGGAGCCCCGTTTCGGCCTCATAGCTCGAGATGAGGGATCCTTTCCCTGCTTCGTCGGGAAAGAGTTCCCGGCATTCCCGTCGCATCTCAAGAGGAGGCCCTCTCAACAGGAACGGCGAGAGGAACTCCAGGGTCGTGCCACCATTCCAAGAGTCCCCCAGATGTCTCAGTCCATTCCAGAGGAACCTCTTTTCCCTTCACCGGCTCGTCTTTCACGCCGAAGATCGACTCACACCAAGGTGGCACGTGGCACAGCCCTGTGGGAAAGCCTCGTGGGAAAGCCTCGAGGGACAGCCTCGAGGGAAAGCCACAGATCCCTTGATCCACGTGACAGGAAGCGTGACACTACTGCTGCAGCTCGGGAGGAAAGCGCACGTGCATGCCCCCACACGAGACGAGGCCTGACTCCCCTGGGGAGACTCAGAAGCACCCCAAGATCCATGGCAACACTGGAGAGGAATCCTCAGGTTCCGGCCCCAACTCCACACAAGGACTGAGGCCCCGGCATGGACGGGAGAGGAATCCCGAGAGGTCCCCTAGCAACTCGCATGGGGACTGGCCTTTCCTGAGACCACCAGAGCGGGTCCCTGAGGTCCCAGTCGTAACTCGAGAAGACCTGCCGCAACTCGAGAAAATCCAGGAGGTTCTCCCCTCCAGGCGAGATGAGGCCCATTTCCGCTGAGGCGTCTCGAGGCTGATCACACCTCACCTCTGGAACTTCGAAAGGGTCCTTCACACCCTTGGTGCAAATCAAGAAGTTCCCCGACCTAGCCGTCTCCACTCGAGAGGAATCACGAGGGTCCCGCCCACATCCAGAGGAGCCCCGTTTCCACTTCGTAGCTCGAGATGAGGGATCCTTTCCCTGCTTCCTCGGGAAAGATTTCCCGGCGTTCCCGTCGCATCTCAAGAGGAGGCCCTCTCAACAGGAACGGCGAGAGGAACTCCAGGGTCGTGCCACCATTCCAAGAGTCCCCCAGATGTCTCAGTCCATTCCAGAGGAACCTCTTTTCCCTTCACCAGCTCGTCTTTCACGCCGAGGATCGACTAACACCAAGGTGGCACGTGGCACAGCCCTGTGGGAAAGCCTCGTGGGAAAGCCTCGAGGGACAGCCTCGAGGGAAAGCCACAGATCCCTTGATCCACGTGACAGGAAGCGTGACACTACTGCTGCAGCTCGGGAGGAAAGCGCACGTGCATGCCCCCACTCGAAACGAGGCCTGACTTCCCTGGGGAGACTAAGAAGCACCCCAAGATCCATGGCAACACTGGAGAGGAATCCTCAGGTTCCGGCCCCGACTCCACACAAGGACTGAGGCCCCGGCATGGACGGGAGAGGAATCCCGAGAGGTCCCCTAGCAACTCGCATGGGGACTGGCCTTTCCTGAGGCCACCAGAGCGGGTCCCTGAGGTACCCGTCGTAACTCGAGAAGACCAGCCGCAACTCGAGAAAATCCAGGAGGTTCTCCCCTCCAGGCGAGATGAGGCCCATTTCCGCTGAGGCGTCTCGAGGCTGATCACACCTCCCCTCTGGAACTTCGAAAGGGTCCTTCACACCCTTGGTGCAAATCAAGAAGTTCCCCGACCTAGCCGTCTCCACTCGAGAGGAATCACGAGGGTCCCGCCCACATCCAGAGGAGCCACGTTTCCGCCTCATAGCTCGAGATGAGGGATCCTTTCCCTGCTTCGTCGGGAAAGAGTTCCCGGCGTTCCCGTCGCATCTCAAGAGGAGGCCCTCTCAACAGGAACGGTGAGAGGAACTCCAGGGTCGTGCCACCATTCCAAGAGTCCCCCAGATGTCTCAGTACATTCCAGAGGAACCTCTTTTCCCTTCACCGGCTCGTCTTTCACGCCGAGGATCGACTCACACCAAGGTGGCACGTGGCACAGCCCTGTGGGAAAGCCTCGTGGGAAAGCCTCGAGGGACAGCTTCGAGGGAAAGCCACAGATCCCTTGATCCACGTGACAGGAAGCGTGACACTACTGCTGCAGCTCGGGAGGAAAGCGCACGTGCATGCCCCCACTCGAGACGAGGCCTGACTCCCCTGGGGAGACTCAGAAGCACCCCAAGATCCATGGCAACACTGGAGAGGAATCCTCAGGTTCCGGCCCCGACTCCACACAAGGACTGAGGCCCCGGCATGGACGGGAGAGGAATCCCGAGGGGTCCCCTAGCAACTCGCATGGGGACTGGCCTTTCCTGAGGCCACCAGAGCGGGTCCCTGAGGTCCCCGTCGTAACTCGAGAAGACCTGCCGCAACTCGAGAAAATCCAGGAGGTTCTCCCCTCCAGGCGAGATGAGGCCCATTTCCGCTGAGGCGTCTCTAGGCTGATCACACCTCAACTCTGGAACTTCGAAAGGGTCCTTCACACCCTTGGTGCAAATCAAGAAGTTCCCCGACATACCCGTCTCCACTCGAGAGGAATCACGAGGGTCCCGCCCACATCCTGAGGAGCCCCGTTTCCGCCTCGTAGCTCGAGATCAGGGATCCTTTCCCTGCTTCGTCGGGAAAGAGTTCCCGGCGTTCCCGTCGCAACTCAAGAGGAGGCCCTCTCAACAGGAACGGCGAGAGGAACTCCAGGGTCGTGCCACCATTCCAAGAGTCCCACAGATGTCTCAGTCCATTGCAGAGGAACCCCTTTTCCCTTCACCGGCTCGTCTTTCACGCCGAGGATCGACTCACACCAAGGTGGCACGTGGCACAGCCCTGTGGGAAAGCCTCGTGGGAAAGCCTCGGGGGACAGCCTCGAGGGAAAGCCACAGATCCCTTGATCCACGTGACAGGAAGCGTGACACTACTGCTGCAGCTCGGGAGGAAAGCGCACGTGCATGCCCCCACTCGAGACGAGGCCTGATTCCCCTGGGGAGACTCAGAAGCACCCCAAGATCCATGGCAACACTGGAGAGGAATCCTCAGGTTCCCGCCCCGACTCCACACAAGGACTGAGGCCCCGGCATGGACGGGAGAGGAATCCCGAGAGGTCCCCTAGCAACTCGCATGGGGAATGGCCTTTCCTGAGGCCACCAGAGCGGGTCCCTGAGGTCCCCGTCGTAACTCGAGAAGACCTGCCACAACTCGAGAAAATCCAGGAGGTTCTCCCCTCCAGGCGAGATGAGGCCCATTTCCGCTGAGGCGTCTCGAGGCTGATCACACCTCCCCTCTGGAACTTCGAAAGGGTCCTTCACACCCTTGGAGCAAATCAAGAAGTTCCCCGACATACCCGTCTCCACTCGAGGGAAATCACGAGGGTCGCGCCCACATCCAGAGGAGCCCCGTTTCTGCCTCGTAGCTCGAGATGAGAAATCCTTTCCCTGCTTCGTCGGGAAAGAGTTCCCGGCGTTCCCGTCGCATCTCAAGAGGAGGCCCTCTCAACAGGAACGGCGAGAGGAACTCCAGGGTCGTGCCACCATTAAAAGAGTCCCCCAGATGTCTCAGTCCATTCCAGAGGAACCTCTTTTCCCTTCACCGGCTCGTCTTTCACGCCGAGGATCGACTCACACCAAGGTGGCACGTGGCACAGACCTGTGGGAAAGCCTCGTGGGAAAGCCTCGAGTGACAGCCTCGAGGGAAAGCCACAGATCCCTTGATCCACGTGACAGGAAGCGTGACACTACTGCTGCAGCTCGGGAGGAAAGCGCACGTGCATGCCCCCACTCGAGACGAGGCCTGACTCCCCTGGGGAGACTCAGAAGCACCCCAAGATCCATGGCAACGCTGGAGAGGAATCCTCAAGTTCCGGCCCCGACTCCACCCAAGGACTGATGCCCCGACATGGACGGGAGAGGAATCCCGAGAAGTCCCCTAGCAACTCGCATGGGGACTGGCCTTTCCTGAGGCCACCAGAGCGGGTCCCGGAGGAACCCGTCGTAACTTGAGAAGACCAGCCGCAACTCGAGAAAATCCAGGAGGTTCTCCCCTCCAGGCGAGATGAGGCCCATTTCCGCTGAGGCGTCTCGAGGCTGATCACACCTCCCCTCTGGAACTTCGAAAGGGTCCTTCACACCCTTGGTGCAAATCAAGAAGTTCCCCGACCTAGCCGTCTCCACTCGAGAGGAATCACGAGGGTCCCGCCCACATCCAGAGGAGCCACGTTTCCGCCTCATAGCTCGAGATGAGGGATCCTTTCCCTGCTTCATCGGGAAAGAGTTCCCGGCGTTCCCGTCGCATCTCAAGAGGAGGCCCTCTCAACAGGAACGGCGAGAGGAACTCCAGGGTCGTGCCACCATTCCAAGAGTCCCCCAGATGTCTCAGTCCATTCCAGAGGAACCTCTTTTACCTTCACCGGCTCGTCTTTCACGCCGAGGATCGACTCACACCAAGGTGGCACGTGGCACAGCCCTGTGGGAAAGCCTCGTGGGAAAGCCTCGAGGGACAGCCTCGAGGGAAAGCCACAGATCCCTTGATCCACGTGACAGGAAGCGTGACACTACTGCTGCAGCTCGGGAGGAAAGCGCACGTGCATGCCCCCACTCGAGACGAGGCCTGACTCCCCTGGGGAGACTCAGAAGCACCCCAAGATCCACGGCAACACTGGAGAGGAATCCTCAGGTTCCGGCCCCGACTCCACACAAGGACTGAGGCCCCGGCATGGACGGGAGAGGAATCCCGAGAGGTCCCCTAGCAACTCGCATGGGGACTGGACTTTCCTGAGGCCACCAGAGCGGGTCCCTGAGGTCTCCGTCGTAACTCGAGAAGACCTGCCACAACTCGAGAAAATCCAGGAGGTTCTCCCCTCCAGGCGAGATGAGGCCCATTTCCGCTGAGGCGTCTCCAGGCTGATCACACCTCACCTCTGGAACTTCGAAAGGGTCCTTCACACCCTTGGTGCAAATCAAGAAGTTCCCCAACTTAGCCGTCTCCACTCGAGAGGAATCACGAGGGTCCCGCCCACATCCAGAGGAGCCCCGTTTCGGCCTCATAGCTCGAGATGAGGGATCCTTTCCCTGCTTCGTCGGGAAAGAGTTCCCGGCATTCCCGTCGCATCTCAAGAGGAGGCCCTCTCAACAGGAACGGCGAGAGGAACTCCAGGGTCGTGCCACCATTCCAAGAGTCCCCCAGATATCTCAGTCCATTCCAGAGGAACCTCTTTTCCCTTCACCGGCTCGTCTTTCACGCCGAAGATCGACTCACACCAAGGTGGCACGTGGCACAGCCCTGTGGGAAAGCCTCGTGGGAAAGCCTCGAGGGACAGCCTCGAGGGAAAGCCACAGATCCCTTGATCCACGTGACAGGAAGCGTGACACTACTGCTGCAGCTCGGGAGGAAAGCGCACGTGCATGCCCCCACACGAGACGAGGCCTGACTCACCTGGGGAGACTCAGAAGCACCCCAAGATCCATGGCAACACTGGAGAGGAATCCTCAGGTTCCGGCCCCAACTCCACACAAGGACTGAGGCCCCGGCATGGACGGGAGAGGAATCCCGAGAGGTCCCCTAGCAACTCGCATGGGGACTGGCCTTTCCTGAGACCACCAGAGCGGGTCCCTGAGGTCCCAGTCGTAACTCGAGAAGACCTGCCGCAACTCGAGAAAATCCAGGAGGTTCTCCCCTCCAGGCGAGATGAGGCCCATTTCCGCTGAGGCGTCTCGAGGCTGATCACACCTCACCTCTGGAACTTCCAAAGGGTCCTTCACACCCTTGGTGCAAATCAAGAAGTTCCCCGACCTAGCCGTCTCCACTCGAGAGGAATCACGAGGGTCCCGCCCACATCCAGAGGAGCCCCGTTTCCACTTCGTAGCTCGAGATGAGGGATCCTTTCCCTGCTTCCTCGGGAAAGATTTCCCGGCGTTCCCGTCGCATCTCAAGAGGAGGCCCTCTCAACAGGAACGGCGAGAGGAACTCCAGGGTCGTGCCACCATTCCAAGAGTCCCCCAGATGTCTCAGTCCATTCCAGAGGAACCTCTTTTCCCTTCACCAGCTCGTCTTTCACGCCGAGGATCGACTAACACCAAGGTGGCACGTGGCACAGCCCTGTGGGAAAGCCTCGTGGGAAAGCCTCGAGGGACAGCCTCGAGGGAAAGCCACAGATCCCTTGATCCACGTGACAGGAAGCGTGACACTACTGCTGCAGCTCGGGAGGAAAGCGCACGTGCATGCCCCAACTCGAGACGAGGCCTGACTCCCCTGGGGAGACTAAGAAGCACCCCAAGATCCATGGCAACACTGGAGAGGAATCCTCAGGTTCCGGCCCCGACTGCACACAAGGACTGAGGACCCGGCATGGACGGGAGAGGAATCCCGAGGGGTCCCCTAGCAACTCGCATGGGGACTGGCCTTTCCTGAGGCCACCAGAGCGGTTCCCTGAGGTCCCCGTCGTAACTCGAGAAGACCTGCCGCAACTCGAGAAAATCCAGGAGGTTCTCCCCTCCAGGCGAGATGAGGCCCATTTCCGCTGAGGCGTCTCGAGGCTGATCACACCTCACCTCTGGAACTTCGAAAGGGTCCTTCACACCCTTGGTGCAAATCATGAAGTTCCCCGACATACCCGTCTCCACTCGAGAGGAATCACGAGGGTCCCGCCCACATCCAGAGGAGCCCCGTTTCCGCCTCGTAGCTCGAGATGAGGGATCCTTTCCCTGCTTCGTCGGGAATGAGTTCCCGGCGTTCACGTCGCATCTCAAGAGGAGGCCCTCACAACAGGAACGGCGAGAGGAACTCCAGGGTCGTGCCACCATTCCAAGAGTCCCCCAGATGTCTCAGTCCATTCCAGAGGAACCTCTTTTCCCTTCACCGGCTCGTCTTTCACGCCGAGGATCGACTCACACCAAGGTGGCACGTGGCACAGCCCTGTGGGAAAGCCTCGTGGGAAAGCCTCGAGGGACAGCTTCGAGGGAAAGCCACAGATCCCTTGATCCACGTGACAGGAAGCGTGACACTACTGCTGCAGCTCGGGAGGAAAGCGCACGTGCATGCCCCCACTCGAGACGAGGCCTAACTCCCCTGGGGAGACTCAGAAGCACCCCAAGATCCATGGCAACACTGGAGAGGAATCCTCAGGTTCCGGCCCCGACTCCACACAAGGACTGAGGACCCGGCATGGACGGGAGAGGAATCCCGAGAGGTCCCCTAGCAACTCGCATGGGGACTGGCCTTTCCTGAGGCCACCAGAGCGGGTCCCTGAGGTCCCCGTCGTAACTCGAGAAGACCTGCCGCAACTCGAGAAAATCCAGGAGGTTCTCCCCTCCAGGCGAGATGAGGCCCATTTCCGCTGAGGCGTCTCCAGGCTGATCACACCTCACCTCTGGAACTTCGAAAGGGTCCTTCACACCCTTGGTGCAAATCAAGAATTTCCCCGACCTAGCCGTCTCCACTCGAGAGGAATCACGAGGGTCCCGCCCACATCCAGAGGAGCCCCGTTTCCACTTCGTAGCTCGAGATGAGGGATCCTTTCCCTGCTTCGTCGGGAAAGAGTTCCCGGCGTTCCCGTCGCAACTCAAGAGGAGGCCCTCTCAACAGGAACGGCGAGAGGAACTCCAGGGTCGTGCCACCATTCCAAGAGTCCCACAGATGTCTCAGTCCATTGCAGAGGAACCTCTTTTCCCTTCACCGGCTCGTCTTTCACGCCGAGGATCGACTCACACCAAGGTGGCACGTGGCACAGCCCTGTGGGAAAGCCTCGTGGGAAAGCCTCGAGGGACAGCCTCGAGGGAAAGCCACAGATCCCTTGATCCACGTGACAGGAAGCGTGACACTACTGCTGCAGCTCGGGAGGAAAGCGCACGTGCATGCCCCCACTCGAGCCGAGGCCTGAGTCCCGTGGGGAGACTCAGAAGCACCCCAAGATCCATGACAACACTGGAGAGGAATCCTCAGGTTCCGGCCCCGACTCCACACAAGGACTGAGGCCCCGGCATGGACGGGAGAGGAATCCCGAGAGGTCCCCTAGCAACTCGCATGGGGACTGGACTTTCCTGAGGCCACCAGAGCGGGTCCCTGAGGTCTCCGTCGTAACTCGAGAAGACCTGCCACAACTCGAGAAAATCCAGGAGGTTCTCCCCTCCAGGCGAGATGAGGCCCATTTCCGCTGAGGCGTCTCCAGGCTGATCACACCTCACCTCTGGAACTTCGAAAGGGTCTTTCACACCCTTGGTGCAAATCAAGAAGTTCCCCAACTTAGCCGTCTCCACTCGAGAGGAATCACGAGGGTCCCGCCCACATCCAGAGGAGCCCCGTTTCGGCCTCATAGCTCGAGATGAGGGATCCTTTCCCTGCTTCGTCGGGAAAGAGTTCCCGGCATTCCCGTCGCATCTCAAGAGGAGGCCCTCTCAACAGGAACGGCGAGAGGAACTCCAGGGTCGTGCCACCATTCCAAGAGTCCCCCAGATGTCTCAGTCCATTCCAGAGGAACCTCTTTTCCCTTCACCGGCTCGTCTTTCACGCCGAAGATCGACTCACACCAAGGTGGCACGTGGCACAGCCCTGTGGGAAAGCCTCGTGGGAAAGCCTCGGGGGACAGCCTCGAGGGAAAGCCACAGATCCCTTGATCCACGTGACAGGAAGCGTGACACTACTGCTGCAGCTCGGGAGGAAAGCGCACGTGCATGCCCCCACACGAGACGAGGCCTGACTCCCCTGGGGAGACTCAGAAGCACCCCAAGATCCATGGCAACACTGGAGAGGAATCCTCAGGTTCCGGCCCCAACTCCACACAAGGACTGAGGCCCCGGCATGGACGGGAGAGGAATCCCGAGAGGTCCCCTAGCAACTCGCATGGGGACTGGCCTTTCCTGAGACCACCAGAGCGGGTCCCTGAGGTCCCAGTCGTAACTCGAGAAGACCTGCCACAACTCGAGAAAATCCAGGAGGTTCTCCCCTCCAGGCGAGATGAGGCCCATGTCCGCTGAGGCGTCTCCAGGCTGATCACACCTCACCTCTGGAACTTCGAAAGGGTCCTTCAAACCCTTGGTGCAAATCAAGAAGTTCCCCAACTTAGCCGTCTCCACTCGAGAGGAATCACGAGGGTCCCGCCCACATCCAGAGGAGCCCCGTTTCGGCCTCATAGCTCGAGATGAGGGATCCTTTCCCTGCTTCGTCGGGAAAGATTTCCCGGCGTTCCCGTCGCATCTCAAGAGGAGGCCCTCTCAACAGGAACGGCGAGATGAACTCCAGGGTCGTGCCACCATTCCAAGAGTCCCCCAGATGTCTCAGTCCATTCCAGAGGAACCTCTTTTCCCTTCACCGGCTCGTCTTTCACGCCGAGGATCGACTCACACCAAGGTGGCACGTGGCACAGCCCTGTGGGAAAGCCTCGTGGGAAAGCCTCGAGGGACAGCCTCGAGGGAAAGCCACAGATCCCTTGATCCACGTGACAGGAAGCGTGACACTACTGCTGCAGCTCGGGAGGAAAGCGCACGTGCATGCCCCCAGTCGAGACGAGGCCTGACTCCCCTGGGGAGACTCAGAAGCACCCCAAGATCCATGGCAACACTGGAGAGGAATCCTCAGGTTCTGGCCCCGACTCCACACAAGGACTGAGGCCCCGGCATGGACGGGAGAGGAATCCCGAGAGGTCCCCTAGCAACTCGCATGGGGACTGGCCTTTCCTGAGGCCACCAGAGCGGGTCCCTGAGGTCCCAGTCGTAACTCGAGAAGACCTGCCGCAACTCGAGAAAATCCAGGAGGTTCTCCCCTCCAGGCGAGATGAGGCCCATTTCCGCTGAGGCGTCTCGAGGCTGATCACACCTCACCTCTGGAACTTCGAAAGGGTCCTTCACACCCTTGGTGCAAATCAAGAAGTTCCCCGACCTAGCCGTCTCCACTCGAGAGGAATCACGAGGGTCCCGCCCACATCCAGAGGAGCCCCGTTTCCACTTCATAGCTCGAGATGAGGGATCCTTTCCCTGCTTCGTCGGGAAAGAGTTCCCGGCGTTCCCGTCGCATCTCAAGAGGAGGCCCTCTCAACAGGAACGGCGAGAGGAACTCCAGGGTCGTGCCACCATTCCAAGAGTCCCCCAGATGTCTCAGTCCATTCTAGAGGAACCTCTTTTCCCTTTACCGGCTCATCTTTCACGCCGAGGATCGACTCACACCAAGGTGGCACGTGGCACAGCCCTGTGGGAAAGCCTCGTGGGAAAGCCTCGAGGGACAGCCTCGAGGGAAAGCCACAGATCCATTGATCCACGTGACAGGAAGCGTGACACTACTGCTGCAGCTCGGGAGGAAAGCGCACGTGCATGCCCCCACTCGAGACGAGGCCTGATTCCCCTGGGGAGACTCAGAAGCACCCCAAGATCCATGGCAACCCTGGAGAGGAATCCTCAGGTTCCGGCCCCGACTCCACACAAGGACTGAGGCCCCGGCATGGACGGGAGAGGAATCCCGAGAGGTCCCCTAGCAACTCGCATGGGGACTGGCCTTTCCTGAGGCCACCAGAGCGGGTCCCTGAGGTCCCCGTCGTAACTCGAGAAGACCTGCCACAACTCGAGAAAATCCAGGAGGTTCTCCCCTCCAGGCGAGATGAGGCCCATTTCCGCTGAGGCGTCTCGAGGCTGATCACACCTCCCCTCTGGAACTTCGAAAGGGTCCTTCACACCCTTGGAGCAAATCAAGAAGTTCCCCGACATACCCGTCTCCACTCGAGAGAAATCACGAGGGTCGCGCCCACATCCAGAGGAGCCCCGTTTCTGCCTCGTAGCTCGAGATGAGAAATCCTTTCCCTGCTTCGTCGGGAAAGAGTTCCCGGCGTTCCCGTCGCATCTCAAGAGGAGGCCCTCTCAACAGGAACGGCGAGAGGAACTCCAGGGTCGTGCCACCATTCCAAGAGTCCCCCAGATGTCTCAGTCCATTCCAGAGGAACCTCTTTTCCCTTCACCGGCTCGTCTTTCACGCCGAGGATCGACTCACACCAAGGTGGCACGTGGCACAGCCCTGTGGGAAAGCCTCGTGGGAAAGCCTCGAGTGACAGCCTCGAGGGAAAGCCACAGATCCCTTGATCCACGTGACAGGAAGCGTGACACTACTGCTGCAGCTCGGGAGGAAAGCGCACGTGCATGCCCCCACTCGAGACGAGGCCTGACTCCCCTGGGGAGACTCAGAAGCACCCCAAGATCCATGGCAACGCTGGAGAGGAATCCTCAAGTTCCGGCCCCGACTCCACACAAGGACTGATGCCCCGACATGGACGGGAGAGGAATCCCGAGAAGTCCCCTAGCAACTCGCATGGGGACTGGCCTTTCCTGAGGCCACCAGAGCGGGTCCCTGAGGTCCCCGTCGTAACTCGAGAAGACCAGCCGCAACTCGAGAAAATCCAGGAGGTTCTCCCCTCCAGGCGAGATGAGGCCCATTTCCGCTGAGGCGTCTCGAGGCTGATCACACCTCCCCTCTGGAACTTCGAAAGGGTCCTTCACACCCTTGGTGCAAATCAAGAAGTTCCCCGACCTAGCCGTCTCCACTCGAGAGGAATCACGAGGGTCCCGCCCACATCCAGAGGAGCCACGTTTCCGCCTCATAGCTCGAGATGAGGGATCCTTTCCCTGCTTCGTCGGGAAAGAGTTCCCGGCGTTCCCGTCGCATCTCAAGAGGAGGCCCTCTCAACAGGAACGGCGAGAGGAACTCCAGGGTCGTGCCACCATTCCAAGAGTCCCCCAGATGTCTCAGTCCATTCCAGAGGAACCTATTTTACCTTCACCGGCTCGTCTTTCACGCCGAGGATCGACTCACACCAAGGTGGCACGTGGCACAGCCCTGTGGGAAAGCCTCGTGGGAAAGCCTCGAGGGACAGCCTCGAGGGAAAGCCACAGATCCCTTGATCGACGTGACAGGAAGCGTGACACTACTGCTGCAGCTCGGGAGGAAAGCGCACGTGCATGCCCCCACTCGAGACGAGGCCTGACTCCCCTGGGGAGACTCAGAAGCACCCCAAGATCCACGGCAACACTGGAGAGGAATCCTCAGGTTCCGGCCCCGACTCCACACAAGGACTGAGGCCCCGGCATGGACGGGAGAGGAATCCCGAGAGGTCCCCTAGCAACTCGCATGGGGACTGGCCTTTCCTGAGGCCACCAGAGCGGGTCCCTGAGGTCCCAGTCGTAACTCGAGAAGACCTGCCGCAACTCGAGAAAATCCAGGAGGTTCTCCCCTCCAGGCGAGATGAGGCCCATTTCCGCTGAGGCGTCTCCAGGCTGATCACACCTCACCTCTGGAACTTCGAAAGGGTCCTTCACACCCTTGGTGCAAATCAAGAAGTTCCCCGACCTAGCCGTCTCCACTCGAGAGGAATCACGAGGGTCCCGCCCACATCCAGAGGAGCCCCGTTTCCACTTCGTAGCTCGAGATGAGGGATCCTTTCCCTGCTTCGTCGGGAAAGAGTTCCCGGCGTTCCCGTCGCAACTCAAGAGGAGGCCCTCTCAACAGGAACGGCGAGAGGAACTCCAGGGTCGTGCCACCATTCCAAGAGTCCCCCAGATGTCTCAGTCCATTCCAGAGGAACCTCTTTTCCCTTCACCAGCTCGTCTTTCACGCCGAGGATCGACTCACACCAAGGTGGCACGTGGCACAGCCCTGTGGGAAAGCCTCGTGGGAAAGCCTCGAGGGACAGCCTCGAGGGAAAGCCACAGATCCCTTGATCCACGTGACAGGAAGCGTGACACTACTGCTGCAGCTCGGGAGGAAAGCGCACGTGCATGCCCCCACACGAGACGAGGCCTGACTCCCCTGGGGAGACTCAGAAGCACCCCAAGATCCATGGCAACACTGGAGAGGAATCCTCAGGTTCCGGCCCCGACTCCACACAAGGACTGAGGCCCCGGCATGGACGGGAGAGGAATCCCGAGAGGTCCCCTAGCAACTCGCATGGGGACTGGCCTTTCCTGAGGCTACCAGAGCGGGTCCCTGAGGTCCCCGTCGTAACTCGAGAAGACCTGCCGCAACTCGAGAAAATCCAGGAGGTTCTCCCCTCCAGGCGAGATGAGGCCCATTTCCGCTGAGGCGTCTCGAGGCTGATCACACCTCACCTCTGGAACTTCGAAAGGGTCCTTCACACCCTTGGTGCAAATCAAGAAGTTCCCCGACATACCCGTCTCCACTCGAGAGGAATCACGAGGGTCCCGCCCACATCCATAGAAGCCCCGTTTCCGCCTCGTAGCTCGAGATCAGGGATCCTTTCCCTGCTTCGTCGGGAAAGAGTTCCCGGCGTTCCCGTCGCATCTCAAGAGGAGGCCCTCTCAACAGGAACGGCGAGAGGAACTCCAGGGTCGTGCCACCATTCCAAGAGTCCCCCAGATGTCTCAGTCCATTCTAGAGGAACCTCTTTTCCCTTTACCGGCTCATCTTTCACGCCGAGGATCGACTCACACCAAGGTGGCACGTGGCACAGCCCTGTGGGAAAGCCTCGTGGGAAAGCCTCGAGGGACAGCCTCGAGGTAAAGCCACAGATCCCTTGATCCACGTGACAGGAAGCGTGACACTACTGCTGCAGCTCGGGAGGAAAGCGCACGTGCATGCCCCCACTCGAGACGAGGCCTGATTCCCCTGGGGAGACTCAGAAGCACCCCAAGATCCATGGCAACACTGGAGAGGAATCCTCAGGTTCCCGCCCCGACTCCACACAAGGACTGAGGCCCCGGCATGGACGGGAGAGGAATCCCGAGAGGTCCCCTAGCAACTCGCATGGGGACTGGCCTTTCCTGAGGCCACCAGAGCGGGTCCCTGAGGTCCCCGTCGTAACTCGAGAAGACCTGCCGCAACTCGAGAAAATCCAGGAGGTTCTCCCCTCCAGGCGAGATGAGGCCCATTTCCGCTGAGGCGTCTCGAGGCTGATCACACCTCCCCTCTGGAACTTCGAAAGGGTCCTTCACACCCTTGGAGCAAATCAAGAAGTTCCCCGACATACCCGTCTCCACTCGAGAGAAATCACGAGGGTCCCGCCCACATCCAGAGGAGCCTCGTTTCTGCCTCGTAGCTCGAGATGAGAAATCCTTTCCCTGCTTCGTCGGGAAAGAGTTCCCGGCGTTCCCGTCGCATCTCAAGAGGAGGCCCTCTCAACAGGAACGGCGAGAGGAACTCCAGGGTCGTGCCACCATTCCAAGAGTCCCCCAGATGTCTCAGTCCATTCCAGAGGAACCTCTTTTCCCTTCACCGGCTCGTCTTTCACGCCGAGGATCGACTCACACCAAGGTGGCACGTGGCACAGCCCTGTGGGAAAGCCTCGTGGGAAAGACTCGAGGGACAGCCTCGAGGGAAAGCCACAGATCCCTTGATCCACGTGACAGCAAGCGTGACACTACTGCTGCAGCTCGGGAGGGAAGCGCACGTGCATGCCCCCACTCGAGACGAGGCCTGACTCCCCTGGGGAGACTCAGAAGCACCCCAAGATCCATGGCAACGCTGGAGAGGAATCCTCAAGTTCCGGCCCCGACTCCACACAAGGACTGATGCCCCGACATGGACGGGAGAGGAATCCCGAGAAGTCCCCTAGCAACTCGCATGGGGACTGGCCTTTCCTGAGGCCACCAGAGCGGGTCCCTGAGGAACCCGTCGTAACTCGAGAAGACCAGCCGCAACTCGAGAAAATCCAGGAGGTTCTCCCCTCCAGGCGAGATGAGGCCCATTTCCGCTGAGGCGTCTCGAGGCTGATCACACCTCCCCTCTGGAACTTCGAAAGGGTCCTTCACACCCTTGGTGCAAATCAAGAAGTTCCCCGACCTAGCCGTCTCCACTCGAGAGGAATCACGAGGGTCCCGCCCACATCCAGAGGAGCCACGTTTCCGCCTCATAGCTCGAGATGAGGGATCCTTTCCCTGCTTCGTCGGGAAAGAGTTCCCGGCGTTCCCGTCGCATCTCAAGAGGAGGCCCTCTCAACAGGAACGGCGAGAGGAACTCCAGGGTCGTGCCACCATTCCAAGAGTCCCCCAGATGTCTCAGTCCATTCCAGAGGAACCTCTTTTCCCTTCACCGGCTCGTCTTTCACGCCGAGGATCGACTCACACCAAGGTGGCACGTGGCACAGCCCTGTGGGAAAGCCTCGTGGGAAAGCCTCCAGGGACAGCCTCGAGGGAAAGCCACAGATCCCTTGATCCACGTGACAGGAAGCGTGACACTACTGCTGCAGCTCGGGAGGAAAGCGCACGTGCATGCCCCCACTCGAGACGAGGCCTGACTCCCCTGGGGAGACTCAGAAGCAGCCCAAGATCCACGGCAACACTGGAGAGGAATCCTCAGGTTCCGGCCCCGACTCCACACAAGGACTGAGGCCCCGGCATGGACGGGAGAGGAATCCCGAGAGGTCCCCTAGCAACTCGCATGGGGACTGGCCTTTCCTGAGGCCACCAGAGCGGGTCCCTGAGGTCCCAGTCGTAACTCGAGAAGACCTGCCGCAACTCGAGAAAATCCAGGAGGTTCTCCCCTCCAGGCGAGATGAGGCCCATTTCCGCTGAGGCGTCTCCAGGCTGATCACACCTCACCTCTGGAACTTCGAAAGGGTCCTTCACACCCTTGGTGCAAATCAAGAAGTTCCCCGACCTAGCCGTCTCCACTCGAGAGGAATCACGAGGGTCCCGCCCACATCCAGAGGAGCCCCGTTTCCACTTCGTAGCTCGAGATGAGGGATCCTTTCCCTGCTTCGTCGGGAAAGAGTTCCCGGCGTTCCCGTCGCATCTCAAGAGGAGGCCCTCTCAACAGGAACGGCGAGAGGAACTCCAGGGTCGTGCCACCATTCCAAGAGTCCCCCAGATGTCTCAGTCCATTCCAGAGGAACCTCTTTTCCCTTCACCAGCTCGTCTTTCACGCCGAGGATCGACTCACACCAAGGTGGCACGTGGCACAGCCCTGTGGGAAAGCCTCGTGGGAAAGCCTCGAGGGACAGCCTCGAGGGAAAGCCACAGATCCCTTGATCCACGTGACAGGAAGCGTGACACTACTGCTGCAGCTCGGGAGGAAAGCGCACGTGCATGCCCCCACTCGAGACGAGGCCTGACTCCCCTGGGGAGACTCAGAAGCACCCCAAGATCCATGGCAACACTGGAGAGGAATCCTCAGGTTCCGGCCCAGACTCCACACAAGGACTGAGGCCCCGGCATTGACGGGAGAGGAATCCCGAGGGGTCCCCTAGCAACTCGCATGGGGACTGGCCTTTCCTGAGGCCACCAGAGCGGGTCCCTGAGGTCCCCGTCGTAACTCGAGAAGACATGCCGCAACTCGAGAAAATCCAGGAGGTTCTCCCCTCCAGGCGAGATGAGGCCCATTTCCGCTGAGGCGTCTCGAGGCTGATCACACCTCCCCTCTGGAACTTCGAAAGGGTCCTTCACACCCTTGGTGCAAATCAAGAAGTTCCCCGACATACCCGTCTCCACTCGAGAGAAATCACGAGGGTCGCGCCCACATCCAGAGGAGCCCCGTTTCTGACTCGTAGCTCGAGATGAGAAATCCTTTCCCTGCTTCGTCGGGAAAGAGTTCCCGGCGTTCCCGTCGCATCTCAAGAGGAGGCCCTCTCAACAGGAACGGCGAGAGGAACTCCAGGGTCGTGCCACCATTCCAAGAGTCCCCCAGATGTCTCAGTCCATTCCAGAGGAACCTCTTTTCCCTTCACCGGCTCGACTTTCACGCCGAGGATCGACTCACACCAAGGTGGCACGTGGCACAGCCCTGTGGGAAAGCCTCGTGGGAAAGCCTCGAGTGACAGCCTCGAGGGAAAGCCACAGATCCCTTGATCCACGTGACAGGAAGCGTGACACTCCTGCTGCAGCTCGGGAGGAAAGCGCACGTGCATGCCCCCAGTCGAGACGAGGCCTGACTCCCCTGGGGAGACTCAGAAGCACCCCAAGATCCATGGCAACGCTGGAGAGGAATCCTCAAGTTCCGGCCCCGACTCCACACAAGGACTGAGGCCCCGGGATGGACGGGAGAGGAATCCAGAGAGGTCCCCTAGCAACTCGCATGGGGACTGGCCTTTCCTGAGGCCACCAGAGCGGGTCCCTGAGGTACCCGTCGTAACTCGAGAAGACCAGCCGCAACTCGAGAAAATCCAGGAGGTTCTCCCCTCCAGGCGAGATGAGGCCCATTTCCGCTGAGGCGTCTCGAGGCTGATCACACCTCCCCTCTGGAACTTCGAAAGGGTCCTTCACACCCTTGGTGCAAATCAAGAAGTTCCCCGACCTAGCCGTCTCCACTCGAGAGGAATCACGAGGGTCCCGCCCACATCCAGAGGAGCCACGTTTCCGCCTCATAGCTCGAGATGAGGGATCCTTTCCCTGCTTCGTCGGGAAAGAGTTCCCGGCGTTCCCGTCGCATCTCAAGAGGAGGCCCTCTCAACAGGAACGGTGAGAGGAACTCCAGGGTCGTGCCACCATTCCAAGAGTCCCCCAGATGTCTCAGTCCATTCCAGAGGAACCTCTTTTCCCTTCACCGGCTCGTCTTTCACGCCGAGGATCGACTCACACCAAGGTGGCACGTGGCACAGCCCTGTGGGAAAGCCTCGTGGGAAAGCCTCGAGGGACAGCTTCGAGGGAAAGCCACAGATCAATTGATCCACGTGACAGGAAGCGTGACACTACTGCTGCAGCTCGGGAGGAAAGCGCACGTGCATGCCCCCACTCGAGACGAGGCCTGACTCCCCTTGGGAGACTCAGAAGCACACCAAGATCCATGGCAACACTGGAGAGGAATCCTCAGGTTCCGGCCCCGACTCCACACAAGGACTGAGGCCCCGGCATGGACGGGAGAGGAATCCCGAGGGGTCCCCTAGCAACTCGCATGGGGACTGGCCTTTCCTGAGGCCACCAGAGCGGGTCCCTGAGGTCCCCGTCGTAACTCGAGAAGACCTGCCGCAACTCGAGAAAATCCAGGAGGTTCTCCCCTCCAGGCGAGATGAGGCCCATTTCCGCTGAGGCGTCTCTAGGCTGATCACACCTCAACTCTGGAACTTCGAAAGGGTCCTTCACACCCTTGGTGCAAATCAAGAAGTTCCCCGACATACCCGTCTCCACTCGAGAGGAATCACGAGGGTCGCGCCCACATCCAGAGGAGCCCCGTTTCTGCCTCGTAGCTCGAGATGAGAAATCCTTTCCCTGCTTCGTCGGGAAAGAGTTCCCGGCGTTCCCGTCGCATCTCAAGAGGAGGCCCTCTCAACAGGAACGGCGAGAGGAACTCCAGGGTCGTGCCACCATTCCAAGAGTCCCCCAGATGTCTCAGTCCATTCCAGAGGAACCTCTTTTCCCTTCACCGGCTCGTCTTTCACGCCGAGGATCGACTCACACCAAGGTGGCACGTGGCACAGCCCTGTGGGAAAGCCTCGTGGGAAAGCCTCGAGTGACAGCCTCGAGGGAAAGCCACAGATCCCTTGATCCACGTGACAGGAAGCGTGACACTACTGCTGCAGCTCGGGAAGAAAGCGCACGTGCATGCCCCCACTCGAGACGAGGCCTGACTCCCCTGGGGAGACTCAGAAGCACCCCAAGATCCATGGCAACGCTGGAGAGGAATCCTCAAGTTCCGGCCCCGACTCCACCCAAGGACTGATGCCCCGACATGGACGGGAGAGGAATCCCGAGAAGTCCCCTAGCAACTCGCATGGGGACTGGCCTTTCCTGAGGCCACCAGAGCGGGTCCCTGAGGAACCCGTCGTAACTCGAGAAGACCAGCCGCAACTCGAGAAAATCCAGGAGGTTCTCCCCTCCAGGCGAGATGAGGCCCATTTCCGCTGAGGCGTCTCGAGGCTGATCACACCTCCCCTCTGGAACTTCGAAAGGGTCCTTCACACCCTTGGTGCAAATCAAGAAGTTCCCCGACCTAGCCGTCTCCACTCGAGAGGAATCACGAGGGTCCCGCCCACATCCAGAGGAGCCACGTTTCCGCCTCATAGCTCGAGATGAGGGATCCTTTCCCTGCTTCGTCGGGAAAGAGTTCCCGGCGTTCCCGTCGCATCTCAAGAGGAGGCCCTCTCAACAGGAACGGCGAGAGGAACTCCAGGGTCGTGCCACCATTCCAAGAGTCCCCCAGATGTCTCAGTCCATTCCAGAGGAACCTCTTTTACCTTCACCGGCTCGTCTTTCACGCCGAGGATCGACTCACACCAAGGTGGCACGTGGCACAGCCCTGTGGGAAAGCCTCGTGGGAAAGCCTCGAGGGACAGCCTCGAGGGAAAGCCACAGATCCCTTGATCCACGTGACAGGAAGCGTGACACTACTGCTGCAGCTCGGGAGGAAAGCGCACGTGCATGCCCCCACTCGAGACGAGGCCTGACTCCCCTGGGGAGACTCAGAAGCACCCCAAGATCCATGGCAACACTGGAGAGGAATCCTCAGGTTCCGGCCCCGACTCCACACAAGGACTGAGGCCCCGGCATGGACGGGAGAGGAATCCCGAGAGGTCCCCTAGCAACTCGCATGGGGACTGGCCTTTCCTGAGGCCACCAGAGCGGGTCCCTGAGGTCCCAGTCGTAACTCGAGAAGACCTGCCGCAACTCGAGAAAATCCAGGAGGTTCTCCCCTCCAGGCGAGATGAGGCCCATTTCCGCTGAGGCGTCTCCAGGCTGATCACACCTCACCTCTGGAACTTCGAAAGGGTCCTTCACACCCTTGGTGCAAATCAAGAAGTTCCCCGACCTAGCCGTCTCCACTCGAGAGGAATCACGAGGGTCCCGCCCACATCCAGAGGAGCCCCGTTTCCACTTCGTAGCTCGAGATGAGGGATCCTTTCCCTGCTTCGTCGGGAAAGAGTTCCCGGCGTTCCCGTCGCAACTCAAGAGGAGGCCCTCTCAACAGGAACGGCGAGAGGAACTCCAGGGTCGTGCCACCATTCCAAGAGTCCCACAGATGTCTCAGTCCATTGCAGAGGAACCTCTTTTCCCTTCACCGGCTCGTCTTTCACGCCGAGGATCGACTCACACCAAGGTGGCACGTGGCACAGCCCTGTGGGAAAGCCTCGTGGGAAAGCCTCGAGGGACAGCCTCGAGGGAAAGCCACAGATCCCTTGATCCACGTGACAGGAAGCGTGACACTACTGCTGCAGCTCGGGAGGAAAGCGCACGTGCATGCCCCCACTCGAGCCGAGGCCTGAGTCCCGTGGGGAGACTCAGAAGCACCCCAAGATCCATGACAACACTGGAGAGGAATCCTCAGGTTCCGGCCCCGACTCCACACAAGGACTGAGGCCCCGGCATGGACGGGAGAGGAATCCCGAGAGGTCCCCTAGCAACTCGCATGGGGACTGGACTTTCCTGAGGCCACCAGAGCGGGTCCCTGAGGTCTCCGTCGTAACTCGAGAAGACCTGCCACAACTCGAGAAAATCCAGGAGGTTCTCCCCTCCAGGCGAGATGAGGCCCATTTCCGCTGAGGCGTCTCCAGGCTGATCACACCTCACCTCTGGAACTTCGAAAGGGTCCTTCACACCCTTGGTGCAAATCAAGAAGTTCCCCAACTTAGCCGTCTCCACTCGAGAGGAATCACGAGGGTCCCGCCCACATCCAGAGGAGCCCCGTTTCGGCCTCATAGCTCGAGATGAGGGATCCTTTCCCTGCTTCGTCGGGAAAGAGTTCCCGGCATTCCCGTCGCATCTCAAGAGGAGGCCCTCTCAACAGGAACGGCGAGAGGAACTCCAGGGTCGTGCCACCATTCCAAGAGTCCCCCAGATGTCTCAGTACATTCCAGAGGAACCTCTTTTCCCTTCACCGGCTCGTCTTTCACGCCGAAGATCGACTCACACCAAGGTGGCACGTGGCACAGCCCTGTGGGAAAGCCTCGTGGGAAAGCCTCGAGGGACAGCCTCGAGGGAAAGCCACAGATCCCTTGATCCACGTGACAGGAAGCGTGACACTACTGCTGCAGCTCGGGAGGAAAGCGCACGTGCATGCCCCCACACGAGACGAGGCCTGACTCCCCTGGGGAGACTCAGAAGCACCCCAAGATCCATGGCAACACTGGAGAGGAATCCTCAGGTTCCGGCCCCAACTCCACACAAGGACTGAGGCCCCGGCATGGACGGGAGAGGAATCCCGAGAGGTCCCCTAGCAACTCGCATGGGGACTGGCCTTTCCTGAGACCACCAGAGCGGGTCCCTGAGGTCCCAGTCGTAACTCGAGAAGACCTGCCGCAACTCGAGAAAATCCAGGAGGTTCTCCCCTCCAGGCGAGATGAGGCCCATTTCCGCTGAGGCGTCTCGAGGCTGATCACACCTCACCTCTGGAACTTCGAAAGGGTCCTTCACACCCTTGGTGCAAATCATGAAGTTCCCCGACATACCCGTCTCCACTCGAGAGGAATCACGAGGGTCCCGCCCACATCCAGAGGAGCCCCGTTTCCGCCTCGTAGCTCGAGATGAAGGATCCTTTCCCTGCTTCGTCGGGAATGAGTTCCCGGCGTTCACGTCGCATCTCAAGAGGAGGCCCTCACAACAGGAACGGCGAGAGGAACTCCAGGGTCGTGCCACCATTCCAAGAGTCCCCCAGATGTCTCAGTCCATTCCAGAGGAACCTCTTTTCCCTTCACCGGCTCGTCTTTCACGCCGAGGATCGACTCACACCAAGGTGGCACGTGGCACAGCCCTGTGGGAAAGCCTCGTGGGAAAGCCTCGAGGGACAGCCTCGAGGGAAAGCCACAGATCCCTTGATCCACGTGACAGGAAGCGTGACACTACTGCTGCAGCTCGGGAGGAAAGCGCACGTGCATGCCCCCACTCGAGACGAGGCCTAACTCCCCTGGGGAGACTCAGAAGCACCCCAAGATCCATGGCAACACTGGAGAGGAATCCTCAGGTTCCGGCCCCGACTCCACACAAGGACTGAGGACCCGGCATGGACGGGAGAGGAATCCCGAGAGGTCCCCTAGCAACTCGCATGGGGACTGGCCTTTCCTGAGGCCACCAGAGCGGGTCCCTGAGGTCCCAGTCGTAACTCGAGAAGACCTGCCGCAACTCGAGAAAATCCAGGAGGTTCTCCCCTCCAGGCGAGATGAGGCCCATTTCCGCTGAGGCGTCTCCAGGCTGATCACACCTCACCTCTGGAACTTCGAAAGGGTCCTTCACACCCTTGGTGCAAATCAAGAATTTCCCCGACCTAGCCGTCTCCACTCGAGAGGAATCACGAGGGTCCCGCCCACATCCTGAGGAGCCCCGTTTCCACTTCGTAGCTCGAGATGAGGGATCCTTTCCCTGCTTCGTCGGGAAAGAGTTCCCGGCGTTCCCGTCGCAACTCAAGAGGAGGCCCTCTCAACAGGAACGGCGAGAGGAACTCCAGGGTCGTGCCACCATTCCAAGAGTCCCACAGATGTCTCAGTCCATTGCAGAGGAACCTCTTTTCCCTTCACCGGCTCGTCTTTCACGCCGAGGATCGACTCACACCAAGGTGGCACGTGGCACAGCCCTGTGGGAAAGCCTCGTGGGAAAGCCTCGAGGCACAGCCTCGAGGGAAAGCCACAGATCCCTTGATCCACGTGACAGGAAGCGTGACACTACTGCTGCAGCTCGGGAGGAAAGCGCACGTGCATGCCCCCACTCGAGCCGAGGCCTGAGTCCCGTGGGGAGACTCAGAAGCACCCCAAGATCCATGACAACACTGGAGAGGAATCCTCAGGTTCCGGCCCCGACTCCACACAAGGACTGAGGCCCCGGCATGGACGGGAGAGGAATCCCGAGAGGTCCCCTAGCAACTCGCATGGGGACTGGCCTTTCCTGAGGCCACCAGAGCGGGTCCCTGAGGTCCCAGTCGTAACTCGAGAAGACCTGCCGCAACTCGAGAAAATCCAGGAGGTTCTCCCCTCCAGGCGAGATGAGGCCCATTTCCGCTGAGGCGCCTCGAGGCTGATCACACCTCACCTCTGGAACTTCGAAAGGGTCCTTCACACCCTTGGTGCAAATCAAGAAGTTCCCCGACCTAGCCGTCTCCACTCGAGAGGAATCACGAGGGTCCCGCCCACATCCAGAGGAGCCCCGTTTCCACTTCGTAGCTCGAGATGAGGGATCCTTTCCCTGCTTCCTCGGGAAAGATTTCCCGGCGTTCCCGTCGCATCTCAAGAGGAGGCCCTCTCAACAGGAACGGCGAGAGGAACTCCAGGGTCGTGCCACCATTCCAAGAGTCCCCCAGATGTCTCAGTCCATTCCAGAGGAACCTCTTTTCCCTTCACCAGCTCGTCTTTCACGCCGAGGATCGACTAACACCAAGGTGGCACGTGGCACAGCCCTGTGGGAAAGCCTCGTGGGAAAGCCTCGAGGGACAGCCTCGAGGGAAAGCCACAGATCCCTTGATCCACGTGACAGGAAGCGTGACACTACTGCTGCAGCTCGGGAGGAAAGCGCACGTGCATGCCCCAACTCGAGACGAGGCCTGACTCCCCTGGGGAGACTAAGAAGCACCCCAAGATCCATGGCAACACTGGAGAGGAATCCTCAGGTTCCGGCCCCGACTCCACACAAGGACTGAGGACCCGGCATGGACGGGAGAGGAATCCCGAGGGGTCCCCTAGCAACTCGCATGGGGACTGGCCTTTCCTGAGGCCACCAGAGCGGTTCCCTGAGGTCCCCGTCGTAACTCGAGAAGACCTGCCGCAACTCGAGAAAATCCAGGAGGTTCTCCCCTCCAGGCGAGATGAGGCCCATTTCCGCTGAGGCGTCTCGAGGCTGATCACACCTCACCTCTGGAACTTCGAAAGGGTCCTTCACACCCTTGGTGCAAATCATGAAGTTCCCCGACATACCCGTCTCCACTCGAGAGGAATCACGAGGGTCCCGCCCACATCCAGAGGAGCCCCGTTTCCGCCTCGTAGCTCGAGATGAGGGATCCTTTCCCTGCTTCGTCGGGAATGAGTTCCCGGCGTTCACGTCGCATCTCAAGAGGAGGCCCTCACAACAGGAACGGCGAGAGGAACTCCAGGGTCGTGCCACCATTCCAAGAGTCCCCCAGATGTCTCAGTCCATTCCAGAGGAACCTCTTTTCCCTTCACCGGCTCGTCTTTCACGCCGAGGATCGACTCACACCAAGGTGGCACGTGGCACAGCCCTGTGGGAAAGCCTCGTGGGAAAGCCTCGAGGGACAGCCTCGAGGGAAAGCCACAGATCCCTTGATCCACGTGACAGGAAGCGTGACACTACTGCTGCAGCTCGGGAGGAAAGCGCACGTGCATGCCCCCACTCGAGACGAGGCCTAACTCCCCTGGGGAGACTCAGAAGCACCCCAAGATCCATGGCAACACTAGAGAGGAATCCTCAGGTTCCGGCCCCGTTTCCACACAAGGACTGAGGACCCGGCATGGACGGGAGAGGAATCCCGAGAGGTCCCCTAGCAACTCGCATGGGGACTGGCCTTTCCTGAGGCCACCAGAGCGGGTCCCTGAGGTCCCAGTCGTAACTCGAGAAGACCTGCCGCAACTCGAGAAAATCCAGGAGGTTCTCCCCTCCAGGCGAGATGAGGCCCATTTCCTCTGAGGCGTCTCGAGGCTGATCACACCTCAGCTCTGGAACTTCGAAAGGGTCCTTCACACCCTTGGTGCAAATCAAGAAGTTCCCCGACCTATCCGTCTCCACTCGAGAGGAATCACGAGGGTCCCGCCCACATCCAGAGGAGCCCCGTTTCCGCTTGGTAGCTCGAGATGAGGGATCCTTTCCCTGCTTCGTTGGGAAAGAGTTCCCGGCGTTGCCGTCGCATCTCAAGAGGAGGCCCTCTCAACAGGAACGGCGAGAGGAACTCCAGGGTCGTTCCACCATTCCAAGAGTCCCCCAGATGTCTCAGTCCATTCCAGAGGAACCTCTTTTCCCTTCACCAGCTCGTCTTTCACGCCGAGGATCGAATCACACCAAGGTGGCACGTGGCACAGCCCTGTGGGAAAGCCTCGTGGGAAAGCCTCGAGGGACAGCCTCGAGGGAAAGCCACAGATCCCTTGATCCACGTGACAGGAAGCGTGACACTACTGCTGCAGCTCGGGAGGAAAGCGCACGTGCATGCCCCCAGTCGAGACGAGGCCTGACTCCCCTGGGGAGACTCAGAAGCACCCCAAGATCCATGGCAACACTGGAGAGGAATCCTCAGGTTCCGGCCCAGACTCCACACAAGGAATGAGGCCCCGGCATGGACGGGAGAGGAATCCCGAGGGGTCCCCTAGCAACTCGCATGGGGACTGGCCTTTCCTGAGGCCACCAGAGCGGGTCTCTGCGGTCCCCGTCGTAACTCGAGAAGACCTGCCACAACTCGAGAAAATCCAGGAGGTTCTCCCCTCCAGGCGAGATGAGGCCCATGTCCGCTGAGGCGTCTCCAGGCTGATCACACCTCACCTCTGGAACTTCGAAAGGGTCCTTCAAACCCTTGGTGCAAATCAAGAAGTTCCCCAACTTAGCCGTCTCCACTCGAGAGGAATCACGAGGGTCCCGCCCACATCCAGAGGAGCCCCGTTTCGGCCTCATAGCTCGAGATGAGGGATCCTTTCCCTGCTTCGTCGGGAAAGAGTTCCCGGCGTTCCCGTCGCATCTCAAGAGGAGGCCCTCTCAACAGGAACGGCGAGATGAACTCCAGGGTCGTGCCACCATTCCAAGAGTCCCCCAGATGTCTCAGTCCATTCCAGAGGAACCTCTTTTCCCTTCACCGGCTCGTCTTTCACGCCGAGGATCGACTCACACCAAGGTGGCACGTGGCACAGCCCTGTGGGAAAGCCTCGTGGGAAAGCCTCGAGGGACAGCCTCGAGGGAAAGCCACAGATCCCTTGATCCACGTGACAGGAAGCGTGACACTACTGCTGCAGCTCGGGAGGAAAGCGCACGTGCATGCCCCCAGTCGAGACGAGGCCTGACTCCCCTGGGGAGACTCAGAAGCACCCCAAGATCCATGGCAACACTGGAGAGGAATCCTCAGGTTCCGGCCCCGACTCCACACAAGGACTGAGGCCCCGGCATGGACGGGAGAGGAATCCCGAGAGGTCCCCTAGCAACTCGCATGGGGACTGGCCTTTCCTGAGGCCACCAGAGCGGGTCCCTGAGGTCCCAGTCGTAACTCGAGAAGACCTGCCGCAACTCGAGAAAATCCAGGAGGTTCTCCCCTCCAGGCGAGATGAGGCCCATTTCCGCTGAGGCGTCTCGAGGCTGATCACACCTCACCTCTGGAACTTCGAAAGGGTCCTTCACACCCTTGGTGCAAATCAAGAAGTTCCCCGACCTAGCCGTCTCCACTCGAGAGGAATCACGAGGGTCCCGCCCACATCCAGAGGAGCCCCGTTTCCACTTCATAGCTCGAGATGAGGGATCCTTTCCCTGCTTCGTCGGGAAAGAGTTCCCGGCGTTCCCGTCGCATCTCAAGAGGAGGCCCTCTCAACAGGAACGGCGAGAGGAACTCCAGGGTCGTGCCACCATTCCAAGAGTCCCCCAGATGTCTCAGTCCATTCTAGAGGAACCTCTTTTCCCTTTACCGGCTCATCTTTCACGCCGAGGATCGACTCACACCAAGGTGGCACGTGGCACAGCCCTGTGGGAAAGCCTCGTGGGAAAGCCTCGAGGGACAGCCTCGAGGGAAAGCCACAGATCCATTGATCCACGTGACAGGAAGCGTGACACTACTGCTGCAGCTCGGGAGGAAAGCGCACGTGCATGCCCCCACTCGAGACGAGGCCTGATTCCCCTGGGGAGACTCAGAAGCACCCCAAGATCCATGGCAACCCTGGAGAGGAATCCTCAGGTTCCGGCCCCGACTCCACACAAGGACTGAGGCCCCGGCATGGACGGGAGAGGAATCCCGAGAGGTCCCCTAGCAACTCGCATGGGGACTGGCCTTTCCTGAGGCCACCAGAGCGGGTCCCTGAGGTCCCCGTCGTAACTCGAGAAGACCTGCCACAACTCGAGAAAATCCAGGAGGTTCTCCCCTCCAGGCGAGATGAGGCCCATTTCCGCTGAGGCGTCTCGAGGCTGATCACACCTCCCCTCTGGAACTTCGAAAGGGTCCTTCACACCCTTGGAGCAAATCAAGAAGTTCCCCGACATACCCGTCTCCACTCGAGAGAAATAACGAGGGTCGCGCCCACATCCAGAGGAGCCTCGTTTCTGCCTCGTAGCTCGAGATGAGAAATCCTTTCCCTGCTTCGTCGGGAAAGAGTTCCCGGCGTTCCCGTCGCATCTCAAGAGGAGGCCCTCTCAACAGGAACGGCGAGAGGAACTCCAGGGTCGTGCCACCATTCCAAGAGTCCCCCAGATGTCTCAGTCCATTCCAGAGGAACCTCTTTTCCCTTCACCGGCTCGTCTTTCACGCCGAGGATCGACTCACACCAAGGTGGCACGTGGCACAGCCCTGTGGGAAAGCCTCGTGGGAAAGCCTCGAGGGACAGCCTCGAGGGAAAGCCACAGATCCCTTGATCCACGTGACAGCAAGCGTGACACTACTGCTGCAGCTCGGGAGGAAAGCGCACGTGCATGCCCCCACTCGAGACGAGGCCTGACTCCCCTGGGGAGACTCAGAAGCACCCCAAGATCCATGGCAACGCTGGAGAGGAATCCTCAAGTTCCGGCCCCGACTCCACACAAGGACTGATGCCCCGACATGGACGGGAGAGGAATCCCGAGAAGTCCCCTAGCAACTCGCATGGGGACTGGCCTTTCCTGAGGCCACCAGAGCGGGTCCCTGAGGAACCCGTCGTAACTCGAGAAGACCAGCCGCAACTCGAGAAAATCCAGGAGGTTCTCCCCTCCAGGCGAGATGAGGCCCATTTCCGCTGAGGCGTCTCGAGGCTGATCACACCTCCCCTCTGGAACTTCGAAAGGGTCCTTCACACCCTTGGTGCAAATCAAGAAGTTCCCCGACCTAGCCGTCTCCACTCGAGAGGAATCACGAGGGTCCCGCCCACATCCAGAGGAGCCACGTTTCCGCCTCATAGCTCGAGATGAGGGATCCTTTCCCTGCTTCGTCGGGAAAGAGTTCCCGGCGTTCCCGTCGCATCTCAAGAGGAGGCCCTCACAACAGGAACGGCGAGAGGAACTCCAGGGTCGTGCCACCATTCCAAGAGTCCCCCAGATGTCTCAGTCCATTCCAGAGGAACCTCTTTTCCCTTCACTGGCTCGTCTTTCACGCCGAGGATCGACTCACACCAAGGTGGCACGTGGCACAGCCCTGTGGGAAAGCCTCGTGGGAAAGCCTCGAGGGACAGCCTCGAGGGAAAGCCACAGATCCCTTGATCCACGTGACAGGAAGCGTGACACTACTGCTGCAGCTCGGGAGGAAAGCGCACGTGCATGCCCCCACTCGAGACGAGGCCTGACTCCCCTGGGGAGACTCAGAAGCAGCCCAAGATCCACGGCAACACTGGAGAGGAATCCTCAGGTTCCGGCCCCGACTCCACACAAGGACTGAGGCCCCGGCATGGACGGGAGAGGAATCCCGAGAGGTCCCCTAGCAACTCGCATGGGGACTGGCCTTTCCTGAGGCCACCAGAGCGGGTCCCTGAGGTCCCAGTCGTAACTCGAGAAGACCTGCCGCAACTCGAGAAAATCCAGGAGGTTCTCCCCTCCAGGCGAGATGAGGCCCATTTCCGCTGAGGCGTCTCCAGGCTGATCACACCTCACCTCTGGAACTTCGAAAGGGTCCTTCACACCCTTGGTGCAAATCAAGAAGTTCCCCGACCTAGCCGTCTCCACTCGAGAGGAATCACGAGGGTCCCGCCCACATCCAGAGGAGCCCCGTTTCCACTTCGTAGCTCGAGATGAGGGATCCTTTCCCTGCTTCCTCGGGAAAGAGTTCCCGGCGTTCCCGTCGCATCTCAAGAGGAGGCCCTCTCAACAGGAACGGCGAGAGGAACTCCAGGGTCGTGCCACCATTCCAAGAGTCCCCCAGATGTCTCAGTCCATTCCAGAGGAACCTCTTTTCCCTTCACCAGCTCGTCTTTCACGCCGAGGATCGACTCACACCAAGGTGGCACGTGGCACAGCCCTGTGGGAAAGCCTCGTGGGAAAGCCTCGAGGGACAGCCTCGAGGGAAAGCCACAGATCCCTTGATCCACGTGACAGGAAGCGTGACACTACTGCTGCAGCTCGGGAGGAAAGCGCACGTGCATGCCCCCACTCGAGACGAGGCCTGACTCCCCTGGGGAGACTCAGAAGCACCCCAAGATCCATGGCAACACTGGAGAGGAATCCTCAGGTTCCGGCCCAGACTCCACACAAGGACTGAGGCCCCGGCATGGACGGGAGAGGAATCCCGAGGGGTCCCCTAGCAACTCGCATGGGGACTGGCCTTTCCTGAGGCCACCAGAGCGGGTCTCTGAGGTCCCCGTCGTAACTCGAGAAGACCTGCCACAACTCGAGAAAATCCAGGAGGTTCTCCCCTCCAGGCGAGATGAGGCCCATTTCCGCTGAGGCGTCTCCAGGCTGATCACACCTCACCTCTGGAACTTCGAAAGGGTCCTTCACACCCTTGGTGCAAATCAAGAAGTTCCCCAACTTAGCAGTCTCCACTCGAGAGGAATCACGAGGGTCCCGCCCACATCCAGAGGAGCCCCGTTTCGGCCTCGTAGCTCGAGATGAGGGATCCTTTCCCTGCTTCGTCGGGAAAGAGTTCCCGGCGTTCCCGTCGCATCTCAAGAGGAGGCCCTCTCAACAGAAACGGCGAGAGGAACTCCAGGGTCGTGCCACCATTCCAAGAGTCCCCCAGATGTCTCAGTCCATTCCAGAGGAACCTCTTTTCCCTTCACCGGCTCGTCTTTCACGCCGAGGATCGACTCACACCAAGGTGGCACGTGGCACAGCCCTGTGGGAAAGCCTCGTGGGAAAGCCTCAAGGGACAGCCTCGAGGGAAAGCCACAGATCCCTTGATCCACGTGACAGGAAGCGTGACACTACTGCTGCAGCTCGGGAGGAAAGCGCACGTGCATGCCCCCACTCGAGACGAGGCCTGACTCCCCTGGGGAGACTCAGAAGCACCCCATGATCCACGGCAACACTGGAGAGGAATCCTCAGGTTCCGGCCCCGACTCCACACAAGGACTGAGGCCCCGGCATGGACGGGAGAGGAATCCCGAGAGGTCCCCTAGCAACTCGCATGGGGACTGGCCTTTCCTGAGGCCACCAGAGCGGGTCCCTGAGGTCCCCGTCGTAACTCGAGAAGACCTGCCACAACTCGAGAAAATCCAGGAGGTTCTCCCCTCCAGGCGAGATGAGGCCCATTTCCGCTGAGGCGTCTCCAGGCTGATCACACCTCACCTCTGGAACTTCGAAAGGGTCCTTCACACCCTTGGTGCAAATCAAGAAGTTCCCCAACTTAGCCGTCTCCACTCGAGAGGAATCACGAGGGTCCCGCCCACATCCAGAGGAGCCCCGTTTCGGCCTCATAGCTCGAGATGAGGGATCCTTTCCCTGCTTCGTCGGGAAAGAGTTCCCGGCGTTCCCGTCGCATCTCAAGAGGAGGCCCTCTCAACAGGAACGGCGAGAGGAACGCCAGGGTCGTGCCACCATTCCAAGAGTCCCCCAGATATCTCAGTCCATTCCAGAGGAACCTCTTTTCCCTTCACCGGCTCGTCTTTCACGCC